>NW_015170887.1:1094382-1109001 GCF_001447785.1 Gekko japonicus
AGGAATGCGACTAGACAATGCTGTTGGAGCAGCACCAGTGCCTCTGTTGCCACTTCCCAATACCCTCCAACCAAAAGGCCAATCCCTCTCCCCTTCAGTGGCACTCTGCAGTGGAATCTGTGGCCCTTCTAGCACATTGCGTCAGGGGCTGCTCCAGGTCTTGGCAAGTGTGGCTTGAAAGTGCTGCATGGCTGTTGAGTTTTCCATAATCTTAGGATGCTTGACAGTGCCTCATGTAGCCTTGTGCCGCAGAAAATTCTAACTTTGGTCACATCCTTGTGTCTGGGGAGAGATCATACCATAGTGCCACAGCACATGCTTTGCTTATTTATTTATCACCAGCTTTGGAAAAAGTGCAGAAAAGGGCAACTCGAATGATAAAAGGGTTGGAACACTTTCCCTATGAGGAAAGGTTAAAGATCCAACATTGGCGTCTCTTATGTTCTTATGTTCTTATTTATTGGATTTATATCCCACCCTTCCCACAAGTAGGGAGGGTGACAACAGTTTGAGTAACAATACAATACAGTACACACAGAATTAAAATTTTAAAATTAACAACAGCACAGACTCTGTTTCTGGCATCCAGCTCCCCCCACAAGTGCAGGGCATATATGACTAATTAACAGCGCCCATTCAGTGGATATGCACATGATGTTTCCTTATACTGAGTAAGTCAAGGTCTGTGCTGTCTCCTCTGGCAGTGCCTTTACAGGATCTCAGATGGAGGTCTTTCACATCACCAGCTACCTGTTCCTTTTTTAACTAGAGATGCCAAGGATTGAACTCTGGATCTCCTCCATGCACAGCAGTATCAAGCCATCTAAAAGGCTCCAGGCTCAAACCCTGTGGATACGTTTAATTAAAAGGCCCTCAAGTTGGACCCTGGAGAGCTGGAGCAGACAGACAGATGGACCAGTGGCATGAGAAGGGTTTGGACATACTCAGTGGGAGTTTTGATTGACGTTGAATGGTACACAGAGATACACAGGCACACAAACAATCTCTCAAGCATCTTCAAAAATATCCTGAGTACCATAGATAGATGGTGTTCATAGGAAACCCAAAACCCATTTTGGCACTCAAGTTAGTTGCTTTGTCCTTTGGATGCCAACCCCATTCCCCAAAATTTGGTTTCCTTGAGTGTGCTTTGGTTCCAGCACTGAAAACATGCAGTCCTAATGGTGCCATCCAGCCAAGTATCCGCATGCAGTGCTTCATGTAGCACAACTGGTTTGTCATCCGAAACATCTAAATCCAGTACTTCCCATATTTCAGACTGTTGGAGAATCACACAGATTAGCAACATGTAAGCGCACCGTTTTGTAAACAAATTTGAGCTGCTCCAAGTTTATCAGAGTCCTAAATAAAACTTTGTGAATTTTTCTTTTTCACTCATGCTGGCAGATACTCTGTGACATGCAGAAGGAAATCTGATAAGAAGAAGCACTCCGTTTTTCAAAGTCAGTTTCCTGCCACAGAAACACTGCACACTTCAATTGAGTGGGGGAATATGAAATGCAAACACTATGTGAAAAATACATAGAAGTAACGAATTTTCTAAAAAGCAAAATAGTCATCAAATGTATGGGCCCTTTTCCCACACCAGGTGCACCCAATGCAGCTCACAAAAAGTTTTAAAACACTACAACAATGAACACAAAGAACAGAATAACAAGACTAAAATGTGAGGATAAAATTCATAGAGGCCCTCTGAAACAGAGACCTTCAGTAGAGTGGGGGGGGGTTAATGAGTCTCCTGGGGGAAGCCATTCCACAGTCTGGAGGCAGCATTCTTTGTCTGGATCCCCACTAAACATATTTGTGACAGTGTAAATCCCCACAGCAAAGCCCTCTTTGATGATTCTAGAGTACAGGCAGGAACAGAGAGGTTAAGGTGATTGTTCACTGGACCCAAATTGTTAAGAGCTTTAACATTTAAAACTAGCACTTGTAATTGAGCCCCCAAATAAAGTGGAAGCCAGTGCAGTGGGTAGAGCATTGGTTTGAGATGTTTGTGGTGAGTCAGCCGTGGTTAGTGCTCTGGCTCCCATATTTTGAATCCATTGTAGCTTCTGAACTGTCTTCAAAGGCAGCTGCACAAAGAGAATGCTACAGCACTCCACTCTCGTGCTAACAAGTCATGTGTGGCAGTGGACAGATCCCTGTCCTGCTCCTGCTAACACTGAGCCTCTGCCAGAGCAGTGTAACAGACAAAAGGTGCAGGGGGACCACTGAAGGAACAGGGAGCTGTCCAGCTAGATTCAGGCAAGGGAGCTGTCCAGCTAGGCAGCTAATACTACAAGGAGACAACAAAGAGCTACTTTAGGGAAATTTTGCAGCAGCAGCAGCAGCAGCAGCAGCAGCAGGGTCCACTCCAAGCCACTAGGGAAGTGTTTACAGATAGCCCAGAAGGTCCACCACTTCTTGTGTCATTAGTAAAGCTGATCCTGGTGGTACTCGTCAAGTCCCGGAGCCTTCCTCCTGAGTAGGACTAGTAAAACGGAGGCCTTGTGTTGCCAAGCAAGTATTCTACCTTCTACTCTTGGCTTTATCTTGAGTATGCCACCTAATCTGCCCTGGAATACCAATAGTGATTACAGTGGGCAGATCCTGAGTATGGGGGTGAGCTTCAGGAGGTTTGATGGGGTCACCCCTAATTCCCATGATCAGGGTTCATATGTGCTAACTCACATATAGATTGCTCCATGCCTGTATCATGGGTGTTAACATCTCCTCCTAATGCTACTGCATCCTGCAAGGAGGAGTCTTGTTGAAATGCTGAGGGGGGGGATCTGGCAATTTCCCCCTCCTCTTGAAATTCAGATCCAGGCTCCAGAGGCTCACAGGATGGAGACAATTCTAGGAGCATTCTCCAAATGTTTATGAACAAAAATCATGCCTTTAATGACTTTAGGTTTTTAGTTCTAGAAACTGTAAAAATTCATCATTATAATAGAATAAATATTCAAAAAACATTACTCCAACATGAAGCCTATTGGATCCGTCATCTTAAAACTTATCACCCTTTTGGTCTTAACCAGGCATTGGAGTTGAGTTGCTTCCTATAATTGAGTACACGGTCCCTTTTGCAATCAATTAGTGAGAGTGAAGTTCTTTCCTGTTAAGGTTCTTAGTCATGGTATATATATTATTAGTGTAATCCTTGAGGCATACCAGCAGTTTAAGACTAAGGAAACTTCCCTTCATGTATACTGACTAGCTGTCCTACTATTTTTTTCCCCCATCAAAGATTGGTGAGTGCATAAACTTCCATTTGATTATTATTATTTATGTAAGCACTAGTCCTTCATGAAGGTATATATATTTTCCATATAGGAATGCAGCTTGGCTGATACTCACCTTGGAAATCCATGATGAATGCTTATGATGTACTCTGATCAGGTAATAGGAGTATACCTTTATTTCTCCCTTGGAGAATGGTATGCTTTGTGAGACTTCTTAATATTTTTGTCTATGTTTAACCTCTACTGAGGAAGAATACACAAAATGAAGTTTTGAAATCCGGAGTCTTCGTTTTGTATACTTACCTGTTGGAAGACTAGAAACACATTGTACTTGTATACTTACCTGCTTGAAGACCAGAAATGCATTGTATGTTACCTGTTACAGACTTGCTCTGCACTTGTACTGTAGACTTGTTCTGTATTTGTATACTTACCTGTTGGAAGACATTGTATGCTACCTTTTGGAATACTAAATATGTTTATTATGTACTTGCCTGCTGGATATCTGTAGATTTATTATTATCTGTAGATTTATTTATTATTAGTCTAGTTTGAATAGTACCTATGAGTTGCTTGTCTTTGTTCTACTCTTCTTCTTAGTGTCTTTCCACACAGTTTTTTCCCTTGATTTTGTATTGTTCACTGTGTGATTGCTTGTTGGGTCTGTTTGTTCACCCTCACCCAGTCTTTACCATTGCCAGACACTGGTTTAGCACTCCCACTGAATTAGACAGAAAGGAGAGATAGGGTTGTGCATTATAATAGCGATCACAGCTCACCCCAAACCCCTGGGATAATCTCTCTTAACAATTTCATGTTGATGTTAAACACCATGGCGGACAAGACTGAACCTTGAGGAACCCTGTAGACTGGGGATCTTCAATCTTGTTGAACATGGGCACTTTTGGAATTTTGAGACCAGGCAATGGGCACTACAACAAAATGGCAGCCAATATGGGTGGGGCCAATCATAAAATGACTGAAATGGGGGGCTAGGTCTAATCATAGATTGTTGGAAGGTTCTATAAAATGTCACAAGGTTCTATACCAAGCTTCTTTTTATGATAGAAGCAGCTGCTTCTGGATGGGCACTCGCTGCAGACACATATCTAATACCTCTTGAGTTCATGGTATTCTAAAGAAGTGGATGAAATCCACTGCCCTTTGGGGAAAAAGTGAGTACCAGGACAGATATTGGTGGATGCCATTAAAATCATAGGCACCACATTGACAATCACTACCATAGACCAAGGGACCAAATACATCATTTCTAGCACTTAGATACACCCTACAGAAAGTACTAGAGCCATTTTAACACTGTTCCTTTAAGACCTGGCTGCCCAGAAGAATAATGTGGTCCACTGAGAGGTGCTCAGGAAACAACAAGAAACCACTCCCCTTATTGCTAGACCATTGTATATCGTCCAACGGGTCAAACAAAGTAGTTTTTCCGCCATGCATTGAAGAGTCTTTCACAAAAATAAATATAGCCCCAAATAATTAGGCATTCTGTGAATGTCAACACAAAATGGTCACCAAGCAAACATACCTTGTTCAACCCCCTTCATTAGACATGAAGTGACTGGATCACTTTAACTGTCCTTGAAGATCATATTGATCAGCTTTGTGCCAACACTGTGACAGTTTATTCTACAAGGCCAAGCTGAAATACATTTCATAGCACTTCCCCCTTTTTAAATGGAAGCAGAAAGGGATACCTCCATAATTTTTTAGTTTAATCCAATTAGTGCTATTATGCAATAACACTAGGAATATTACCAACAGAAGAAACTGTGTAATAACAGTACTAGTTTCAAAGAGCTGTATGGGCATAGGTTGACTATTTGAGCTGTACTCTCCAGCACATGCCAGAATACTGAGAACCACATGGAGACATCTAAGTAGTAAGTCTCAATTCAAATTGATTTTTCTCTTTTTAATTATGCCTCTTGTAAAATTGGAGGTGGCAGCTGATGGAGTGGGTGACAGCTACATACAAGCCCTGTAATTGTGTGAGAAAACACCCCAATCATTCAAAATGAACACACTGAACTCTTTAAGAAACAGCTCCATGCTTGCAACCAGTGAGCCTGATTTGAGCTAATCCGATGGGTGCTTCAGCATTCCTAAGAATATTCATTTTTATTGCACAGTTTCCAGTGGGACCAGGGAAACTGGAGCATATTCATCAACTGTCTACTGAACTCTATTAATTTTAAAAAGTGCTTCCCTGAGGCTATATCATTCCCCTGAATTACAAGAACCAGAATGCTGCTTGAGACATTCCTAATAGGTCCACCATCTTATGCTGTAGTGACTGCTTGTGACAAATTTCACTCACTGTTGCACAAACAAGAGCGTCACCCTTTCAGAGTCCCCTTCAAAAGCATCTTGTTTGGCTCATCAGTATGAGGCCCAAATGCAGCAGCAGACTCTTTACGCTTCCAAACAAGGCTCAGGCAGGCAAAGGGGGCAGCCTAATTGGTTTCCTGCTGTGATGGACACATGAGGGGACTGGTTAAAGAGCCCCTGAGATAACCTTCCTTACAGAGATTTGTTTTCAAGACACAGAATGAACGTGGCAGAAAACATTACTGCAGCCTGGAGATCTCTCTTGATATGAAAAGGACTCTTCTCTTGCTGCGATGATATCGCCAGTATTAGGTCACCTCAGCAGGGCCCAACCAATTCCTCTTCTTCCTTACTCTCTCTCCCCTTTAATTTAGTTTATTCCAGTTATTAGCAGCAAACAAAGCTTGGAGAGCCAAACAAAGGACCAAGGAACTGCCTGTGTGAGTCAGAAAGGGGGGAAAGAGAAATTATTCCTAGGGATTCGCCATTGGGACAAATGTCAGACTTTTAATTATGGATATTAAGTGCCCGTTTACAGAAAGCACAGAATTAGTTAGTAGTGTCTTACCAGTTGAAATGGTACCACTTAAGGCACAATCGGTGGGATGTGTTTAGGTAATAAATAATCTTGCCTTCATTGGCTGCTGTCCAGAATTGTGCATCTAAAAGAGCCACACAATCTGCAAGTATTTTTTTTTTTTGCCAGTTTCAAATGTTCCCTTTTTTGACACTCCCCCAACCCACAACCTCTTTGTTTAGGGAGAAATGTTGTGGTTCAGCATAAGAACCTGGGGTGTGCATGTACAAAAAAGTCTAGTTTCAGTTTCAGATCAGGATTTCTAGTAGGCCATGAGTTCTGATATCCTGTTTTCAGGTGGTGCCCTTCCTGGTTTGGGATTCTGTTCCAGGTTTCTTTTTCTCCCAGGTACTAAAATGCTGTGCCTCATCCTTTTACAACTTAAAGGGCCATTACTTCATATGAGTAGACCTGGCCTCTCTACTGCCTCTATGAAATAATGAGGCTATTACTTCCTATAGGTAGGCCATTACTTCATATGAGTAGACCTGGCTTCGCTACGGCCTCTGAAATAATGAGGCTATTACTTCCATAGGAGATTTCAGCCGGGCAGCCAAACTCAGGAGAATCCTGGCTGTCAGGGAGGGGAGGTGCTGCTGGACTGTAACTGAGAGGATGGAGCAATGCTGGCCAAGTGAGTCCAGGACTGGTTCAGCCCTACCATTCTTTTTTAAAGAGATGAGGGTATCCGAACTTTTAATCTGCCCAGCTATTTGGCAGCTTCTTCTCCTTTAAAAATAAAGGAACCGGGTACCACCAAACAGCTGTTTGCCAGGGCCAGCTTCCTCTATCTCTCTCTCTCTCCCTCCCTCCCCAATCTGAAACTCTCCAGAAATTCCAGGAGATAAATTCTCATTACTCCTAGAGTTTCAGGAGTGTTTTGGGTTGTTCAATCAGACAACATAAGATACACAATAAACAATGCAGTAGGACTAGAAAAACTGGAAAACAATGCAAACAAGCTAACAAACTGTGTAAGCCATGTCATGCCATAATGCAGAAAGTGGATTATAAAGGTAGAAGAGTGCAGTAAAATGAATAGAAAACAATACACAATCAGATAGCATAAGATACCCAATAGTCAATAGGACTAGGACAGTAATAGTCACTCCACAGTTTGCAGCAAGCTACATTCATGACTATCCGCAACCAAAAAAGTCACATTGGCTGCAGTCACACACACTAAATAATCCACTTCCAATCTACTTTCAATGCACCTTCCAACTGGATTTTGCCAGTTCACACAGTAAAATCCAGTTGGAAAGTACACTGAAAGTGGATTGAAAGTGGATTATTTAGTGTGTGTGACCACAGCCAGAGACTTCCATCCCCAGCAGGAGGCCTACACCCCAGGAAGGCTTGCAATTTACCTAATCCTTTGGTGGGAGCCAACTAGCAATCACAGGCCCCACTGGGCAAAGTCCTTGCCACTTTCCATAGACATGAGCAGGGTGCCACATTAGAGAACGGTGCTCAGAAAAGCCACAGGTGGCTCCCAAGACACTGAGTATCTCTGGATTAAGATTACAGAAGTGGACACCCTTACATGAAAATTTGAATAAGCCATTGAATAGTTACATTAGAGGATATTATTTCTCAGAAACTGAATCAATTAAAATTATGTAAAGTCTTAGCCAACTTGGATGGAAACACCCTCCCCACTCCCCCCGTTCTTTTTTATCTATTCATGCTTTTTCTTGTACTGGTTTATGTATTTCCTTTGTTTTGTTTTTCTGGTTGGAACATTACCAACCAGTATCATCTCTTGTATTGGATATGAGGTAATCAGATGCTTTGGTTTTGTTATATTCAGGGGCGGCCCCAGGCTTTTTTGCACACTGGGCGAGGCTACCTTCTGCCCCCCCCCCCGCAACCACCAATTTTCAAACATAAATGCATTTAGGAAGAATGAAAAACACAAAATTTGAAATTGCTACTTTTTTAAAATTGTGAGAACAAGTAATACAATCTCTGATTTTCTCTCTCAAACAGAAAAATCACAAAGCATTTTGAAAAATCCTGTTCTCACTGTACAACAGGCCCATCAGCTCCAGCTAATAACTCAATGAACAGGTTCTCTTTTCAAAGCAGTGACTTGCAAATGGAACTGAACAGTAATGGGGATCCCTAACTCAAATACCAACAACAGGGTTTGGTTAGAATAAAAATGTATCTTTCTTCTAATGCTTTTCAATTTAATTTAAATTCCCCACGAAGAAATTCAACCAAAAATAATGAAAACGGTGATGGGAGTTTTTCTAACCACCCACGCAGAAATGCAAACATACAAAAGCAGAATGTGAAAGAAAGGGGGGGGAGCGTGGGAGTTAATTCCTGAGCCAGGGAAAAGAGAATTCCTTGGTAGCATTCTCCTATCCAGACAACGGGACCAGGTTCGGTCCTGCTTTGCTTCTGAGATCGGACAAGATCCCCCCCACCAGACATCCATCCCCATCAGAAATATCTGCATTTTTCAAGACAATGCCCCCCCTTTCCCACGCTTCCCTCAAACAGAAAACTCACAGAGCATTTTGAAAAATCCTGTTCTCACTGTACAACAGGCCCATCAGCTCCAGCTAATAACTCAATGAACAGGTTCTCTTTTCAAAGCAGTTACTTGCAAATGGAACTGAACAATAATGGGGATCCCTAACTCAAATACCAACAACAGGGTTTGGTTAGAATAAAACTGTATTCTTTCTTCTAATGCTTTTCAATTTAATTTAAATTCCCCACGAAGAAATTCAACCAAAAATAATGAAAACGGTGATGGGAGTTTTTCTAACCACCCACGCAGAAATGCAAACATACAAAAGCAGAATGTGAAAGAAAGGGGGGGGAGCGTGGGAGTTAATTCCTGAGCCAGGGAAAAGAGAATTCCTTGGTAGCATTCTCCTATCCAGACAACGGGACCAGGTTCGGTCCTGCTTTGCTTCTGAGATCGGACAAGATCCCCCCCACCAGACATCCATCCCCATCAGAAATATCTGCATTTTTCAAGACAATGCCCCCCCTTTCCCACGCTTCCATTTATGCGCCAGGCCAGGGCATGGGAAAGCCTGCCTGCCCCCCCTTCTCTCTCTGAGCATGAATCTGTTCCCCTGTTTTTTTAAAATGATTTTTGTAGCATATCCAAAGCCACGCAGTCTGGTATATGCCCCCCAACCCCTCCACTCGTCCCCTCCCCGCCGGCCCCTGTGCAGCCCTGGCCTGCCCTCCTCTGGAGTTGGCTTCCGAGCTGCTGGCAGCACCTTCCCGCCGCCACCTGGAAGTAGGGAGGATGGTCAGGGGATGGGTCCGACATGCTGCGGGCCAGTGGAGAGAAAGAGGCGCTCTGGGCTCATGGCAAATGGGCGGCGGCTGCGGCGGCAGGGACTTCGCTGCACCCCTGGGAGATTGGGCGCCCAGAAAGGAAGTAGGGAGGGTGGTCAGGGGGCTGGTCCGGTATGATGCGGGCCGGGGGAGAGAAAGAGGCAGTGGCAAGGGTCAGGGCAATGCAGGGCTTTTGGTGGGTGGGAGGACTCAGTTCGGTGCCCTCATGATTGGCTCGCCTAGTGCGTGGGCGTACTTGTCGGCCTGGCACTCACTGGCTGCACTCGCTAGGAGATCATGCAGCCTGCTTTTGGCGGAGGCTGGGGGGCTTTGGCGGGGGCGGGCCCTGTTTGGCACCACTAGGGCTGGCCTGCGCTCTAGGAGAACGCCTAGCAGGTGAGCCGGCCCTGGTTATATTTTGTTGCTGGCATTTGTTTTGTGTGTGTAAATAAAATATTTTTTTAAATTAAAAAAATAGGATTACAGAAGTGGAAATACAATGGCAGCATTTAGACCCATCTTTTCCATGGGCAGATCTATACTCTCAAAGCAGCTCCCAGATATATGGATAAAATCAGCATTAAAATCAACAACAATAAATTCAAGCATTCAGTACAACTGTCAGTCAATTGCCAAAGGCCCTTTAAATAACTCTGCCTTAATTCCCCCCCTAAAGATCTTCAGAAATTATGCTTCCCACACTTCTTTAGGCAGTTCATTCCAAAGTGCTGAGTCTGCCACTGAAAAAAAAGGCCAAAGAGGGTCTGAAACCATCCTAACCTCCCTTGGAAATGCAGGGTCTTTGTTGGTGCGAGGGGGAGGGGCCCCAGGAGGTATGTGACCATGTGGCTGGTTTGAAATGGCATTTGGTGCTTTCTGTGACCATGTGCTTGGAACGAAATGGCATCTGCTGGACACTGGAACACCTCAGGAATAGCAACCATCACAAGAACAGAGTCTCTGGTATGTATCCTTGTTCGGCGCTCACATCGTGTCAGTTTCAGGCACAGTCCGTCGTTGGCACACTTCATCAGGTACAGCGATGGCACACTTCATCAGGTATAGTACAACACAGTTCATAAAAACACCATAGCAGGCTTGCGGGCTTACACTAGGGCTGGCCTGCGCTCTAGAAGAATGCCTAGTTCGCCTAGCGGGTGAGCCGGCCCTGGTTATATTTTGTTGTTGGCATTTGTTTTGTGTGTGTAAATAAAATATTTTTAAAAATTAAAAAAAAATAGGATTACAGAAGTGGAAATACAATGGCAGCATTTAGACCCATCTTTTCCATGGGCAGATCTATACTCTCAAAGCAGCTCCCAGATATATGGATAAAATCAGCATTAAAATCAACAACAATAAATTCAAGCATTCAGTACAACTGTCAGTCAATTGCCAAAGGCCCTTTAAATAACTCTGCCTTAATCCCCCCCCCCTAAAGATCTTCAGAAATTATGCTTCCCACACTTCTTTAGGCAGTTCATTCCAAAGTGCTGAGTCTGCCACTGAAAAAAAAGGCCAAAGAGGGTCTGAAACCATCCTAACCTCCCTTGAATTTGGGACTGTACTAAGCAGCCACTCTTGAAGGCTTGTACTGAGACAGGAGGTTCAGAAAGGATGTGGGTCCTTGGCTATTAAGAACTGAAAGCTTAAAACCATCACTCTGAATTGATCTCTCAGCAGCCAGTGTAGAGGTTTCATGATCTCAGAAACATGGCTGAATTTGCTAGTTCCCATCAGCAACTTGGCAGCTGCGTATGAAGTCTCCTGGGTTGCCTGTTCTGGAACCAGGAACTTGTACATCATCTCATGGGTTACAATTGTTCCATTTCATACAGAACAGAGAAGGGGGGCCACAAACCCTTAGGCCCAGGGATTAGGAATGGGCTCCTGATGTATAATTAAAGGCTCCATCTCCTCTTGAACTGGTCAATATCAGACGTCAGAAGAGTTCCAGCTCTTCAAGGCTTTATAAGTGACTGACGGGACCAGGCCCATAGCCAGGATTTTTTTATTTAGGGGGCCTTTAAATATGTTGGGGGGCACTCTTGCACACACACCCCAAGCGAGCAGCCCCACTCCCACCCTTCCCTTCTGTTAAGTCCAGTGCTTAACAAATAGTCAGAGAGTGATTTCAGCAAAAACTCAAGTTTAATCTTCAACACGAACACTTCTCCAACACGGTACAACATCTGATAGCCCAAACAGCTTGTCCATAGTAGCTGCTCGGTATTTAAACATTTCCCGGCTAATATAGCCACGCCTACTATACACATAACAACCAATACGGTTGAGCGAATAAGAGCCAATCACCTTTGTTCCCAATTACAGTTTGCTTGAACGTGATTGGACACATTTGCCTTGGGCTTGAATCCCTGCCCAAGACGAAGCTTAACATTGCTTCCCTATGAGATGTTTCACATACATCTTAATGCACTCATGGCAGCTTCTGAATACATTACACCTTCAACTCATGCATGCTGAGATGGACATGAAGTGGAGATTCTCAGCCACTCCATCCATGGAGGCCTTCAACCCACCCACCTCCATGGGCTGACTGCTGCCAGGAAAGGGGGATGGCCCCTAATTTTTCTCAGCCGTGTCAGTTGAGGAGTGGTGAATTGGGTCCTCTTTCCACAGCTCAAAGCAGACATGCCCAGCAGGGCCAGTGGCTCTGGTGCAGCTTGACCCAAGAGAAGCAGCAGCTCAGGGCACTATGAGTCCCCGGGTGAATAAGGGCAGGCTGCAGAGAAGTACGCATTTGGGAGCGAGAGAAAGAGAGCAAGTTAGCCAGCTAGAAAGGGAAGGGCTGAGCCTTGACTCAAAGGAGGGTTGCTGGGGGCATCTTCTGCTTCCTCAGGAGCAAGCCTGGGGGGGGGAGTGGAGTGGGCTGCCCAGGGAAGCAAGTGCACCTTGCCCTGCCTGCTTGCCAAGCCCCATTCTTCATACCAGCACCTGGGCTCTGCACCCTGGAAAGATACTCGTCCAAAGGTGGGGGGGTTGCAGAGAGAATGCCAGCCAAGGGGCGCTTGGTGGCCTGCCATGATCAGAGCATGCCACAGAGAAAGGTGGCGGGCAGCACTGCAGGGGTGGGAGAAAGAGGGCAGGTGGAGGCAGGAGAGGAGGGAGGCATGCCAAAAAAATAAAAATGGGAATTTGGGGGGGGGGCTGGGCTGCATGGGAAGTCACTGTAGCTATGGGCCTGGACAGGACCAATATATTCTTTAGGCAGAGGGGTCTGATGGTACTGAAAAGATTATTCCCCTGGAAACATCAGCCTACCATGATTCCTCACCGGAATCTCCATGCAATTTCCTCATACAAAACTGTTCCCCCCTTTTCCAGATCTTCCTTCCTTCGGTTTATATCCCGCTTTATAAAAAAATTCTGGAAACTGCTTATCAATTATGCTGACAACCAATATAAAATGCAACAAAGCACAACAATTATCTCTTGACTTCAGCAGAGGGTGATCCATTCTATCTCATTAAAACTGATCACAACCATTCATTTGGGAAGGGTACAGAGTGAGCAAATGTGTTTTTTTATGGAGGTGCGCGATGCTGTAGCGTTAGCCTGCTGGATGCTATTTGAGACTGCTTTGCCTTTTCTTCAAGTCCAGAGTTGGGTCAAAACAGGGTTTTTTTTGTTTTTGTTTTAAATCTGTTTTGAGTGAAGCAAACATCTTGTAAGAATCCTGAGCATCTTCCACCACTCATTTTGGGCCAACAATTTTCACACTACATCAGCAGCACTGTTCGGAACTCTTAATGTACTTTGCAGCTTAGAAAAACCCAGCTAAAACTGGCTAAAGTATAGGTTGGGCATGTCCAGCCCTCCATCATACGTCAGCGAGTGCAGGATGGCTTTTGGCAAGGGTGAGTGTTGCACATTGTAGATGAAGCGGGCTATCACTCTGGCAGCATCTCTCAAGGTCTTGGCAGCGGTGGGTAAACTTGTGCGATGTGGTTGCTGGCTGCTACTAAGTAGGTGTTTGCAAAGGTTGTTTGTTGATACAAGGAGAGGCACAGCTTGGCATGCTGCCTGATTTCAATTTTGGCGCAGAGGTGTTGCAGCCATTGCTCCTAATTGTTGTGCCAGGCAGCCGGGTGTGGCCTGAAGTGTAACCCCAGGAGTGGCATGCTATCGACTGTGGAGTGAACCTTTTTTGCAGCCTCCACTTTCCTCAATGGTGGTTCTTTCTGGTGGCTTCACAGCACATCCTGGAGTGTGAGCATGACGATGCCTGCTGTGCCGTGCCGGAGGTCATACACTTGCATTTTGTCCATGTTGACATGGGCACTGGTTGCTGTTTCATGTGCATGGAAGTGTTGATAAACGCACAGCAGTTCTGCTCGTCATGCCCCCCTAATGACATAAAGGTTGTCTGTGTGAGCCAGTGTGCCATGATCTTTGTCCTGCACTGCTCCTCTTCCTCCGCTAGTACGGGGAGGTCTGTCGGTCTGCAGTCATTGTCCAGGCGGTGTAGAAGTGGGTCCAAGGTGAAGACATAAAGCACTCTGGTGCATGCCGCCAGTCATGTGTACCATTTGCCCGTCCCAACCATCAGTGTGTCGATAGAGGGTCCAGATTGTGTCAATGAGTTTGATGAGCATGCCTTTGGCATCCAGCAGCTTCCATAGGTAGCTGTGGTAAATGTGGTCAAATGCTTTGCTCTGATCCACTTTCACCAAGTGACCCACCCACATACCATGTCCCTCAGCCGCAAAGAGCTTTCAGAAGAGGCAGAGCAGGCTTCTGGTTTATGGTGACATGCTGAGCAGACTCATCTCCCGGACCTCCCAGGGATGAAATCTCTGCACCAGCAGAAAGGAGGGGGGCGACGTCTCGCTATCCCCCCGGAGCCTGGCTGAAAGGCTCCTAGCCCTGGGACATTTGAGAGGTGGCCTCTTCGCCAGCGTGATGCTGGCGAATCGAGGTGCTTCTCTGTCCTGACGGTCCTCCTGCTGTGTGTCCGTCTGGAACTAGTGACGCTGACCGGGACAAGCGCTGGAGATCGAGTGGTTAAAACAGAGCTACAGCGAGGTCGCAAGACTGACTATGAACTGTGAGTCAGATTAGAGCGTAATTTACATTTTAAAAGGAAAGCTCCCACCCCAAGGACTAGGA
>NW_015170887.1:1109634-1132438 GCF_001447785.1 Gekko japonicus
CTGAAAGACATCCCATTTGAAATAAGACAAAGGAGAAAGAAATATAAAGATTTAATTCTTTTTCTTCAAACAAATGCAATTAGCTACCGGTGGTTATATTCAGAGGGCGTAACCTTCAAACTTCAGGATAAAAAAGAAAAGATTGACTCTGTTTCCAAAACACAGGACTTTTTGAGAATCCAGTTGGGTGAGCCAGAGGAGGTGGATAAAGAGGAGAAGGACAGTAAAGTCCAGTGGCGAGCTGGACTAGGGGTCTTCTGGAGAGGACTTTCTGAAAAAGGGGCGGCCGCCCCTAAAAGTCCATATAAACTGAGGAAAAAACAAGAAAAGAAAAAATGAAGGACTCTGAATTGTGAACTTGAAAATATGGTTTTTAATAATGGGATGCTCTGGGGTTTCTAACAGTTAAATCTAAGTGTTAAAAGATATTTTAGCATGTCTGACTAAGTTCAAAAGATATCAGCGATTTAAGGAATGATTTTGTACTTAAGCTGTTTTAATGATCTCCTTCTCTTGGGTTTTTAGTCAGTAGTGGTTATCTTTACTTTCTCCCTAATTGTAGTTTCCTTCCCCTATTTCTTTGTAGTTTGTAGTCTAATTAAAAAAGCAATAAAAAAATCCCCTCTGGGGGGGCAAAAAGAAGAAGAAGAAGAAGAAGAGGCAAAGCAAGTCATTCATGTGGCCTGGTGCCAGTCTGCAACGGATGGAGCAAATCCTGTTGGTGGTGAACAAGGTACACGATGAAGACATTCACAATGTGATGGGCCACCAGTTTTCTAGCCTCTGCAAAAAAGATGATCTTGGTCTGCAGCTGTGAGGGCAGAAGGTTTCCTTCTTGGAGGCTTTCATTAAAGACCATGGCAAGTACCAGGGCCAGCCACTTGCAGAACATCTCGTAGAAGGTGTACATCAAGCCATTGGGTCCTGGCATCCAAGTCGCTTTGCCTTTCCCAATGGCCACAGTGACTTCTGTGGCCGAAATTGGTTGCTTCAGTGCCGCACAGAGGCTCTCCCAATTTCCATGGTGCTCAGGTGGCTGGCAGCATTCCGCGTCCTCCATGTGTTTGATCTCTTGCAAGTTGGCTTCCTCCTCGAGGGCATCGACTCCTGTCTGGAGAGTCGATCAGAGCCCCATAGGAGTCTGCCATTATGTCTGCCATCTCTCACAGATGTGTTGCGAGTGGTTGGTGATCTTGCTCCCATCGGTAGTGCTGCTGCTGTGAACAGTAAACTTTTGGAAAGTCATGCAGTAAACATTTGGAAAGTCATCTTTAAAGAAGATGATGCTTAGAAGGAAAATATATCCTTGAGAGATGAATTAATCAAAACAATTTTGGTATTAATCTATTAGTTTTCCAGTAGTTCTTCTCACTTCTCTACCTCTCAGTGGACCTACAGATATGTCACCAATACTGCAGATTACATTGCTCCATCATGGTACAGTTCTGGCCAACATTCTCTATAGCACATCTGTCTTTGGAGATTTAAATGATGATGAGCTGGTGCACACAGTTCAAATTTGGCAATCTCCTATGTGTGTTCTGGCAGTGATGCATGGCACACTCATGTGCATTGTGAGGAAGCCCCAGTTCCCACAGATGGAGAGAGATTATAGGAATCAGGCTACACATGTAGCATAGGCGCATAAGTTCTGTATCAAGATGTTTACATCATTGACTTCAATCAGTCCAATTCTAACATAGATGTAATTTCATTCTATTAAAATTTCATTTCTATCCTGCCTATCAAGGTGGCATACAAACTGCTCCCTACCTCTCTCTCCCAAGGAAGCCCAAACCTGCTATCAATAGCGACCATATCTCGGAACCAGAGCAGCAGACTACAGGCCTACGAGCAACAAATAACAATATGCAGATACTGGTTCTCTGCTCTCCAGAGCTGGATGTTCGAGTGACTGGGGGTGGGTGGGGAATCTTTCCCTCAAACTAGCACAAGAGTGGGTGTGAAATCAGTGGATCTGGCTCTTCTAGAGGGGTTAGATGCCCCCCAAAGCATGAGGCCTAGGTGTTCTTCAGACCCTACCTTGCTGGGGGCAGCAGGGGCCTGGACCATTTCATGCACTCATGCTCTGGTCAAGCTACTATCCACTCCCATTCAGATTACTATCATACACTTCATAAGAGGCTGCTCTTAAAGACAATTTGGGGGCTGCAGTTGGTGTACCCTGACTTTGGTTCATTCAGGCTGCAGGCAGGTCACTTGAGAAAGACCAGTTACTCTCTCCAGGCAACCCAAAGTAATTATCTTCCCCTCCTCTTGTGCTGCTGTAATCACTGTCATATCTTTCCTTTTAAAGCTACCCCCAGCAGCTTCTTCTTTGCATGAAAGAGAAAGAAGGGAGGAGGGACATTTAATCTGGATGAGAAAATGACAGCACAAACACCCTTTCCCGTCCATCTTTCTTCCTCCTCTTTCACGTGTACACACACACACACACTCTTGCTCAGGATAGGAAATGAGCATGCTGTTGACTCTCCCTGTATCAAAACTGTTATTTGCCTCTTCTGGGGAAAATAAAGAGGTAACTATATTTTCCACCTGCAGGGCAAGTTGGGCCAGTGGCAGTGGCTGTGGTGGTTTGTTTTGGGTATACAAGAGAGGAAAGCCCCCCCCCCGAACACTGCAGTCATGCTCTGAAATGCTGTAATTCTTGAACCATCCACCATGTTGTGACTGGATTGTCTCATCCAGCTGCCACTTTGTGACTGGCGCTCCCAAGTGATTAACACATGGAATTCACTGCCACAGGAGGTGGCAGCGGCTACAAGCATGGACGGCTTCAAAAGGGAATTAGATAAACATATGGGGCAGAGGTCCATCAGTGGCTATTAGCCACAAGATGTAGGTAGGAAGTCTCAGTCTGGGGCAAGTGATGCTCTGTATTCTTGGCGCTTGTGGGGGGGGGGGACAGTGGGAGGGCTTCTAGTGTCCTGGCCCCACTGCTGGACCTCCTGATGGGACCTGGTATTTTTGGCCACTGTGTGACAGAGTGTTGGATGGGCCTTTGGCCTGATCCAACATTCGCTTCTCTTAAGTTCTTAAGGCTCTTGAGAAAAAAAGGAACTTCCAGAAACACAGTTTGCCCTTTCCTGGTCTACTCTGGTTGGCAGCAGCTCTCCAGGATCTCAGGAAGAGGTCTTTCACACCACCTACTGCCCGTTCTTTCCTATCACCTGCTACATGACTTTCTCACCTTCAAATCTGACAAACCTGACTGGAGATGCTAAGGACTGAGCCTGAGACCATCCAAGCTATACCCCCTACTGCTGCCATTGTATGAAAACTTGACTGATGTTCCTGTGTTCAGAGATTTATCACTATCCCACTCTTCCACTATGATTTTCCCACCTCCAAACCCAACAAATCCAGCCCATGCTTGTGGCCATGCCAGCATACTAAAATAATGTTTGCTCATCTTTCTGCGTTGACTACACCACTGCTGCTTTGTATTTCTTCCTACCTAGAAATAAATCCAGGCAGACAGAATGATGACTCTTGCTATGGCAATGCCAAGAGAAGAATGAAGTTCTTGCTGTTAGAACAGGGGCTGTCATGGTCTTTCCTTCTTCTTAATATATCATGTAGCTTACTGAAGTTTCTGATTGTATTTTTCATTCTCTGGCTGTAGTCAAACTGCATAATGCTTTCCTTCAACCCTCACCCAGAAGGATGTGTCTTGACATACACTTTAGAGGCTTGGACTAGGCAGCTGTCAACCATCCAAAGGCATTAAACAAGCACCTTCACTTCTCATGCTATACAAAAGAATAGAGAGAAAAGGATACTTTTGCGTAAACAAAGAGCAGCTTCTAACAATTAGTGATGAACAAACTTACCCTGGCTTGAGTCAAAAGTGCTCAGACAGCTATTGGAGGGTGGTAGAAACAACGCAAGGTCTTCCTCCTCAGCTCCTCGCATTGTCAAACCAGGCATCCACCAAGTTGTGGGAGGGGAGGTCCCAGATGTACCTTGTACATGAGTCAGATGATCAATGGCAGCTGGCCCTAGAGAGAGGGAGGCAGGCAGGCAGGCACTGACACAGCTGACCCTTCAACAACCAGCTGTCTGGCAATCAGCTCTTGAGAAGCTACATCCTGAGGGTGGGGAAGGGGAATGATAGGGCAGAAATTGCACTCTGGGTCCCTCACAGGCTTGGCCATGTCTCCAAAAGGCTTCTTGGTGGAAGGCCACTGGGCATGCCTTGGGCCCAGCTAGGGACATTAGAAGACTTCAGCGACTTCAGAAGACTTCTGGCTCTCTGTTGAGAGGGGAGGGGCTTTGCTCCGCTCTGCTCCCTGTCCCTTTCTTTCTGAGGCCAAAGGAAGATCCTTTAGCCAAACTTGACCCTGATGTGTGATGGTTGGGTCCTGGGATCCTACAATAGTACAACCCCTCCCCCACCCATCAAGTCAGAAAAACAGCTTTTCCCAGAGTCTATTCCAAAATGTGAAAATTCCACCATAATCATGATGACATCATTGGGAGCCCAACGGGGCTTAAATGCAAGCACTCAAATGCCACACACACCCATGTTCCTATAAACCTTACCTTACTTTCAAAACTTATTTGGCAGTGGCAAAAGCAGGGACCTTTTTGTGAAGTCTCCATTCATACCTAGTTCCTGGAACACTGGAATGACAAAGGAGTCCAAGGCTCTGGGAAATGTAGTTTTCCAGGACAGTAGGGCTATTAAGCATCTAGGAAGCTACAATCTCAAGGCTCCTTGCACCTACAAAACTTATATGCTCACAAAAGCCTCTCAGGAGCAAGGAGTTCTGGATCACGTAGCTTCTAGGAAACCTGATATCCCCATTGAGTAGTGTGCCTCAGAAAATAATGTCCCTATGCTCTTGGAGTCTTCTTGGAGAAATAGTAATTGTATTGCAGCTGAGCATTACAAACTGGACAAAAATATTCCAAACCAAGTAATTACAAAATTCAGTAGGTTGTTCCATCTTGCTTTTTCACACAAGCCCCATTTTTGTACGAAAGGAAGCAAACCTTCATCAACAAACCATTCAGTTCTACCCCTGTTTGGAGCCAAGGAATCCAGATTGCGGGGAAATAACTGACTCTCAGTTGATGGGAGGTACTGGGGGAAATTGCCCTCTATTTCTCCAAATAAAAAAGACAAGAGGAGGGGGCTGAGAATAGAAGGCGAGAAGAAAACTGGGGGAGGGGAAACAGAAAGCATTTGTAAAATTAAAAAGCGGGGGGGGGCATCAGATTGTGTTGGGCAGAGGGAAGCATGTCGTAGGCAGGAGTAATTGGTAATCGGAGCAGAAGTGAAGAAGGGGATGATTTATGGGTGCATGGAGACAGGGGTGGAATAATTTTTGGAGCAGAACGGGGAACTTACTGAACGCCTGAAACTCAGCTACTTATCCACTCGTTCTTGTGATAAATTAGCTCTTGTTTAAAGTAACCGGAGCTCCATTTTTCATTCTGATTACTACACTTGATATCTTTCTCTCCCTCTGTTTCTCTCTGACCACTGCCCCTTAGCAGGCTCCCTGAGCTGAGGCAACGGCTTTATGGAAACTCCTCAGCTTCCCATGTGAAACCCTCCCTTCTTCTCTCATACAATTACAGTAAGGTTAACTCTTTTTGAATCTCTCAACAAAACACCAGAGTTTCAGTGGAGCCTCCCCCCTGCAATGCAACAAAGCTGCATGCTGTGTATTTATGCAGAACGTTTGTTGATTCAAAACAGAATGCACATATGTGTGATCAGGGCCAAATTAAGATATGCTGAGGACCTAAGCTATGTCAAATTCAGCAGGCTGCATAGGATTACCAAAAAGAAGTGTAAAACTTGAAAGTCAGTTAAAAATGTATTTAGCAGCCCCCCCTCATAATCCAAGACCCTAAACAGTAGCTTACTTAGCTTGTACACAAATCCAGGTCTAGTAAAAAGACAGAAGACCTCTGGAATTGGACAGCACCTTTTGGACCAACATCTAACACAACCTTGTGTCACTCTCACACCTGAAGCTATTATTTCATATCAAAATCCTTCTAGTGTGAAGCCACCAATATCCAATGAATGCACAAAGTCTTACCAGCAGTGAGTTCAGCAAGGTTGCCTTATCTAGGGTTGCCATGTGCCTGTTAAGGATGGAAGATCTCTTGCCCCAGCAGGACTTTCCCCTTGGCACTGAAGCAGCTGGCAGGAGAAACATTTTTAAAAATTCACCCCAGGAAAATTACAGTTTTACCATAGAGGTGATTCCTACAGAAGCATAAAATCATTTCCAGGTATTTCTGGAAGCGATGTCATGTTTTTGCATATGGCTGCCCCCCAATGTCACCATCTCACCTGGTTTCCTGCTGGTTGCCAGGCCAAGCATGGAAACCCTAGGCTTATCTGAATCTTGAATGTATGGTGTAGTAAATACTGTGGATATATTAATGACAGTCACTTAAAGATAATTTAGTCATGGTGAGCAGTGATGGTTCCTGGACAGTGGACATATAATGACCCTTTAATTAGATATGTTCTGCTTTAAGTCTTTATACTTTGTTGTATACCATAACAGTACAGGGTGCCAGGAATGAAACTCTTTCATGGATTGTATCATGAAAGACATCATGTTGCTCCCTGCTTCTTTGAGTAGGTTTGATTTCGTTTTGAGAAGAGAGCCCTGGAGAATTATTGTGGTGGTGAGGAGATCCTGCACCACAAGATGCTTCACTTTTCAGCCAGTGCTCAGCTCTGTTCCTGTTTCTCTCATTGTCCATTCCGAATTCTAAACATCCCCACATACATTCACACACCTGCATACTTTCCTCAGCTAGGAAGACTGGTGTTGCTTTCTTGAAAAACTGATGGGTCCTTGAACAAGAAAAGGTATGAGGAGACCACCTTCTGACAATTAGCTCCTCTTGAGGAAATATCTCTGCAAACATTAAAGAACAGTAACAATATTTGTCAAAGGTTCTTTAGGCCAAACCATATTGATAGAACCATTCCCAGTAACCAGACAGCAAACCTCTGTTACCACACATCTACAAACACATGGACATACATTCGTATTAACATGGTGAATTAGCTTGCGTGTTTGTGTAGGGTGCAGAAAACCAGGATCTTTTACCTAAAGGGCTAGCTGTGAGTAGCCAGTTTTCAGTAGGAAAGGGATGATAGAGACCTGATTTAAAAGGAATATAGAGTTTATTGAGGAATTCGGTATAATAGTGGAGTGGTGGTGGGGGGAACTTATGCTAAACCAATATGAGTGGTATTAAATCAAAGCACAGACACATTCCTTATCCTAATTAATATAGCAACAACAATCAAACTGTCAGCAGAGCTGCTCCAAATTGGAGCAGAAGCTACTCTTTGAGCTAAAGCTGTAAATGTGGGGAAATAGGGAATAGGACAGAAGAGAAGTGAAATCAGTTTGGACAGAGGTGTCCAGTCTTTCTGATGTGAGGTCCTAAGCAGCAGAGGGAAGCAAAGTGCCAGCTCTCTGTGTGGTGCAAGTGTGGTCTGGAAAATAAGGGGTGGATAGATCAAGAGGGAGAGCAAAGATTGCCTCTCCTATTCTGCAAAGAAATCAGATGGAAGGAGGGATCCAATGTGTGCTGGGAGTCTTTTGCAGTTCAGTTGGTATCCAGGATCAGACTCCTATTACTGGCTCTAAAGCCAGGCTTGTTATGTTGTTTTTGGCCCATAGCATAAAATGGGTTCTTTTCAAGAAACAAACAATTATGACAGAGGACAAAGGAATACATAAGAGGTGGGCAACCTATCAGGAGAAAACTATAGAACTGACTATAGACCAGGAAGGGCAACAGGAAGGGAAGCTTTTGATTGAATTATAACTCAGGTTTACAAAACTGGAGACATGAAGCTGAGTATTAAATTCAGGTTTTGGGGAGAATGGGAAGATTTGAATTGGAGGTTCCAGACTGTCACAGGGCACTTAACGTTCGAATTGCGTCAATGGTCAGTGACTGCATATCATGTAAAAGACAATATAGGAAGAGGCATCATGGTCCTCTAACGTGGTGTGGCTTAATTGCTGTCATCCTGTGGGCACTCCCTGGTTTCTCCCCAGAAGGCTTCCTTGGAAGCATTTATGGTGGTGGTTGTCCCAAGATCCTCTGCTGTGTTCACTGCTGCACACAAAATGTGGCCATTGCTCCCCCTGTTGTGCCTGCCTCGTGAGACTTGCTTATGGTGTTTAACATGTGCAGTGCATATATTCAGGCTGGGAGGGAGGGTGTGCAGATGGGGAACACCACTACAGTAGCAACACCACTACTGTAGAAAAAAAGTTGTGGAGGTGGGCTATTTTATATGACTCTTGAATGAAAGCTTCAGTAAATACAACCAAGGATGGAATTGCCTTTCCTGTCAGTTTCCCACTTTTATTTGTTGCTTTGTTATATTCATATTCTGCCTTTGAATTACAAATGACTCCCTAGCTATTTTGCCATAACATACATCAGTTGTAGCAGCAGGAGGAGGCACTGGGATGGGGGTTTCAGTCCATCTCCCCAGACCATCCGAAGTTCTGGCTGCTGCCCCTTCTTCCACATGGAGCTTCCAGGAAGTCCAGAATAAATAGCTCCTCCCCTCTCCAAGGATCATCCCCCATTTTGATTGTCCCCAGGAAGTAGAGACTGCCCTCATCTGAGTGCTGACGACAATGTCACCCAGGTTCCGCTGAGCAGTGTTGGAAGCTGCTCAAGTTGTTTTGGGCTAAGAGGAAAGGTAATTAATAAATATACTCTGAGTGCATGACATTAAGTCCATCTCCTCAGCCCTCTTAATTGGGGCAAGACGTTGGGTGGGTGGGTGCGCTGCTGTTTCCTTCTTCACACGGCCCATGTCAAGGACAGGGCAAATAGTACCTTCCCCTTTGGAAAGATGCTGCAGGACAGAGCCCTACGGAGGCATGTTCACCTGGATATGCATAACCACCTATACATGCTTTGTTTTGGCAGTGTTATCCCCACATTGCTACACATGTGATAACTTCGTGCAATATCAGCTCCTTAATCCATTTATTCATCTCCAACAAAGTGCTTGGGCACAGTAAGCTTGTATTCTCTTACATGAAGTATGTACATGTGTAAAGTATATATATTAAAGGTAAAGGTTTCCCTTGCTGGAAAGCTAGTCGAATCTGACTCTAGGGGGCGGTACTCATCTCTGTTTCCAAGCTGAAGAGCCAGTGCTGTCCGAAGACATTTCTGTGGTCATGTGGTCGGCATCACTAAACGCCAAAGCACACAGGACACTGTTACCTTCCCACCGAAGCGGTACCTACTTATCTACTTGCAGATTCTTGTTTTTGAACTGCTAGGTTGGCAGGAGCTGGGACCAGAGACGGGAGCTCACTCCATCACACAGCACTAGGGTCTTGAACTGCCAACCTACAGACCTTCTGGTCTGCAACTTAGCGTCTTAACCTCTGAGCTACTGCGGCCCCATAATATACAGTACACACACACATACATCCAGAGGTCATTTCGGGGGGGATCGCGGGGGAACACAGTTCCCCCGGGTGAGGTACGGGGGGCGGGCACATGAGGAAGCCCCGCCCCCTGCTTCCGGCTGCCCCGCTTCCGGCCCTCATTCAGCCAGGAGGAGGCAGGAGAAGAGGGAGGGTAAGTTGCTTCCTCCCTGCCTCTCCCCACCCCTGTTTGCCTGGGGCCAGGCAGGGCCTTCGCGGGGCTTCCTTGCACTCCCGCTGGCCTTGCAGGTCCACCGTCGGGCCCCTCATGGGGCTCGGCAGTGGAGCTGCAAGGCCGGCACCGGCGGCCAGGACCGTTGGGAACGGGGTGTGTGGCCTTATGACACATTTCCGGTGATGTCAGGAGGTGTGGCCTTTTGACACACTTCCGGTGATGTCAGGGGGTGTGGCATATGCTAATGAGTTATGCTAATGAGTTCCCCTAGCTCCTTTTCTACGAAATGACCCCTGCATACATTTATATGTGTGTTATTTAACTTCCTAATATTCTTTTTTATGATAAGTCCTGCAAATGGTTATGACTAGGCCTGGATAGTTCTATTCTTTGATTCTGAATATATACCTCAGGTTTCATCTCCTCTCTCACTTATCTGAAATGCCTCTAAATATTTTCTGTATGAAGCACCAGAATCAATTATCATGACAAAGTATCTGAGCTGGTTAGCAAAATTCTAACATGTAATTTGCCTAGGACCCAAGGAAGTCCTAAAGAACACATGGAGGATTCATGCAATTTCCTACACAGGACTGATTCCCATGTAGCATAATTCGTCTTGTATTATTGATTCTTTTTGTATTTGTTCCATGTAAATTATCTACTTTCTAGAGAGATTCCACATCAGGAGCCCTGAAATCACTCCATCTTCAGTAGAACTCTTTCCTCAATAAAGAAAGAGTTGTTGGGTTACTGGTGCTCATCTTGACTGACCAGCTGCATAGGGTACAACCTGCTTGTGACAACTTCTGCCAGGCTGGAAGTCCTTCTGTTCCATGGCTGTTTAATACAAGCAATGGTCAAGATTTTTAAAAAGTGGGACCTAGCCATTTGAAGAAGAAGAGATTGGATTTATACCCCACCCTTCACTTGGAATCTCAGAGTGGCTTGCAGACTCCTATCCCTTCCCCTACCCCCAACAGACACCCTGTGAGGTAGGTGGGGCTGAGAGAGCTCTTTCGAGGACTGCCCTTTCAAGGACAGCTCTTGTCAGAACTGTGGCTTGCCCAGGGTCATCCAGCAGCTGCAAGTGGAGGAGTGGGGAATCAAACCCAGTTCTCCCAGATTAGAGTCCGCGCACTTAACCACTACACCAAACTGAGAAGGAAAGCTGGAAGTAGGACTCACTCACTGAGGTCTAGCCCTACTTTATGGCTACAGTCATGTCCATATTGCTTTTGCACTATTTAGTGGGTCTATGTCAGCTCCTACAGTGTGGTTGGAAGACACTATAACAGTGTAGTCCTAAACAAAGTTACACCTTTCTAAATCCATTGACTTCAATGAGAAGGGTGTAATTCTGCTTAGGACTGCACTGTAAGTGAGCAATCCTAAACTAGTCTTGCAAGTGGATGCAGAAACGAAGAGAACCGACTCCGTCATATGGGATAATAAAAGGTCCAGGTTCATTTAACCTTGCATTGAACCAAAAGGGGGATCTGACTGCAGCACCCATAGGCCAGGCCCTGTTTGCCCCTCCCCTGGTTGCCATGCAGGAAGTTGGCAGGAGGCAAAAGAGTCTCACTTCCCCTGCTCATGCATCCCCAGTTTGATAGGCAAGGACACCCTGGCTCTGAACCTGGAGCTGTGACATGTGTATGGCTCAAGCTCCTGCCAGGGTTGCCAACTCTTTGTTGGGGGACACCTGGATATTTTGAGAGTGGAACCTGGGGAGGGACTCCAGTGGGGTATGATGCCATACAGTCCACCTTCCAAAGCAGCCATTTTCTCCAGGAAAATTGATCTCTGTTACCTAGATATCAGTTCTAATTACAGGAGTTCGCCAGGCCCCACCAGGAGGTTGGCAACCCTGGATTCCTCCCTGGATACCACCACCACCAACAAATTGGCCAACTATCGGCCAGTTTCCAATTTGCCCTATTTGGGCAAATTAATCAAGAGGGCGGTGGCGGTACAGCTACAGGGCTTTCTGGATGACACTTCCACCTTAGACCCCTTCCAGTCCGGCTTTCGTCTGGGGTATGGGACAGAGACTGTGTGTGCGTGTATGAGTTTGCGAGCCTGGAAGTTAAGGTGAATTCTGGTGGGGCTAGGACATTGCTGCAGTCAGGCTTCTGATGGGTCTTCCTAGATGGGAGCACATCCAGCCTGTGCTGAAAGTGCTGCACTGGCTGCCAATAGCTTTCTGAATTTGCTTCAAGGTGCTGGTACTTAGCTTTAAAGCCCTACATGGCCAGGGTCCGATGTACCTGAGGGACCGCCTTTCCCCATACATACCCCAGAGAGCACTAAGGTCGGGGGCCCAACATCGCTTAGTGATCCCAGGCCCCAGGGAGGCCAGGCTTGCTGCAACCAGGGCCAAGGCCTTTTCAGTGGCGGCTCCTACCTGGTGGAATGAGCTCCCAGAGGAGATCAGGGCCCTGCGGGACCTTTCACAGTTCCGCAGGGCCTGCAAGATGGAGCTCTTCCACCAGGCTTTTAATTATGAGCCGCCACTACCACCACCACCAACTATCTTGTGGTAACAACGGAGCGATGGGATGGCCCAGTACAAAGATCTAGCTACAGTACTGCGATGTTTTGGTGTCGTTGAAGCGGGCTTTTGGGTAACATCTATAGGTCACAATCCTGACTTGATTAGATTAGTAACATCATTGCGCACTTTATTATTGTTAAATGTGGTTGTTTTATGCTGTTTTAATGTTTTATATTTGGCACATATTGCCCCTGTTTGTAAGCCGCCCTGAGCCTGCTCGCGGGGAGGGCGGGATATAAGTGTAATAAATAAATAAATAAATTTTCCTTCATTGGATTCATTATGGACATTAGTGAACTCTATTAAAACAAAAATTAATTTGCAATCAGTAAAGTAGGGGAGTGTGCAACATGGAGACCCTTCCTAATTCCCCTTGTTAACAGCACAGTTGTGCCCCTTTGGATAATCCTCAGATGCATCTCCTGGTGTGCTTACTGAAGACAGCTGAGATAAGGAATGGGAGGGGGGTGAACCTAATCTGTCAAACTTCAGAGCCAATGTGATGTCATTTAATTGTTGGACTGGGACTGAGAGATCCAGGTTGGAATCCCCACTCTGCCATGGATGCTTGCTGGCTAATCTTGAGTCAGTCACTCTCTCTCTCAGCCTAACCTGCCTTGCAGGGTTGTTGTTGTGAGTATAACATAGAGGAGAGAAGAATGATGTAAGATTCTTTGGCTCCCCCTTGGAGAGAAAGGTGTGGTACAAATAAATAAGAATCAAACGGAGACTCAGATGTAGAGCAGAGTGTCTGAACAGAACTCTGATCAATTTAGGGTGTTGGAGGAACCGGGCTGGAACAAGAGAGCTGGTGACATCACTGCAAAACAGTAACCCCCATGCTGATCACCTCAAGCATTGGTCATGTTGTGAGCTTGGCAGGAGATTGGCATCATACTGGGAACGCACTCCTCCCTGGCTTCTGCCCTGTTGTATGGACTGGCTGTCTGAACATAACAAAAGAAAAAGGGAGGGGAACTTAACCCAAAATGAACTGGATTAAGAACCAAAAGGTTAAGGAAATCAGAATATAAGGGCCCTTGAAGCATAAATATTTTTGTATATTTGGTAATATTTATGCTTCAGTTTTGTACACAGAACTATTGGGGGCCTTATTTTCTGATTTCCTTAACATTTCAGCTCTTAATTGGATTGGCTGTCTGCCCAGAAACCAAAGGAACACAAGGGCAGTAATGAGCAATGCTATGGACTGACAACAAGCAGCGAGGGATTGCCAGAGTTTTGCAACAGGTGTTGTGCATGTTTGGCCAGCAGTAGCACAGAGTGGAGTGTGGTGGCTGGTAGTCACTCCAGACTCGGTAGGGTTGCCAACAACTGGGGGGGGGAGAGGAAATGCCCTGCCCCCTTAATAGAGTTTTAACAGCATGTGATTTGCCTCCATGCCATGAAAAGCTTCAGCTGCCCGTTTCCCCGCATTAAGCCTCTATATAAGGTGCAGAACATTCCCCCCCCCCTTCCGGGTTGCTGACAGCCTTAGACTGGAGTTGTGCTTTCTGTGTCCCCAAACTGCAGGCATGGCAGTGACACCAGCATGGTGTCATTTTGACAGCGTGGTACTGTCATGCCAGCCTCCTCCCCTCCTTCCAGCACTGTCCATACTTACTCATAGCAAGTGTCGTGGAGGTCAACATAGTTGAGGTAATATATTTCTGGGGGCAGGAGAGAGGCTTGCAGTGGTCCCAGGAGGAGGCTGGGGCTCCACCACCCTTGCTGACCCGCACCTAGCATTGCCAGCAGGCCTGGAGAAAAGTGTCCTGCCCCTTTAGTAGGTGCTTGATATGTGGATATGGACAGCTGAAGCATTTCAGGCATGAAGGTAAATAATTTGGTGAATAACATCCTGTGAAGCTTTTGTTAAAAGAACGGGGATTTCCCCCTCTCTCCAGGCACTTGGCAACCCCATTTACACTTCCAGTGGGGCAGTGGGATTCCTCGATGGTTCCAGTGTCCTGGGATGGAGTAACTGTAAGGGTTCTGAGTGGAGCAAGGATTTGCTCTCTCCCCCTTGGCTGCTTGTGCTGAATGCCCGACCTGTGCAGTTCCTGCTGCCCAAGTGCTCTAAATGTGCACAACAGAGAGTTATAGCTCCATGCTACACAACTGATCATCTGAACTATGGGTCTCCTGGCTGGGTTTTATATAGGGCTGGGGGGAAGGCTGTCATTGGCTGCTATGGAGGTGTGGATTGGCTGTTGACTTTAGTTGGCTCTGTAAACTACACCAGTGCTTGGGGGTGGCAGGTGTATGGGGAAGTTGCTGTTCCATTGGGCCCATATGGGATTGATCTGAGATACGCCAGGGTTTTTTGGTGGCATGATATTTTGCTGCCCTGCCCTGGATAGTCCAGGCAAGCCAGATCTCAGAAACTAAGCAGGGTCAGCCCTGAACAGTATTTGGATGGGAGATCACCAAGGAATACCGGGGCTGTGACACAGAAGCAGGTTAAGGCAAACCACCTCTGAACATCTCTCTTGCCTTGAAAACCCTCAGTCAGCTGTGACTTGATGACAAAAAAAGCCCCAGAACACAGCACAAAACATTTTGCTGACATCTGGAATATATGCAGAGGATTAGGAAGCCAGCTAGATCCTGCTCTGCCCACAGCACACCCCAGATTCTGCCCTGTTCTATGCCCACATAGTGGTTACACCTGTGTGGCACCTGCAGCGCTTGCTGCTGACATATCTCTACATATGTCAGAGTATCTTTGGAACATGCTGGTATATCCCTGAGAGATGCCAGCATAAGGGTTAGTCACCATCCCAAATCCTTCAGGCCAGGGTTTAGAATGAGACTCTTGATGTGGTTATCCAACGCTTTGGGGCTTGGTTCCCTAACAGACAGTGGGGATGGGTTGAGGAGCTTTTTTGCTCTACTCATGTACCTCTGTTCATGTCCTGTACTCTGAATGAAGTGGGGTAGCATTGCTGGGCACAGCCCTAGAGAAAGACATTTAAAATATATCTTGAGCCCTCACCCAATCCATTGCAGAGAGAAGGAAAATATGTTTTTTGCACACATCTATCTATCTATCTATCTATCTATCTATCTATCTATCTATCTATCTATCTATCTATCTATCTATCTATCTATCTATCTATCTATCTATCTCTACATCTACTTTACTCTGAGGGCCTGGATGCAGGGAAGTGCATATCAGATTAATGTTGGGCAGGAACTGAAGGAGGAAAACCCCCCAAACGGTGTGCGGCACACATGCACACACATACATATATTTAAAGTACACTCAGTGCTCCTCTTCATTCCCCCTCCCTTGACAAAGGTGAACTGCATATCTTTAGTTAATAATTAAGTTGTCATGAACTCCATCAATATCCCATCATCCAGCTGACAGAGGAAAGGGAGGCCATGGAGGAGGGGATCAGCCCGATGTGCCAGCTCTGCCCATGGCTGTGATCTCGTCTCGGCCATAATAAATAGCATGAAATGCACTGCTGATAAATGCCCATGTCATGGAGAGATTTTACCTTCACTCAGAAACAATGTAATATCTCAGCTATTACCCAAAATAATTTATCAATGTGTAATAGCTTTGTGCAGAGCTCAGATAGGAGGGGAGCAGCGCCGCTCGAGATGGATGGATCCTACCTTCTGCTTTTAATTTTTAATGTTCCTAGGCAGCTTCACATTAAAGGCCAGGTGTCATACATAGACTTAATGTAAGAATGGAGTTCATGAATTCTAATCAGGGGAGAATCTCTCTGCTTTAACCACTTTTTATTTATCAGTTTTTCTTCACACCCACATGCCTTTCTTTTCTGTTTTCCTTTCTCTGCAGTCTGTATATAGTCTGGTACTATTAGAGTACCATGAAACTAGAACTGTGACTTTGGGGGCTAAAGACTAATGACAGAATAATTATACAAACAGCAAGGGAAATATAATATGTCCCATTTCCTCCTTTTTGCATGGTGCAGCAGCATCTGAGAGAGCACAAAGTGGGAAGTGGGTGCAGCACAGACAGTGTTGTGCATCGGCATCACTTGCATTCAGGAAACCAGTATGTACATCCTCCAGATGTTTTGCTTGTGTGTCTATTTTGTGGTAAAACATAAGAACATAAGAGAAGCCAATGTTGGATCAGGCCAATGGCCATCCAGTCCAACACTCTTGTCACACAGTGGCCAAAAATACCAGGTGCCATCAGGAGGTCCACCAGTGGGGCCAGGACACTAGAAGCCCCCCCAAGCACCAAGAATACAGAGCATCACTCGCCCCGAGTTCCTATTTATACCTTGCGGCTAATAGCCACTGATGGACCTCTGCTCCATATATTTATCCAATTCCCTCTTGAAGCCGTCTATGTTTGTAGCCGCCGTCTCCTCCTGTGGCAGTGAATTCCAAGTGTTAATCACTCTTTGGGTGAAGAAGTACTTCCTTTTATCTGTTCTAACCCGACTGCTCAGCAATTTCATTGAGTGTCCACGAGTTCTTGTATTGTGAGAAAGACACACATGTACATTCTTCATACATAAAAAGGGATGTGTGTTCTGATTTATTCTAAGTGTAGAAGCCATAACGATGGTGGCATTTGGGCATGTCTTAGGTCTTCTCCGTACACATGTACATTCTTCATACATAAAAAGTGATGTGTGTTCCGATTTATTCTAAGTGTAGAAGCCAAAACGATGGTGGCATTTGGGCATGTCTTAGCTCTTCTCCCTACAATGCACATTTCTTATGAAGAAAGCAGTTTCCTTGTGGAAGGCTTGTACAATGCAGAGAAATTACAGGACATTGGTAAGCCATTTTAACTTAAAGAGGGGAATTTTAGTGTTTGGAACTGGGCTTCGTGGTGGCAGCAGATGAGGAAAGACAGTTTATAAGGCTAGATCTCAACATGCCAGCATGGTGCAGGATACCCTCAGGTGAGCAATAGAATCAGGGAGTTCTAAAGGCATGCATGGAAAAGCAGTGCAAGTGATGGAATTATCAGTGTTTGGGGCCTGTCTCTTCTATGGCAAGGCCCTGCCTCAACTCTCCCTGTGGCTTCAGCTTGGAAGGAGAGGGAACTTAGAGTGCCCAGCTCCTCCTCCTCCCATTGACCCCCTTTCCATGCTACCAGAAGTAGGCTGGTTGAGTGTCATCTTGGCCAGTATCCTTGCAGCACAATGCACAAACTTTTCAGGGTGACAGCTTCTTGTGAGGCCTTCTGCCCTCATGAGAGGTTGGCCCTCCCACCCTATGGTGCCTGGAAGAGGTGCTATTTAGAGGCAGGTAAGTGTCCGTCTTCAGAGAGGAGTATCAGAAACAATAATTAAATTTCTTAGATAAGAAATCAGACAGACTTTTTGGCTACTCATAAACACATGAAGCTATTATATACTAAATCAAACCACTGCACTATCAAGATCAATATTGTCTGCTCTGAGTGGCAGCAGCTCTACAGGGCCTTAGGTAGTGGTCTTTCACATCACCTGCTGCCAGATCCTACCTGAACTTGGGATCTTCTGCATGCAAACCAGATGCTCTGTTACTGAGCCATGGCCATTCTGTGGTCCATATTACTGGAGCAATGCTCCCTCTAAGCTGTGGAGTCTTGTGAGCAAAAATTCTACTTTGTGAGCTACCGGCATTAAAGTTGTGAGTGAGTGATTGGGCTACTGCCTAAATTAGTTTGTTCGGGAGCCATCCTTCCTGAGCTAAGACAGAAATGTATGAGCCGGAGGCTAAAAACTGTGAGCTAGCTCACACTAACTCAGCTTAGAGGGAACACTGTACTGGAGTACCAAATACGGTGTGAGAGCTATGATACATCAAATCAGAAGGACAGAGCTGAGCAGGGAAAACAGATTTATTGAGGAGCATGGTTCCAGAAGCAACAGCAAATTTTTGCTGAAATGTAGATGAAGCTCACCACAGCATTCTACACATGAAGCCTTGGCTAGCAGCTATCAATCTTAGACCTCAACCAAAGATCATCCAGGAAAAATGGTCTAAGCTTGCCCGAGTATTAAGAGAACTAAAACCCAGAAGTGATGTCACACCTCTCTAGGAATTGCTAGAAACTCTATAGTAAAGCCACAGTTTCTGGCGAATCCTAGAGAGGATTGACATCACTTCTGGATTTTAACAAGAACTGACATTGTGCTGTTGCTCAGTGGCAATTATTAAAGGTTATTTTTCCTGCGACAGCTGCAGCAGTGGCAGGAAATGGGAGCTGGGGGCAGGGGATTCCTACCCCAGTGGGGACTTGGCTACCCTAGGCCTCTGCCACGTGACTCCTCCTTGAGCAAAAGCATAGCAGCCATTAACACTGTTGCACTGGGATGCACTGATGTGACTTATATAGAACTGAGTTTTTGTTTGAAGGCCAAGAGAAAGACGGTGCTACCCTCCCTGAACACCATTCGCTCAGGGGCTTTGGCCTGGTTCCAAGTTAGCTGGTGTGGAATGCTCTTGTTTGAGCCCAATGAAAGACCACGGCAGGCTGCTCAATAGCCTCAGGCAGGGTGAAATTCCAAGTGCCATGCTGAAAGCCCCCAAACCGTATCTTTTCTAGTTGAATACCATTCTCAGTCCTAGGGGGCTGCAAGGAGGAGGGGGGAATGCCATCCCCCACACCACCACCCAGGTAACACTTTCTTGCATCACACATGCTGAACCTAATCAAAGTCTATTGCTGTTTCATTCTGTCGCTAGCACTGTGGCTCTAACTGCCTTGTACTACAAATTAATTCATTCCTTCAGGCCTTGCTGTTTAGTAACTGGCTGTCACAGCAATCTCCTGAGGAGCTAATTGAGAGTTGTGATCCGTGCAGTATTTCCATTAGCGTTGTAATGACAGGCAGTCTCTCTCACACACATACACACGGCACAGGTTCCTCCGTCCAGACAAAAGAGAAGCAGATAATGGCCGAGCACCGGCTCAAATGCTTGATGATAGACAGCAACAAGAAGAAAGCAACGGAGGAAGCTTCGCTGGCTTAACAGATAAGGGTCATCTAAACTTTGTTCAGATGAGAACAAAATTAGCGACTTGTTGAGACACTGCTTGAAATGAATTCAGTTCCTGAGAGCTCAGGCAAGTTCACGTGAACGGGGACTCATCACCTAGTCAAATTCTGTTATTTGTGACACACATGAGTACAGATTTGGCAGGAATTCCAGAACCTGGAGCAACAGAACATGCAAGATCATACCTTTAGTGCTTAATATGAGCCAAGACTTAGCCCTCAAATCTATTTTCAGTGCCTGGAGCATGTGAAGCAGAAAACTAGAGTGTGCCTCAGAACATGGGCAAAATACCCACCCTACTGTTTTGAACAAACACAGCGAGATACGTTTGGGGGTGTCTGTGTTCTGGGGTTAGGTCAATCCAGCAATGTGTGTTGTGGGGAAAAGGGGGCAGATAGCCATCTCTGAGGTGGCTGATCCCCACATACTGGCAGGAAATTACTGAGTGCGGGGGTGGGGTGGGGAGATGGTGTTGCACGATCCCCACATACTGGCAGGAAATTACTGGGTGGGGAGATGGTGTTGCGCAATGCCACTTCTGGCTGAAAAACTGGAAGTGATGTTGTAACGAGATGTTCCCTCCTGCTATTACAACATCATCACATTTTCAGCCAGAAGTGATGTCACCCATCACTATCTCAAATCTTCCCATGTAGCCTGAGAATTGGCTGGATTGGAAAGGCAAGAGGGATGCTGTAAGGGTGACAGTTCCCTCCAATTTACTGGCATACGGTTACTATTTTCCCAGATTTTAATTGTGTAAAATAGATAACAATATAAAATTAAGATTAAATAAACGCACACAGAGATATATAAAATGTGAGGATAGATGCATATATATGCACCTTCCACTACTCTACATCTCTTCCATTCAGCTTGATGTACTGCATCAGCTTCCTGTTAACTAAGTGCTGGGAGAAAAAGAAGTACATGCTTGGGGGGGTGGTGGCAAACAGGCTCTCAAGATCACAGGAGTGTCCACCAATCCCTCAGAGGTCATCCACTGACTTTGATTTAAATCCCTTGGGAATGACCACTACTGGACCTTTTCTGGGCACTGTTCAAGTTGTCAGTTTTATTTATTTTTGGATATTTATACCCTGCTTTCCTCCACTTCGTGGACTCAAAATGGCTTACAATATGAGAAAACGACAGACCACTGAATACAAGAAATCTACCTGTTGTAACACACTTACCCACGGGGAAGGGAATGGGAGCATGTAGTTTATAAGCTCTCCCCTGATGGCAACAGTGTCTCCTCAGACACTTGGTTTTAATACTCTCAACAACCTTGGCCTGGGTTATGTATGGGAATGCCACAGCAGCCTCCCAGAGACTATCCAGTGACGCGCTGCTACAAACCCCTTCCTTCTCTGACATCACAATGATGGAGAAAAGGAACAGGGTTTTCTTTTTTAATCTGAGATCTCCCTTCTCTTTGGCCATTCCTCCCCCAGAAAGTCCAACAAGCGACTTCTATCCTTGCCTTCATTTGTCATTCTTCCAGCAGGTGTTTGCAAGGAGAGGCTGGTGGTATGCTTTTAAGCTGATGAAGTGTTACATTTCTCTGTACTGTGATGCTTTCTTGTTTTACCACTTTAACTGGTGCATTTTAACTAGCTGATATTATGCTTATTTGGCCCTGCTTTGACTTGCACATGTTTATAGCTGTGAGCATTGGTAAGTCAAATAACAGGCTTTTACTACTTTTTGAAATTTCATATTGATTTCCCTTCCCTAAAATTTAGTCCAGTTAAAAACAAATAACAAAACAGCAGCCCAACAGCCTATGTTCTGAACGCTCTAAGACAACATACAATAGAACAGTAATATCAAAAGCCCTCTGAAACAATATAGCCTTGCAGTGTTTCCTGAAGGCTTCTAAGGTAGATGCCTCCCTAATGTCCCTAGGAAGACTGTTCCACAGGGTGGGCACCACCACTGAGGAATACCATGACCAGGCAGCAGCCGTTCGAATCCTGAAAGGGGCAATAGCTAGAAGAGATTGCTATGGGGATCAGCACCGTGGAAATGTATATACAGAAGGGAAAGGGGCACCATGTGGTTGCCTAGACAATGTGCTGCCTTCCTCCATTACAATTTCCCAATGGCAGTATGGAAAAACACATCCCCCCCCCATGCTGTTGCTGAGGGACACTGTCCCCCATGGGCAGCTTTTGGGGTCCAGCAGGTAGGGGGGGGATGAGGGAGTCCCATTCTGCTAATGGAAATCCTGTCTCTCAGTGGAAATTTACTGCAGGATCCAAGCTATAATTCTTTAAGCTACCATAGTGCAACAGGAGGGATTTTCCCATGTGAGTGTAACATACTCAGAGCTTACCTCCAGGGGAATGCAGTTTAAACAGCTGATGTGGATGACACAATATAGGCATAAGAACAACCCAGGATTCTGATAAAGGGGCAACTTCCCAGGTTTCCTCCAATTTACAGGAATACAGTTAGTATTTCCCCAGTTATTTTAATTGTGTAAAATAAATGAGAATATAAAATTAAGATGAGAGAGAGAATGTAAGCATGCATGCATATATCTACACATTATAGTTATACCAGGAAATATAGACCATAGCCAGAATTTAACACACTCAAGGTAAACAAATTGATATGGCCCACTGAGATGGATAATAATATTAACGTTAATGATAAACAATTAATGCAACATTATTTTGCCCTTACATCAAACGGAACGTTTTCAAAGTGTTGTGTAATCATTCACTAATCAAATAATCAAAGAGCTACACAATTAGCTGTATCAACTAATTAATCAATTCATCAAAATCTGATGGAGCTGATATTGATTGCTGCTGGAAATGGCACTAATTATAATGTTGAGGGAGCAAGCTAAGAAGAATTTGGGAGATGAGAAATCACAGTTTAATGACATAAGTGTCAATGGATTCAGGATTTGTCAAAGAAATGAATGGCAAGGAATCTTTAAAAGCACATACACACTTTGCATCTCTCACGTCATATCGGAAATTATGGTATACCCCCTGGTTACCACTGAGCATTCAGATCTGAGACTAGTGGGGAGATGAGTAGCACAAGGCTGGTGAGAGACTTGGACAGAATCAGATAGAGCGCTGCAACAGAGCCCATCTGCAGCCCCAGGAAGTGGTGCTGAGGGTGGTGAAGAAAGCAGTTTTCTCTGCCACCATTTCCAGCATGGTGCATATATTATTTATTTACATTACTAGCAGTAAAGCCCATTGTGGAAATAAATACAACAAGATCTAGAAAGAGGCTCTGGGGGAGTGTTCTGGCTTTGGGCAAACAGTGTCATTTTGCTGTGGTGACCTCAGCAGGGTATAATGGCAGAGTCCACTGTTTTCTCCAGAGGAACTGATCTCTGCTCCCTGAAGAGCAGTTGTAATTTTGAGTGATCTGTAGCCCTCACCTGGAAATTGGCAACAATTGTTACCCAGGACGAAATGGCTGGTTTGGAGGGTGGAGTCTATGGCATTCTACCTGTCTGATGTCCCACCCCTCCGCAAACCCCACCCTCTCCAGGCTCCACCCCTCAAATCCCCAGGAATTTGCCAGCCTGGAGTTGGCAACCCCATCTCCTTT
>NW_015170887.1:1133807-1157732 GCF_001447785.1 Gekko japonicus
AGAAAACAAATTTTGCATCAACAGAATACAAAAAATCAAAATAACACATTAAATAGATAAAAAGTTTAAACTGGGGATAAAAGCCGATAATGAATATATTGGTTGGTAGTAATCTAATAACCTCAGCAGAGGAGCATAAAAGTCAACAGCAAGGACATAAACTGCCAAGTACTAAAACATTATCATTATGTCAGAAAGTTGGCATTTTTTGATATTCAACATTATTAGGAATGATTTCACGTGAGGCAAAATATGTCAAGACTGGGAACCGGATTTCGGTGAAATCGGAGATATCTCCCCTTAACGTGTTATGTTTGTGATTTTATGCTATTTTACCCATTGTGAATTGGTCCCATATTTTCTCAGACCATAGAGACATTGATGGAACTTTGTTGGAATGCCACTTTGAGGCTATTGCAATTTGTGCTGCCACTAGCAGCAAACAGGCGAGGGACCACTTTATGGGACTACATGTTCAATTTGTCCAGTGCTGCAATAAAAGGACTTCTGGTTCAAAAGGTAAGTCAACCGCAGTTATATTCTTTATATGAAACACTATTTTTTCCCAGTATAATTGAACATGCCTACAGGACCACCAACAATGAATAAAGGTGCCTTCAAGGCCGCACCCTTTCCAGCATAAACTGCTAATTGATTTATGCATATGATGTAATTTCTTCGGGATATAGTACCAGCACGTTATGATCTTCAGAAATTGGAAACGTACATTAAAAATTTTAGATCTATTGTTCGGAGAGGACCAAATTTCTTTCCATGTCAAATGGCCATCTTGTATATTAGATATTTGTTGCCACGTTGACTGATAACACAGCTTGTTAGAACAGATGGAGTGGTTAAGAATTTTGTATATTTTAGAGAGAGTTCCTTTATGATCCTCAGAGTAGTTTTTAATTATGAGGTCAAGGTCAGTAAACATGGGGGGTATCTGTTTTGTTTTTGTTTTGAGATCAGAGTGGATATTTTAGAGTTCAGCTGAAGATACTGGAACCATGGGATTGATTTACTTAATTTTAATTCCAATGCTTTTTTTCTAGGATAACTCCATTGTTCAACAAACCGCAGAGTTGGAAGACGCCTGTTTCTAGCCAGTCCTGATATTGTTGATTAAGAATCCCTGATCTAAACCAGGACTGAAGAAAAATCAATACAATTGAGAGAATGGGACATCCAATAAACAAATCAATAGGATTTGGATTGTAGAGATCTGGAACCAGCCAGAAATCTGAAAATGAAACTGAAGCAAAACATAAGTATTAACATAACACATGTTAAACAATGCAACAATTACATAGTAGGATCCTAGTTACAGCAACATACAGTATGAACGATAGACAGTAGTACAGACCACAGTCCATAACCTTTTACCCTAGTAATTTGTGTCCAATGGCTTTGTGTCCAGTGGCCAACATCATTGGCACCGCTCAGAAGAAGTACATCATAGTGTCACTACCACGACAATGTCTTATGCTGGTCTTATTATAATCCTCTTAACTTTAAAAATTTTAACTTTGTAATATTTGTGATATTCTATTGTTTTACTGTCATGTCTTAGGTGACCTGTAACGTGCCCTGACCCCACTTGTGGGGAAGGTGGGGTATAAATTGAATAAAATAAATAAATTAAAGGAATAATTTAAAAATTTGTGTTATTTATAGCCTGCCTATAATCCTCCCTTGGGTTCTCGGTGGTTATGGGTTATGCTTTGGTCTACTTTGCTTTCATTTTACTGCATTTCATCACAGCTGATTTGGGCATTGGGATGGATCCATGGAGGGGGAGGCTGTGCCTGTGCACCCACTGCTCCCAGTTTGGGGACTCCATAAGTAAGGGGTCTTGGGGGTGGTGCCATTCAGCAGCATACCCGGTCAACGGCTGTCAGCTTGCTCTCACCACCAGGTGGCAAGGGAACCATGTAGCAGCTTGTGCCCACGTGGATCTCTAGAGATCTTTCATGGGGTTATATCAGGTAACAGTACTATAGACCAGAAGGAAGGAAGGAAGGAAGGAAGGAAGGAAGGAAGCCCAAGATACAGACCTGTTATTGGTACTTATCTTCTTGATCAACATAAAGTAGCCTCTGCACAACATATGTTACCCAAATCTTGCTGATGTTCTCACTTGCTAACATCCTTGGTTATCCTGTTAAAACAGGAATCTGGGATGATTATATGCATGGATATATGAATAAAATATGGGTGATGAAATGCACAGTATGCAAGTCATACAGCCCCCACTGTAGGAAGACAAGTCAAAGAAGATGACCCAAAGATCCGTCCCACTCCCAGCTGTTTTTGCTGTGAGAGCCCACTGAGATCCACTGCATGAGAAACTTCAGATACAGAAAGTAACACTAGCTGATCTTTTATGCATTTACGTTTTCCTGAGAGGTTAATTAATAGACTATTGAGTGTATACCATTTATACTCTGTGACTAAGCTACAACCCCAAGGATATTTTAAATGTCTGGCCTACATCCCAGCCTTCAAAGGAGGGAAGACCAAAGGCTACTCCCAGCTGGCAAGTAACAGAGCAAATTACGTGCAACCTCGTCTTTTAACACTGGAAGGTAGACGAGGGAGTTGACAGGTCATGGTGTGCTGCGTTCCATCTTAATCTAAGGCACGTGCACCAGCAATCTATCCCAGCATTTATAGCCTGTTCTGCTCAGGACTGCTATACCTGTTACCTTCAGCAGTGTGGTTGCCCAAACCCAGGCAACATAAGTGACATCTTTCATCCACTGGAGGGTGTCTGCTACAACATATATATCTAGTGCATTTTTACCCCACATGTCCTCTGAGAAGCTCACAATAGCATTCATGGTTCAACCTTGCTTGTTTCATCCTGAACCACTCTGTGAGGTAGTTTAGGCATAGACAATGTGACTAGCCCAGAGATCTTCCATGGCAGAGTGTAGATTTAAACCCAGATCTCCCAAATCCTATTCCAAAACTAACTGCTACATCACTTGGGATCTCTTACGTATTTGCTACAATGTATAGCAGACCCAGTATCCTACCAAGTAGGAGATCACAGGACGTACTGGATATCTCAGATCAGCAGACGTGCTTTCATATGCATGAGCTGAACACGTGTATATGTGTGTGTTGGCAGAGGGGGGGGGGAACACAAGATTGAAATATCTGTATAAAGCCTACATATGTATGACTCTCCCCATGTGATTGTTTCCAATCAAGCAGGGGAAGTTTTACAAGCATATAGTTGTACACACAGAGGTGCTATGCATATGTTTATAAGAATGAATAGCGATCAGGAGAGGGGACATCACATGTAATTCCGTCTGTTCATTTCAGTAATGTCTATACATATCTATGATATCTATCGTGTTTCTGTTCTCTACTCCAGGTGAGACTGCATGGGTTATCTCTTAATGAGATTCCACTTTACTTGCTCACTTTATGATGCCACTTTCCCTCTCTTATATTTTATTAATTTTCAATTTTCCTTCTATCGCTGTGAACAAACAGAATACAGAGCAGAATATTCAATCCCAGGGAACAGCACAGAGGGAAAAAAAGAAAACCAGTACCACCAAAGATAGTTTATTGGCCAACCCACCAAAATAACAGAGCACTTCCCAAATTAAAAAAAAATGGAAATGTGATTATTACAATTATCCCATGTTAACCTGGCCTTTTCATCATAGGCCACTGTCTGGAGGCAGCGCTCCCACCCTCACCCTTACTTGTGGAGGGGGAGACTGGGCAGCCCCTGGGAGCAGAGAAATGTGATGAGACTCCAAGGAGCAGGGAGGGGCCACCAATGCCCCAAGGCTGGACGTCACCCCTGTTAACAACACATTGCTCTTCTAGGCCAACACCAACGCAGACACGTCAGGGTGCCCTCTGTCCGTGGCAGGTCACGGGGGAGGCTGACATCTTCAATGGGGAGGAGTTGGCAGGCCAGCATGGCAGCACACGAAGGAGGCCAGGAGCAGGGTTGGCAGCCCCACTTTCCACAAGCCCTGCAAATACTGAGGGTAAGGAATGTGGGGAGAGCCAGAGTGGCATGCCCCACAGGGCACAGAAGGCGCCCATCAGACGGGTCTCACCTAGAGAGGTGGGGATTAGCAGGTATGGTGACCATCTGCCCTGGGGAAGGGGATCTAAGCAGTGGGCATATGGCAGACTGGGGAGGAAGAGTACAGCAAAGACCAGAGACCCTCAGGAGAGCGACTGGGTTCCCATGGGCAGGGGAGAGGAAACAGGGTGTGCATACAAACCCCCTCCCTCTTTGCCATCTGAGGCTAGAGCTAAGCCAGCTAGCAGAAGTCACACCCTGGAGGACTCTATCCCACCGGCCCCAGAGCCCACAGGACCTGACAGACAACTGTATGCAGTCATTATCTCACAATAAGAAGACAGCTCATTCTTGTATATGGTGAGATCATCGCTTTCATGTATCAGCACTAGGAGGGGGCCATGGAAACAAACTGGATTTCTGGATTATCTCAAATCAGAAAATAGGGATGGTCGAGGGAGGAATGGTCGAGAGAGGAATTCTAGTAACAGATCTGGCTATTTTTGTTGTTGTTGTTCAGTCGCACAGTTGAGTCTGACTCTTCGCAACCCCATGGACCACATCACACCAGGCCCTCCTGTCTTCCATCATGCTCCAGAGTTTGCTTAATTTCATGTTTGTTGCATCGATAACACTGTCTAACCATCTCATCCTTTGCCATCCCCTTCTTCTTTGACCTTCAATCTTTCCCAGCACCATAATTTCTTCTCCAGTTTTCTCCAGTGAATGTTCCCTTCTCATTTGGTGGCCAAAGTATTGTTGAATGTCATAAGTATTCAGCATGTGTGATCCTGCCAATCTAAGTGACAGATGTCTGACAGTCCAGGGAACCAGAGCAAACCGGTTCTGGCTGGAGTAGAGCTGAGCTGTATCACAGTGACTCAGCAGTAAGCTGATTGGCTGGTCTATGTATATAGGTGTGTATAGTATGTACACTGGATCCTTCTTCTTCTGTATGATTGCATGGCGAAGCACTTTGTCGGAGAGAGCTGTATATATGGAAATAAATCACTGTATATAGTTAACCACAAGAACTGTGTCAGTGTGGTTTACTGCAGTGGAATCTTAGCAGGGTGCAATTGGTATCTTTGGTGGAAGGCTGATTCGGTGACGCAGGCTGCGCACTACACGACAAGTATTTGAGCTTCAGCTTCAGTATCTGGCCTTCCAGGGAACAGTTAGGGTTAATTTCTTTTAGGATTGGCTGATTTGATCTCCTTGCATTCCAAGGGACTCTCAAGAGTCTTCTCCAGCACCTTAATTTTACAGACTTGCTAATTCCCTTCATGGGGTCTTCCTCTGTTGTCTCAAACAACATGCCAGGCTCCAGGCTCCAGGGGCCTCTGGGCCCTGCTGCTTTGCAGTGCTGTCTTCAGCAGCAGATCCTAGTAACCTGAGTCTGCCCCAACTTCCCCACTTATTGCTGGTCATTACCCCTATTGCCCAATATAGTTATCGAGGATGAGTGAGGAGGGTGGAGGAAGGATGTAGCAGGCTTGGAAGCCATGACTGCTGCCTTCATCATAGAACATAATAACATAAGAGAAGTCAATGTTGGATTAGGCCAATGGCCCATCTAGTCCAACACTGTCACACAGTGGCCAAAAAATACCAGGTGTCATCAGGAGGTCCACTAGAAGCCCTCTCACTGTTGCCTGGAGGTCTTCTCCAGAAGACAAAGATCAGTCCACCTGGAGAAAGTGGCTGCATTGGAGGATGGACTCTATAGCTTTATACCTCATTGTGCTCAGTCTCCTCCCCAAATCATGCTGTCCCCAGGCTCCACCCCAAAAATTTCTAGTAATTTCCCAGCTGGGAGCTGGCAACCCTAAGAGTCATGATCACAGTTGTGCTCAGTCTCCTCCCCAAATCATGCTATCCCCAGGCTCCACCCCAAAAATTTCTAGCAATTTCCCAGCTGTGTAGAGCTGGCTGAGCTGTAACAGGAGGTGTGTTACGTTACAGCTGGTCCTGTAGAAGCACAGGAGCATCCAAAGTCACATTGCTATACCATAGTTCTCAAATGCCATGGGTCCCAGTTTACACCATGCATAGGTTTGCATTGAGTACTCTTGATCTGAAGTAGGATGTCAGACCTAATGACCCTGGAGATCCTTACCCACCTCTTGGTTGCATGGGTGGTGTGCTAAAACAATACATGACATATTATTCAAAAAGATGAAAAAACCAAATTGAGCAAATGTATGAAATATCCTATGTGAAAAGTCAGTCTTCTGTACACCAGTGGAAACTGGGAAGTCTCTTTTTTTCTGTGGTATATAGACCAGGGATTGCCTTTGTGCTCAGAAAAGTCCCTAGTGCTCATACTTCTAACCATAAACTCTGCATTTTTATGGACTGACCATTAAGCACAATGCTGATCTGTTGTTGTTGTTGTTTTCATTTTAGCTGCATGGTGTTGTGATCAAAAGATGGATTGCTGCTTCTGAGCAATTCCGAGGCTGAGCCTGTTGCTGCTGGCTTGATAGAGTGTTTATCTCTCTTTCATATTAAATAATGATGAATGGCCATGACTTGCATTTATATAGCGCCTTCCATCCAGAAAGATCCCAAAGCGCTTTACAAATTGATTTACTGTGAAAACTGTGTGGTTTATTCTCCGCTCCATAAGCCTCGTATAAATCCCAGTGCTTGCACTCCATCACTTCTCTTGGAGTAGCCCAAACAAAGCACAAGAGCTCTTTATAATAACATGCTCAAGAGGCAGCCAGGGGAGCCATTATAAAAGTGAGCCAGTATTCATGGTCGCTGGTTTATGGCTCATCCCAAAGGCTGCCCTCCTGTAGTCATTCCATATTGACAATCATTACTGGAGAAATGGCTCTAAGGAGAAACCAACAGTGATTCTGACAAAACCCCGTGACAGGAATTCCCTGATCAATGGGCATTTCACTTGTTTACCATTAGAATGTCACAAGTGACCAGGGCCAGAGCAAAACAAATGACAGCATCTGGATTCATTTACCTGTCTTTCTAGTCCAGGATAGAAATCTGGTGGCCCATGAGCCAGACCTGGCCCCTAAACTAGTTTTACTTTGACCTTCCAGTTGCCCTATCAAACTTGGTGTAGTAAAAGGTAATTGTCCACAAGTTCACTAGTTAAGAAGAGAAGCAGAGAGATTATTTATTTATTTAAACAAATTGTATCCCACCTTTGCTTGTGGCTCGAGGTGGCTTATAATAATAGGCAGCTTTCTCATGCCCTTCTTCATCATCATCATCATCATCATCATCATCATCATCATCATCATCATCATCATCATCATAATAATATGCGTTATTGTCATTGTACATAGTACAACGAAATTAAAGGAAAGAGAGAGCACAAAGCCGCTGCGTCTATGCGCGCCGCCAAATGGTGTTATGTTGCAGTCTGCCTTTTGAAGGGGTCTTTCAGAAAGCACATTCATCCCTCAGTCTGCCCAGTCACCTCATGCTAGCCAAGTCCATGTGCTGTATACCTGGTGAGATAATATTATAGACTTTGGGTATGAAAGATATTTTGCGTACTATTTGTGCTCCTGCAGCATCAGCAAAATTCTGCCTTCTGTCTGCATCTGATTTAGTCAAAACTCAGATTACTTCTGTAGCCTCTCTATGTTGTCTGAGGCGATTCAAACAAGTATGTTTGTTTTGAGACTCTACGAGCTGTAAAGTGAATGCTGGATCAGATACTTGTATAATAAGTAAACTACATTGTTGTAGGAAGCTATTTACATGGCTCTCCATATGGGTTTCTGTATTATAATCACAGCTGACCTTTCAACCTCTGTTAACTCCTGAGTGGTCAAATGTCAACAGAACCCTTGATAGGTCATCTTATTTTCTGTGCAACACATTATTTTTCTACATAAACATTACACAAAGGTAGTGCATAAAAGTACATTAGCCTGTTTTCTGTTGCAACTATCCTATCAGTGGCAGATTCCCCTTCAGGAGTTTGCAACAAAACATCTGAACCCAGGTGTGGTGTGGTGATTAGAGTGCTGGACTGAGGGACCCAGGTTCAAATCTCTAGTCTGCCATGAAACTTGTTGGGTGACCTTAGGCCAGACACATTCAGCCACACGTACATCACAAGTTTGTTGTGATGATAAAATGGATGAGGGGAGCACCGTGATATCACCGTACACTCCCAGAGGGGAGGGCAGGTTCAGATTTAAATGGACAGACTTGACAATGACCAAACAAAAAACTGAATTTAAGCTTCTTCTCTTTATGTTGCGGTGGAAAGTGCTGTCAAGTCACAGCTGACTTATGGCCATCCCAAAGGATTTTCAAGACAGGAGACAGAGAGAGGTGGTTTGCCATTGCTTGCTTCTGTGTCACAACCCTGGACTTCCCTGGTGGTCTCCCATCCAAGTACTAAGAATGGCCCCACCTGCTTAGCTTCGGAGATCTGAGGAGATCAGGCTAGCCTGGGCTATCCAGGTCGGGGTGCCCTTTATGTAGCCTACTTATTTTAAACACATTCACCAGCCCTGACCCAGATGTATCCCTTGTCTAACCTTGACCTCTTGCTAAAACAAAAAATCTTGATGTGCAACAGTGCAAATACCTCTTGCAAAGATGGCATAAACACACACTCACAGGGAAAGATCCATGCATAAAAACAAATGTGGCATTTTAGACAAAACTCTCCTGTTGGCAAGGCAAAAGATAAAACCAAATACCTCTTCATCAAGTTGGAGAAAAAAGTAGCAGATAGTTTTGCTAAAAGCATGAATGAATGAATGAATGAATGAATGAATGAATGAATGAATGAATGAATGAATGAATGAATATTGGCCCATGTGTTGCTAATACTCGTGGTCAAATGTTTTTCCCTACTGTTTATTTCCTGAATGCTTTTCCCCACCCAGCCCTTGCCTCTCATCATTGTATTACAGATAAAATTAGGAGGAGGAATGAATTATTTAATATTGACCTGCTTATTTAATTTTTTTACATACTGCTCCCTCCTCTACCCTTTAATACTTAATAAAATGAAAAATAATATTCAAAGTACAGTATCAGTGTAAAATACGTTAATGCACAATGGCCCTAAAAAAGCAGCAAGGAGGAGGGGGAAAGGATAAATAAGAAAGGAGGACCTGTGGGATGAAGAGCAGCGACCATCGTTTACGTTGGACTTCTGATGACTCCCACTGAGCATAAAGATTCAGAAGGCTAATCAGATTTCCTCAGCAGTTCTGTGTGCTGCTCTTCTGTTTCAAAGCAAGTGCTTTTATTGACAGTTCCAATACATCAACTACACATTCTCTAGTCATGAAAGGGTGTTCAGATTTCTACTGTCTTGATGTCACTTGTGGCAAGTTCAGCTATGAACTTTGTTGTGTATTAAGAGGGCTGCGACCGCGTGCACCCGGCCATGCGGTCTACCGGACTCACAGACCTTCGGGTCTAAAACAAGAGCCCCCGTGGATCCTGGTGAGAACCAATGGGAGCACTAGGATCCTGAAGAGAACCTATCGTTACCGGGGCCCTGTATATAGAACCTATCACAGGAATTGGGGATGTGTTCGGTGTGAGTGTGTGCACCAATATAAGCTGGCCTCGCACCAGCTAAGTTGTCTTGTATCGTTCCGATGTAATGAATAAATGAGAGCTGATTTCACTATGCTACGCCTAGAACTCCACTTCTTTGGCTTTGTACTGAGTCAGACCATGTGTGTATCAAGATCAGTGTTGTCTGCTCTGACTGATAGAACATCTTCAGGGTCTTGTATATAGAACCTATCACAGGAATTGGGGATGTGTTCGGTGTGAGTGTGTGCACCAATATAAGCTGGCCTCGCACCAGCTAAGTTGTCTTGTATCGTTCCGATGTAATGAATAAATGAGAGCTGATTTCACTATGCTACGCCTAGAACTCCACTTCTTTGGCTTTGTACTGAGTCAGACCATGTGTGTATCAAGATCAGTGTTGTCTGCTCTGACTGATAGAACATTTTCAGGGTCTTGGAGGTTTTCCACATCATCTGCTACTTGATCCTTTTAATGGCGATGCTGGGGATTGAACCCAGGACCTTCTGCATGCAAAGCATATAATCTACCAGTGAGCCACAGTCCTTCCCAAATTATTAAAAGTACTTGTGCCAGTGTGTCCAAAAGCCTACTACTGTATGTCTGCATTGCTAATTCTTTGTTTCTTCCCTTCTCTTGTGATTTTGCCATATCGTTATAGCTCCTGACAAGGAAGATTGCTTCTTTCATTGCCAGTGTTGGCCCATTTTATCCATATCTTCCCTTGAATAAAAATAAAGAGCCTTGAAGTTAGTTAGTGGATCAGGAGGTTTATTAAGCTTAGGAACCAATCTGTCCAAACAATGCCCATTACCATTCAGTTCCCGACATTCATACTCTCGAGCTCAGCTTGAAATGCACTGCTTATTATGTGTCAGGGGTAAGGGCTAAATTTCTAGACAGAGTAAATCCCTCATTGGCAAAAATGGTTGGTGCATCTCACAAAGCTCCAAAATATTGCAGAAGTTTCTACAGCTGGCATAGGAAAAATCAGTTGCCAATCTGACCTCATATGTTATGCCAAATGTCTAGGAAGAAGATACACAACTAAAGTGTACAGTTTTGCTTCAGTTGCTACTCCTCCATTGTTCTAATGCCTGGCAATGCAGTAAGATTAGAACTGGAAGGGTGCCAATCCTGTATAGCGCAGCTCCCTTCTGCACCACTTAGCAAAGTTAGTCATAGGGGAGAACTCCAGTGTTGCCTGTCCTGGAATAGTGGTATGGAAATGAACCATGGTGTGGATTCCTCCCAGATGACCAGAGTACCAGAAGGAGCCCCATTACCACAGTTTCCAGGTTGCTCAAGGTAACTGAAAGGGGAAAGGTCAGATCAGTTGTTGCTTTACACACTATTGCTGTTGGGTTCTCCCATATAATCTCATTGCTGAAGCCATGTGGGAAGCAACTATTGTCCTGCTATCATGTAAGAAGCATACGTCACTCCTTTCAGATCTTTAAAATTCCAGATGCAGACATGAAGTTGCCTTATACTGAATCAGACCATTGTTCCATCAAGATCAGTATTGTCCACTCACACTTGGCAGTGGTTCTCCAGGGTCTCGGGTCTTTCATATCACTTACTACCTAATGCTTTTAACTGAAGATGGTGGGTAATGGAACCTGAGACCTTCTGCATGCAAAGCAGAGGCTCTACCACTGAGCCACAGCAACAGGTATTGTTGGGGAATGGATAAGGCAGCAATGGCACCCTCCTTGCCTGGATCAGAGGTAGGACTAGACAATGGGGAACAACTGCAGCTTAACTTAGTGAAAAGGGATCCCTGTTTATATGGCAGAGCACAACTCCTTCCAGCCTCCTGGTGTGGAGGAGCATGTTCAAGCTGTCCCCCCACACACATGGCCTTTCCCTCCTGCCTGCCGTAGATATACAAGGCTAAGTTGATGAGCTGTTCAGCTTAGTGTGAAATGTGTTACATTTTCCCCCCAGCTGCTTCCTGATTGCAGTATTTACTTTTAATCTCCTCTGCCTCGATGCCCGATAAAAACTTTGTCACATTAGATGGTGACAGATGGGAAAGAGAAGGGGGGGATCACTGCAAGGGAACGTCCTGGCTTCCCAATAATTTTTCACAACGCCAATTATGTCCTTCAGTGCTTCCCGGCATGTGCACCCATGTCAGCAGAGAAGGAAATAGAAAGGCATAAATAAAGACAAAACCAGGCGCTGCGTGGCTTTAATCTGCAGAATAACATTTCTCATTTGGGTGAAATATTGTTGGATTCTCCCCTTGGACTAGAGAGGCACATGCAGTTAGACTGGTTTGCCCTGGGCCTGGAAAACACCCCGTCTGGTGAAGAGCAAATCTTTACTACCAAGATGTGTAGAATACATATGGCACTGGAATATTGTTTCCCTGTAAGGGTTGTCTACAAAAAAGCAGTTCCTGGCCATATGCATTGATGGGCCAATTCATTTAGCTTTATGCAAATTTAATATTAGCCTATTGAATATTACTGAAATAAAAATAATAATTTTTAAAACCCAGGCATATTGCCTCACAGAAAGTCAGATCTGTTGAAAACTAGTCAGCTAGCAGTTCTGTTTCTAGGTAAATCAGGTCCTGTATGCAAAGGATTGGACTTCACAGAAAATTTCTGCTAGAAGAAGGGGAGGAGATTTTGACCAAGAACTTTCCCCTTATGTTGGTCCTGAGGCCCCTGTACCCCAGAGCAACATTTTAGGAATCATTTTGTGCTGCAGTGAGAGGGGGAGGTGTGCAAGTCCTGTTCTGCTGACCAAATTCCCTTCTATCAGTGGAGATTTACTATGGGATCCAAACAGAAGTGTTTTATCTAGTTCCAAACTGGGACATAGAGTGTGGATTAATAAATCTGCAAGGGCAGGTAGCTAGGAACAGATGGGGTGGGTTCTCTACAAATCTTAAGGAAGTCCCAAGTCCAGAGATACAGGCTGAGCTGACACCAATATGCAGATGCCACTCAGCAGATCCCAGGGAGGCTGTGGAAACCCTGAACCAGTGCCTGGAGGCAGTTTTGGAATAGATGAGGGCTAAGAAGCTGAAGCCTAATCCTTTCAAAACAGAGGTAGTACTGGTGGGGGAAGGGCTGATCCTGGAAATGAGTTATCCCATGTTTTAGATGGGGTTGCACTCCCCCTAAAGGAGCAGGTTCATAGCTTAGGGGTACTTCTGAACCAAGGCCTCCTGTTGGATAAACATGTGGCAGCAGTGGCATGCCTTTAAGCAGCTTCAGATGGTTAGCCAGCTGCAGCCCTTTGTGGACAGAAAAGATCTTGCCACTGTGGTGCGTGCCCCGATAACATCTTGAATAGATTACTGCAATGTGCTGTGTGTGGGGCTGCCCTTGAAGACTGTCCAGAAGCTACAGTTGGTACAGAATGCTGGGGCCAGAAAGTTGACTGGCGTTGGGCATAGGGACCATGTCACTCCAGTCTTGTTCCATCTACACTTGCTACCAGTTTTCGTCTGGGCTCAATTCAAGCTGCTGGTATAGCCCTTTAAAGCCCTGTACAGCCTGGAGGAATCAAATCCTCCCCCCTTGCTTACAAAGCCAAAACCCACTGAGCTCAGGCTTTCTTCCAATTCTCCCTCCCATTGCTAAGCCTGGTGCAGCTCCAGGACTCCACAGCCACTTTTGGACTTGGCTGCCGCACTGTCTAAGAGCTGCTCCAGACCCAGAGTGGCTCCCAGACTCCATTTTCAGATTTTTCTGCAACCCTAGGGAAGTCTCCCAAGTTTCCAGAACTATTTGGTTTATGACAGTGTGACCCCAATCTGTGGATTTAAGTATCTGCAGACTGGGCCACACTTGACTATAAGAATATAAGATGATTGCTTCCAGTGTCTGGAAAGATGTATTTCATGAGTTGGGAGGAATTACAGGACAAAAATATTACCTTGGACCCCAGACTAGCCTTGTTTAACGTAGTCAATGGTGATCTGGGAAATATGCACAAATGTTTAAACCTTGCTCAGATGGAGTTAGCTAAGCAGAGGAAGTCCAACACTCTTAAAAAAAAATCGTTCAGCAGCCTCATGCTGATACTGTTAGGGTATGAGGCAGCAATGGAAAAGTTAAAGTTACAACAAATCATAATAGATTTTATTCTAAATGGCTTCCATATCATCAGTTTTCTGGAGAATTAATATCTTCAGCCACTGATCAAGTATTCTTGTTTTTGGACTATCTAAAAGTTGGATTTTGTGCTACTCCTATTTTGTGCCTAACTTCATTTTCCGAGCCTGTAACATTTTGTGAATTTTAATAAAACAAATAAACAAAAATTCTCACCAGCTATTTCCAACTCCCCCTTTATCTCCTGTATTTCATTTTACCATTAGTGAAAAGTCTTCTATAGCTTTCCATCAAAGTCGAATGGGAAAAAAAACACTAACAGGATTCTACAGGCCAAAAGCAAATTTATGACTGACTAAAATATCTTGAATGTTGTAATCCTATGCAAACTTACTTGGGGGTAAACTCCATTAAATTTAGTAGAACTTACTCTGTGTAAACGTGCATAAGCTGCTTTGAAGCCCCCCCCCCCCAAATACAGGAGACAAACCTATGCAAACAATATTAACAATGTGTAGATGTTGGGGGAGCTCAGTTGAGGCTTCCGCTCACATGAACATAATCCCCACACCTTGATGATAATGTCTGTCTAGGACTACTATGGATAACACCTTTGCACAGGTTGGAACTTAACATGGGCTCCTGAACACAGCTGCCATTACAAATTCTGGATAACAATGCATAGTGGTGTCTCTTTGCCAGAAGAGCAATGTAGCACATCCTTTGAAGGAGATGCGGGCCAAAATGAATATCTGAGAGAGACTCTTATCCAAAAATGAGTGTGAACATTGGCAGCATCCAGCAGAAATAGTGGCAAGCCCAACAGCATGATCAGACAGATGAGAAATTCTACTGTGCTCCTTGGCTGAGGTACCTAGCTTTGTGCCCACTGCTGGAGTATCTTTCCAAGACTTGAGAAGAAAATAGGGCAATGTAAATTGTCAGAGCCAACCCAGTCTCAGAGAATCACAAACACAGTCACAGTTCTTTCTTGTTCATAACAGACATCCAAAAACCCTTTCCTGTCCTAGTTCCCCCTTAAACTGAAGAGTACTCAATGTTCAAGTTACAGTTTGGTGCATCAAAGTACTAGCATGCTACATACATGCTACCGTGTAAGTGCCATCAAGTCACAACTGACATGGCAACCCCAGCAAGAGGCTTTCAAGAAAACTGAGAGGCAAAGGTGGTTTGCCATTGGCTTCCTCTGCAGAGTCTTCATTTGTGGTCTTTCATCCAAGTACTGACCCTGCTCAGTTTCCAAGATAGATGAGATCGGGCTATCCCTTCCCTCCACCAACAGGCTGTAACCTCCCTAATACATAAGGAGCTTGGCGGAGTCTTTCTTGGCTGCAGGACTCTCAGGAAAATCACTGGAATTATCTTCCATACATAAATATTGGTACCTTTCACTGCAGGAATGGGCCTCAGTCAAAGAACATTCTGGCAAATGTTTCTAGTAGGTACAGTAATGAATCTGGAAGTCAGGTGTATCCATCCCATAATGACTACATTACTAAGGGTGTATTTCACACCAGCTTGTTTTTCATGATACATGTAAATTGCTTATCTGAGGAATATCTAGGAGGCTTCACTTTTGTGTTTGCGGGGGGAGGGGAACCAATCAGAAACAGCAGCCTCCCTCATAGGAAGATGCTTGGTTTGCAGCCTCTCAAACATTTTGTGATTGACTTCAGACCTGATGGCAGCCATTTTGTGGTAGCAACCAGTCCCACTCCCTGTTCTCAAAATTCTAAGGGTCCTAGAGTTGCCAGGTCCCCCTGGCTCCAGTGGGGGATGGAGGCCAGCTCCAGAGATTGGGCCGCCGAGGGGAACCCCACCCCCAAAGCATGCGACATGCCCAGCATGAACACATCACCCAGAGGTGACGTAATCGTGTCGGGCACGTTGCGGGGGGACACTCTATCATCCGAGGAAAAACTCTATGTTTCCCCCTCGGATGATTGTGGCCCCACCCCAATGTGCGCGATGCGATTACATCACTTCCGGGTGGCGTCATTGTGGCCCGTGGCATCGCCCCCCCCCCAAGGATCTCCAGGACGGTGACTGGGACTCCCCTGTTAAACTATAAGTGGCACTTGGCAACCCTATGGGGAGGACAAGGTTCCCAATGGGGTAGAATGCCAGAGTCCACCCTCCAAAGCATCCATTTTCTCCCAGGGAATTGATCTCTCTAGTCTGGAGATGAGCTGTAATTCCAGGGGATCCCCAGATCCCACCTGGAGTCTGGCATCCCTAAAAGGTCCCCACTGGCTCAACAACATTGGGGACCTCTGTTGAAAAGACACCTTTTGTCTCATTTTGATTTCATATGCTATCATGTTTTGGCCTGCCTCGTTTTCATTGCTGTTTGTTTATTTTACCTTTATGCCATTTATATGTATACACCATTCATATATGACATGCTGTTTGTACACCAGTGGCAGAAAATAATGTTGAAATTGCATTCCTTTTAACATAAATAGTGTGTGGAAAGAAAAAATGGATCAGAAATAAAGATTCGTGGATTTCTTGCTCACAAGGGAAACACAAAATTGAAGGGAGGGGGTAATCAAATCAAACTAGACAGGTTTCGAACCATAGACAATCAGCTGAACGGGGAGGAGCTATTGCTGGGGAGGAGCCGATGGCTGGCACATCCAAATTGTGAGGCTAAAATGGAGCAGAATGATGTAATGCTGCTATGGGTCCCCACTGGGAGAGACACAGGATATAAATATATTATTATTATTATTCATCTGAAGGATGCCTATGGGGTTATGAAGCATCTCAGGCAGCTTCCCTCCTATGAGGTGACCTTTACATGTGACCTGCAGCCCCAAACCTGTGATATGTAAAGACTTTCCTAGCAATCTCTTTCCTTGGTCCAGCTGTTTCATGGTGTTGGCCATTAAGTCACCATCAGATAGCTTAACCTACCTATCTGGGAAGGGATCTCACACAGAATCCATCAGTAGCCCATGGAAAATCACCCTGATGTGGAATAAAGACTTTCCTAGCAACCTCTTTCCTTGGTCCAGCTGTTTCATGGTGTTGGCCATTAAGTCACTATCAGATAGCTTAACCTACCTATCTGGGAAGGGATTGTGCATTGAGGTTTTTAAAAGGTTTTGCATTATATCTGTGCATTGCTCATACTCCCAAAATCAAAACAGGGTGGGCAGAGAACCCTGAGTGTCCAATGAGAACACAGCACAGGGGTTTCAAGGCACATCAAATGTGAAAGGGAAACCTCTGCTAAAAAATGGAGGGAAAACAGATTGCCCTAGGCCAGGGGTGGCTAAACTTGCTTAATGTAAGAGGCACATAGAATAAACGTCAGGTGTTTCAGAACCGCAAGACATGAACAAATATTACCTTTATGCCATTTATATGTATACACCATTCATATATGACATGCTGTTTGTACACCAGTGGCAGAAAATAATGTTGAAATTGCATTCCTTTTAACATAAATAGTGTGTGGAAAGAAAAAATGGATCAGAAATAAAGATTCGTGGATTTCTTGCTCACAAGGGAAACACAAAATTGAAGGGAGGGGGTAATCAAATCAAACTAGACAGGTTTCGAACCATAGACAATCAGCTGAACGGGGAGGAGCTATTGCTGGGGAGGAGCCGATGGCTGGCACATCCAAATTGTGAGGCTAAAATGGAGCAGAATGATGTAATGCTGCTATGGGTCCCCACTGGGAGAGACACAGGATATAAATATATTATTATTATTATTCATCTGAAGGATGCCTATGGGGTTATGAAGCATCTCAGGCAGCTTCCCTCCTATGAGGTGACCTTTACATGTGACCTGCAGCCCCAAACCTGTGATATGTAAAGACTTTCCTAGCAATCTCTTTCCTTGGTCCAGCTGTTTCATGGTGTTGGCCATTAAGTCACCATCAGATAGCTTAACCTACCTATCTGGGAAGGGATCTCACACAGAATCCATCAGTAGCCCATGGAAAATCACCCTGATGTGGAAGCAGCAATGGCCAACAACATTATATTGCATTTCAGCATAGGAATCAATCTCTCTCTCTATCTCTCGTATCCTCCCCTGCCCCCCATCTATCAGCAGCCACAAGTTTTAGTCAGTTTCATCTGGCTTCTGACCATTGGCTGACTGAAAACCATGTCTGCTGCATGCTGAAAGAGGGATGCCAATTAGCTCTGGGATATATGATTGTGCATCTAAGTATACCACATGGTCATTTAGAGCAACTTAATGCATGTTTCACATTTTGTTTTTTTTTCTTTAGTAAGATGAAGTGAAACATGGGAAAGGAGAGACTGAATATGTCTCCAATGTGATGAATAATTATGAAGAATAAGGAAAATAAGGTGTATAGGATAGTCAACCTTTAGCTGCTGATTGATGGGAAACTTGAATGGTGATCCTTCATTGGATGTTATCCGTAAATCTATGACCTTCACTTGCAGTCATGACACTTCACAACTTGCTTCTTTATTTCATAAAATCATAGAATGTTAGTTGGAAGGGACCTTCCAGGTCATCTAGTCCAACCCCCTGCACTCTGCAGCATAGCCGAAAGATAGCCCTACAACATACCTGAAAGATTTCTTTAACAACCAGTTTATTGCCAGATAGCAAAATCTACATTCATGACATGAATATACAGACATGCATAAAACTCTTTCTGCCTCAGGTTGGAATAAGAACTTGGTTCTCCACACTCACCCATACATGCTAATAGCTCAGCATAACCCACCTTTTGTGCATGTTATGTACTGTCAAACTGATTCCAACATATGGCAACCCTATGAATTAATGACCTCCGAAACATCCTATTGTTAACAGCCTTGCTCAGATCTTGCAGGCTGAAGGCCACGGCTTTGTTCAGTCCATCCATCTCATGTTGGGTCTTCCTCTTTTCCTGCTTCTTTCAACTTTTCCCAGCATTATTGTCTTTTCCAGTGAGTCCTGTCTTCTTGTCATGTGACCAAAGTATGATAGCCTCAGTTTAGTTGTTTTAGCTTTTAGGGAAAATTCATGATTGATTTGATCTAAAATCCACTTATTCGTCTTTTTAGTGGCCCATGGTATTCATAAAACTCTCCTCCAACACCACATTTCAAATGAAACACCACCTTTTACAGATGTCAATTAGTTCTGCCTATCATGTTTCACACAGCACCTTCCTTGATTAGGTCTGATTCTTATTCTACTCAGGCCATTTGTCAGAAGTTGGGATTGGTCCTTACACACTCTGAATTCTGATTGGTTATTTTTTCCAACTGGCCTCTCTTTGTAGCATCTCCCACCTTTCTGCTGTTATACATAAATATATCTAATACAGATGTACACTTCATGTATCTAATGAAATGTGCTCTGACTCACAGAAATTTATGCTGAAATAAATTTTGTTAATTTTTAAATGCCACTGGACCTGTGCTTGATTCGGCACAAAACACAGCACTTTTAAGTAGAACATAATGTGTCCGGCTGCCTGAAGAAAAATAATGTCCAGTCCCTTTAATAGAGGCTTAATGGCTCTTTGCCTCCATGCCCTGAAAAGCTTCACTTGCCTATTTGGATGTATTTTCTAAAAAAAGGGGTAGGGAATTTTTCTTGTCCTCTGTTGGCAACCTGATCTGAATAGAGTATACACACATTGTTGTCCTAGAGATTAGATGTTTTGGGTCCTTTCTGCCTAAACACAAGGATAATCACAATACATTAACAATACTAAATTTACATAGTACCTTTTGGAGCGCTTAACAAAATCTCTCTCAGCAATACCTACAACCTGATAATAAGATAAGTTATTGGCATTAACTCTTTATTATGGAAAAGGGCCAATCGCTGAAAGAGAATGGCCGCCTAAGGCTGTCTCTTCCTGACTGAGGAGAGGGATTTCCCACCTCATTCTTAGCCCCCCCCCCCCCGCAGGAAACCCCAGAATCGCCAGTCATACACCTCCCATTGCAAGGGAGAACTGTGTTCGGGACGGGCCCTGTCCCTCTGTCATGGCGAAAGTTTCCCTTTGCAGCCGCTGCTTTGTTTACATAGCACCCGCAAGGCCTCAGGGGCAGAGGGAGAATAGTTCAAGTGGGGGCTTTGGTTTGTGAAGGGAGGGGAAGGGGGTTCCAGAAAGATTATCTCACAGTTAGAACTCGTTAATGAAAGAAATAAATTAGCCAAGCTCATTTTTCAGGGAATTCTTGTGTAAACTGGAAATTTTCCAGTCTATGAGCCCCGCGCAGGGCTACCCCATAAATCACAGCAAGCAGGTTGTCTGTATAGCAAGAGCAGGCGCGTTCGGAGACGGGGAGGGAAAGAAGGCAGCATATGTTCCCGCAGAAAAGAACTACAGAAGCACAACGGCAAAGCCGGTTCCTCCCTCGCCCGCTGCTGGGAAAGGGAAGCGCTTGGCCTGGGGCCTTACGGCATACGCTGTTTCCAAAGAGTCCCTCCCCCGAAACCAGAGGAAGGCACCTGAAATGGGTCAGCTTTTAATTGAATACAATATTAATTACAGCATGCACTATTAACGGTTTGTGGGATTTGACTAATTAATGTAATAGTTTCTGAGTCACGCTCATTAAATATGAAAATTACGCTGGCGAAAGGTATCGGTTTCATTATCAATCTTGTATGGACAGGAAGGGGGAAGGGAGACAGGGGTGAGGGAAGAGATGCTCTCCCCACACACACACGTATTGCGCAATTAGCCTCCTTGGTGCAGAACTCGCTTGCGCGTGGAGGGGGCAAAGTGGAATTCATAGAGGGGGTGATGACGAAAGAGTGAAGGTGGTAGAGCAAAGAGGGAGGAGAGAGGTCATAAAACTAGACAGTGGTGCCTAGTAGGTGCTGCTGCACAATTCCTTGGTATTTATTGGCATATTTTATGGGGAAACCAGGAAAAGTAATCACACAGTTGTGGAACTGGGCATAAAAATTACCTGGGAGGGATGATTTCCACCTATAGGTTCACCTCACTCTGTCTCATTACCTGATGACTTGCTATTGGTTAGTTTAAAGTTGAACATATTGTGTCATGGTCAATGCTCTCTCTAAACTGTGGAGTCTTGTGAGCAAAAATTCTACTTTGTGAGCTACTGGCATTAAAGCTGTGAGCGAGCGATTTGTCTTCTGCATAAATTAGCTTGCTCTGAGCTAAGACAAAAATGTGCAAGCCAGAGGCCAAAAAACTGTGAGCTAGCTCACACTAACTCAGCATAGAGGGAACACTAGTTATGGTTGGATTACTGGATTAAGATGGGGAAAATGTGAGCAAAAATTAAATCAGCCATAATGTTCCATGGGTGACCTTGGGCCAGTCACTCTTTCTCAGCCTCACATGGTTGTTGTGATCGCAGTTTAACTTCCGCTCTACAGACCACTTAGCCAACGAAAGATCTGGGGATGGAGCCTTGGTATCAGCACCTATCACCGTGGGGTGTGTGTGTAGGGGGGCCATTTGGCCGGGGACTCACATTTCACAAGTGGCCTCAAATACATATACTTGTTCGTTATTGGGGTTTTTTGGCATTTGATAAGTTTTGCAACTTGTTCTTATATGCATCATATGCCGTCTCCTTTTATTTTTATTAAGGCTAGGGGGCCTCAAAATCTGCAAGTGGCCAAGGCCTCTCTGGACCTCTGAGATGGCCTCGTTGGGAGGGTAGAGTTTGGGGAGAAGAGGGAGCTCAACAGCAAAGTGATGTGATAGTGATCCAAAGCTGCAATTTCCTCCAGGGGAACTGATTTCTGTAGTCTGGAGATCAGTTGAAATTCTGGGAGATCTCCAGGCCCCACCTGAAGGATGCTCTGCAAACATCCTAATTCTACCTAAACATTGAAGTATCAGAAAACCCAAAAGAGCATAGGCAAACAGGACCCACTCTTTGTAGAAAATGAAGAAAACATTCTTGGAGCCATTGCTGATTGGGGGAAACATCAAGAAAAGAAAAACATATCCAGGAAAAAAAATGCTGTGTTACAAGACCTGTTTGATTGTCATGACTGGAAAGGTTCCCTGTCAGTTTCGTTATCTGCTGATTCTCTTCCACTCCCTCTGAGTCTGAGCTATGCTTGAACTCTCTAAACCAGAGAGTCATCAGAATAATGAATAGCAGATCTGCCCATCAATAGCTGATGATTCTGCCACCCTCCTGGGAAGTCCAGCTAGCATTTGCCAGGAGACTGGCTTTCTTAGGCATTGCCCCCCAAATATGGAATGACTTTCCAGAAGCAGTGTCTTGAGGCACCTCTCTTCACCCTGTCAGGAGGCCTGTTTCAAGGAACACGCCTATTCATATTAATCAATAAATGTACGAACTTAATTTTTGTTTTATATGTGTCTTATTGTGTTTTACCTTTGCTGAAAATTGGTCTGAATTCTTCATTTTGTGGTTTAAGTGTTTATTTTTTTGGGGGGAGGGGGGATCAAAACATTTTAAATATTCAAGTTAATAATAAATATAATTTTCCTGTAATGTATCCAGCCGTGACCTGGATAACCCAGGCTATCAATTGAATATAATCAATCAATAAGTAGCCATATCTCATGAGATCTTGGAAGTTAAGCAGGGTTGGCTCTGGTTTGTACTTGGATGGGAGACCTGCAAGGAATACCAGGGTTGTGACTCACAGAGGCAGGCAATGGCAAACCACCTCTGAATGTCTCCTGCCTTGAAAACTCTACTGATTCACTCTGTCAGCTGTGACTTGACGGCACTTACCATCATCGGCACTTACCATGACGGCACTTACCAATAACAAATGCGACTTTTTCATTTTGCTTTTTCATTAGTTAATAAACAAATGAACCTTTGTATTCTTAAAAGAAAAAAAAACCATATTACTGACTTTCTACTCTTATGGGTGTTACAAGGATCAGGGAGTAAGTACTTTGGGCCAAACCAGATATCTATCACATTTTTATCCCACCGTTCTTCCAAGGAGCTCACGGTAGTACACATGTCTGTTATCCTCTGAGCAGCACCGTAAGGTAGGTCAGGCTGAGTGAAAAAGATTGGCCCAAGCTCACCCAATGGGCTTCATGACTCGGAGGGGCTGGAATTTTATCTTGCATGAGCATCTTCCCAGTCCTAGTATGAAATTACCACTCCACCACAGTGACTCACTGAATATCCCCTACCCATTATATTCTACTGAAGTCCATTACCAAGTCAAAATGGAGGTTGAGTGCTCCACAGAAAGAAGCCTGTCCAGCCCATCACTGCTGGAACTGGTCACTTTGGTGGAAGGTGTTGGGGCAAGAGACCGAGGGCAGAGAATTTGTGAGCTTCTAGGATCCCCCTCCACCAGAAGGCAAAAATAATAAGGGAAGCGTCTATGCAGCTCTCTGAGATTAACAATGAAACTCGTGACAGAAGGAGGCAATTGCTCACGAGTGAGATAAAAGCCTAACATCACAGAGGGAACGTTTTCCAAGCACTGCAGTGGGACCAAGAGACCCCATCCCTGTTAACAACAATGAATAAACGGTGCTCAGGGAGTCCTGGCAGAGCAGGAGGAGGGAGAGATGGTGCCAGCTCTATTATTTTTATTGCCGTCCTTTTGGCTGATTCCCCGATGCTCTTGGCGGGTACGCTCTTTGGGGAGGGGGTGGCCTTATGCCAAAACTGCAAGGCTAGGAACTTACATTTTAGGTGCTCTGCTGCTAGAACATAGTGATGAATACTCGGAGGAAAGCAAAGGAGGCCAAAGAAGGGGGGGAGGCAGGATATAATCAGTCTTTAAAGAGACAAAGAGAAATGATATACAATTAACTTAATGCCCAAAAGACTTGGAAGGGGGACCAAATATAAGTAAAGTTAGAAGAGACTGGGGATAAGAAGGAAAGAGGGACAGTTGGTAGGCTGGGGTCAGAAAAACCAGGCATTCGTTTATAGTTGCCTGTATAGAAGTTATTTCCAGTCCTGGGTTTCAAAAAGGATGCTGAGGACTATGGTGTTTTCCACTTGGGGACAGGATTTTGTGGTTTCCCTGTTTCTGGCAGGAGGCTGAACTTGATTCCTTATCCCCAGTTCCCTATTCATTCCTTATTCACGTCTTATTCATGAATTCATACAAAAACAGTGAAGAGAGTTTGAAAGCTCTGAACCCCAAAATAAAATTTGACCCCCAAACTTTATATACCCCCATGTTCAGCAAACTCTCCCCTTCAAGGGGACATATGCTGTGTCCTGGTCCAAAGCACGATTCTTGTGCCAGCTGCTCCAAAGTGAG
>NW_015170887.1:1162153-1174942 GCF_001447785.1 Gekko japonicus
ATTATCTCTCCTTATATATAATTGAGTAGTGGGTGCCAAAGTTCTAAAATGCACTCCTTTAGTGTATGGACGCTTGAACTGTCAGTCAGAAGACGCTGGCTGGGTTGACTGGCTGCTTTGTGCAGTCCCGCCCAGGGTTTCCAGGTCTTTTGCATATGGAAGCTGATTGGACTTCACTCCATTCCACACCTCATACTCCCCCCCCCGCAAGGCAGTTGGAATGTCTGGTGGTGTGTAGGTCCCAGGATCATGTTTTAAAAGCTGCCTGGGGAGATGGGGACCTCAGACAGGTTACAGTGCCATAGACTCCACCCTCCAACCCAGCTATTTGCTCCTGGGGAACTATTGTTGCCAATCTTGGCCCAGCACCCATCAAACCATTCTCTTCAACCCCCTGCTGTGCAGCTGACTTTCCCCTAGGGTTGCCAATCTCCAGGTGGGACCTGGAGATCTCCCACTGCTACAATTGATCTCCAGATGACAGAGATCAGTTTCCCCTGGAGAAAATGGCTGCTTTGGAGGGTAGACCCTATGACATTATACCTGCTGAGTCCTTCCGCCCCCCCAATGCTGCCCTCTACAGAATCCACCCCCCAAAACTCCAGGTATTTCCCTCCTTATAGCTGGCAACCCTACTTTCCCCTCAGTGCCTGTTGGTAGGCAACTAAGTTTGGTCCAGTCACCTACTTTGCCCTTTGGGAGAAAACATATTGGGGCCAATCCTGATAGGGTTGCCAACTCCCGATGGGAAATTCCTGGAGATTTGAGGGATGGAGCCTGAAGAGGGTGAGGTTTGAGGAGGGGTGGGACCTCAGACAGGTACAATGCCATAGACTCCACCCTCCAAACCACTCAGTCCCTCATGGGGAACCATTGTTGCCAATCTCCAGGTGAGGGCTGGAGACCGGTCAAAATTACAATTGCTCTGCAGAAGGGAGGGCGGAAGTCAGCTGAAGTCAAAGGGGCAGATAATGGTAGGTTGATGGTTAGCTGCGAAGGAGATGGGGTTGCCAACTCCAGGCTGGCAAATTCCTGGGGGTTTGAGGGGTGGAGCCTGTAGAGGGTGGGGTTTGCGGAGGGGTGGGACATCAGACAGGTAGAATGCCATAGACTCCACCCTCCAAACCAGCCATTTCGTCCTGGGTAACAATTGTTGCCAATTTCCAGGTGAGGGCTACAGATCACTCAAAATTACAACTGCTCTTCAGGGAGCAGAGATCAGTTCCTCTGGAGAAAACAGTGGACTCTGCCATTATACCCTGCTGAGGTCACCACAGCAAAATGACACTGTTTGCCCAAAGCCAGAGCACTCCCCCAGAGCCTCTTTCTAGATCCCGTTGTATTTATTTCCACAACGGGCTTCACTGCTAGTCTCTGACATAAGGACATAAGAGAAGCCAATGTTGGATCAGGCCAATGGCCCATCCAGTTCAACACTCTGTCACATAGTGGCCAAAAATACCAGGAGGTCAGCAGCGGGGCCAAGACACTAGAAGCCCTCCCACTGTTGCCCCCCCCCCAAGCACCAAGAATACAGAGCATCACTCACTCCATCTTGGGAGTTCCTATCTATACCTTGTGGCTAATAGCCACTGATGGACCTCTGCTCCATATGCTTATCTAATTCCCTCTTGAAGCTGTCCATGCTTGTAGCTGCCACCACTTCCTGTGGCAGTGAATTCCATGTGTTAATCACTCTTTGGGTGAAGAAGTACTTCCTTTTATCTGTTCTAACCTGACTGCTCAGCAATTTCATTGAGTGCCCACGAGTTCTTGTATTGTGAGAAAGGGAGAAAAGTACTTCTTTCTCAACCTGCTCTATCCCATGCATAATCTTATAAACCTCGATCATGTCACCCCTCAGCCGTCATTTCTCCAAGCTAAAGAGCCCCAAGTGTTTTAACCTTTCTTCATAGGGAAAGTATTCCAACCCTTTTATCATTCTAGTTGCCCTTTTCTGCACTTTTCCCAATGCTATAATATCCTTTTTGAGGTGTGCTGACCAGAACTGTACGCAATACTCCAAATGAGGCCACAACATTGATTTATACAGGGGCATTATGATACTGGCTGATTTGTTTTCAGTTCCCTGACTCACCTGTTCAATCCCTGCCTGTTGAATAAACTTGTTCTTTTGGTTTCCTGTTAAAACCATCTCCAGTGCCGTTTCAAAAGGGAAATAAAAAGAGGGCTCCTGCTTTTCCACAACAAGTTCCTTGGGCTGGGCTAAAAGCCGGATTATATTCTGTGGGACAGGGTGGGACAGAAATTATTTCAAAAACCTCTATTTTTTACACACTACCAAGGGCTGCTCAGTCACAGCAGGGTTCCAAAACTTTTGGCGGGAAAGTTCGTGCCAGTGTGGGGATCCATCATAGAGACCTATGTAGATGTATTTTCAAAAGCTGGCATTTTCTTTGGGCCACACTAATTATTCTATTCTAAGCCAGCAAAAAGAGAATCAGGATCAGACCCATGAAATCCACACCCTAAAGGGAAATGACCACATAGCTTAGTTTCTAGTTACAGCCACTAAAACAAGCCACAGATGATTCCATTTCAATGCCCATTCAGAACAGACCTTGAAAATCCCCCTGGTTTTCAAAATATGCCAGAAGTACAGGCTGCCACATAAGTACATTACTCCTTTTACACAGCAGTTTAGGTTCTTTAACTCTTGCTGACCTCAGGGACTTATAAACCCTTAATTTTATGGGCACAGCAAAGTTTTGTACATGAAGGTTGCCGTAGACTGACTGACACAGCCCTTTCAGAAGGAGGCCTCAGGGAACTGACGTTTCTATGCCAACACATGATTGGCTCAGCATATACTAGGGCAGCTTATCAGACAAGATACACACAATTGTATGAAAAACATTTTGAAGGACGAATCCAGCTGCACACTCATGTTTGATCTCTGTCCCATGTTTTCATGCTCTGGTCCATTCTGCAAATGTGTGTATTCTACATGGAGGTTTGCTGCACTGTTTATTGTATGCAATATCGGGGAGGGGGGGGGCGGTTGCATTGTTTTCTAGTGTTTGTAATCCAGTTATTCCATTGAGTATGATATGTCCTATTACATTTTTATTGTGTTTTTAAAAATGTTGTAATCTACTTTGAATCTCAGCAAGCAAATCACACTATTAATAAAGTAAATAATAAATGAAGATGGAATCCAATGGAGCAATCTCAGCTTTGTTTTAATAAAGTGAGCAGTCCTCACTTTATTTCTAAGTGTATTTCTAAGCATCGAAAGTATTTAGTGAAAAGCTACAGAATGATTTGACAGTTGATCATTTTTCAGGGACCCATGGTTATCTTTTGCAGAGGGACGCACAGCCTTTCTCTAACATTAAGCTGCAGCAGCCTCAGATTCTTTAGGGACATCTTTTGGGAGGTGGGAAAAAAAGTTTGCTGCTAGCTTAGCCAGGGCTGAATACTGGCGTCTCCACCGCATACCTCTCCATTTGTCAATTTTAAGTGATAATTTCTATTCAATCAGATACATACTATAAGAATATAAACAAATGCCTCCTGCTCTATCGGCACTGTGATCGCTCTGCTTTATGGCCATCATTTGTTACATGTGGACAGAAGACCGTTCTGCAGAATTCCAAAGAGGCTATCATTTGGAGGATCACCAGGAAGCAGGCATACATTTACTTTCCAGCCAACCAGACAGGAGAATGAATGAAACCACTGATTTATGCCAAAACTTCAACAGGCTCTGAAATTTCTTTCCTCTTCTTCCCACACCCATTTTCAGAATTGACAGTCAGCTCAGCACTGCAACTGCAGGATGCCAGAGGAGAGAAAAGCCACAGTGACTGGGATTGTTGAAGGCCACTGGGAAAACTTTTTTATTTGGTTCCTACCATTCATTATTTTCTTCTTTGTCTTGCCCTGTAGTGCTAGAGTTCTGCTATGGCATAAATGTGATAGTGAGCATCACTGAAAGTGCAAGCACGTAAAAACTGTCTTGTTGAATCTGGCCCATGCCCATTCAATCCCATCATCTAGTCTCCAGTAGCAGTCAGGTGCCTCTGGAAGGTCTCAAGAAAGTATGGCCTCCATCTGTGGCTCTTCTTTCACTATCAGGTATACTGCCTTTGTATATGAAGGTTCCATTTAGCTATTTAGCTGTTAGCCATGATAGATCTAGCCTTTATGATAGCTGTGACAATAATTTCTGTTAACAAGTTCCTTGAGTGCCTCTTTAACCTGCTTTGGCTTCGGGAGGCAAACAGATTTTTGTTAAAGTTTCACACTCAAGGATAAAATGCCATCCTCCCACCATTAATGAAGCCTTAATCCAGCCATAATCTAGGTTTTCCAAAACCTGTGTTGATCAGTGGTTTATTATTGTTATGCTTTATGCTTAAAGAGCATGAAATCTTAAAAAAAAATCTGTTTGCCTTCAGAAGACAGACTGGATTAAAGAACCCCTGTGTAAGGTATCTGAGTCTTTGCTGCAGAGGGCATTTCATTTTCTTCTAAAACCTCAGTTCATGTAAGAGTATGCTGAAAACCATTGATCTTGCACAAATTTATTTGTTTTATTTATTTATTTTTGGATTTATATCCCGCCCTCCCCAAAGGCTCAGGGCGGCTAACAACGAGGCATGAATGGAATGCCAAAGTTAAAACAGTAAAAACAGAATAAAACAATACAATACAATACAATACACTAAAGTGTCGGTGCTCTAAAGATTACATAGATCATTAATTGCAAGATGGGGTTTTGGAGTTATTAATACCAGACCAACAACATACATCCCAGCAGTACTGTCATCCCATCTTCATCCAGGAACGTCTCGCACCCCAATGATGCCCACACAAGTGGTGTGGTGATGGAAGATAACGGTGATGGAATAGTGGTGGTGGCAGCTCTTACTCAAAAGCCTGCCAGAAGACCTCTGTCTTACAGGCCCTGCGGAACTGCACAAGGTCCCGCAGGGCCCAGATCTCCTCTGGGAGCTCATTCCACCAGGTAGGAGCCGCCACCAAAAACGCCCTGGCCCTGGTAGCAGCGAATTTGATATTCCTGGGGCCTGGAATTACCAGGAGATTTTGACTCCCCGACCGTAGTGCCCTTGGGGGAACATGCGGGGAAAGGTAGTCCCTTGGGTAAGCATCAATGGAAGCTTTAGTGGAAGAGGAAATGTGCTCCATGGCAGAGACTATCAAGCACACCCAGGACTTCTTCCTAAGATCCAAGCCATTTGCTAAAGGGGTTTCACTAGGAAACATGGACAGATATACAATATTTATTAACAAACAACTAAAACCTCTGGCTTTTGCGCCAGGATGAGTGTGCAAGGCAAACAAAGCAAGAGAGAAAAGAAGGGCCTGAAGGAACAAAACAGGGATTTCTTACCAAAAAGGTTCCCATCCAAGAGTACATTTTGTAACATATGGTAGATGAACATGGACGTTGATTTGATGATGACTTTGCATGGTCAGGTTTCTCTAACATGGTAAACATTTTTTTAATTATGAGAGGTTTTCTTGTTTATCATTGATATCATAGCTTTGTTTTATATGATCCATATTTTTTGTAAGTCACCATAGGGCCATTTTAACAAAGACAAGGTGAGATAAAAATGTTTTAAATAAAAAATATATAGGGCAGGGGCTGTGGCTCAGTAGGAGCCTCTTCCTGAGGGTCCCTGGTTCAACCCCTGGCATCTCCAGTTAAAGGATGAGGTAGTAGGTGATATGAAAAACCTCAGCCTGAGACGCTGGAAAACTGCTGCCAGTCTGAGTAGACAATACTGATGGACCAAGGGTCTGATTCTAGGGTTGCCAGGTCTGGGTTGGAAAATACCTGGAGACTTTGGGGGTGGATCCGGGAGAGGGCGGGGTTTGGGGAGGGGCCTCGGCATAGTACAATGCCAATAGAGTCCACCCTTCAAAGCAGCCATCTTCTCCAGGGGAGCTGATCTCTGTCAGCTGGAGATCAGTCGTAAAAGCGGGGGATCTCCAGGTCCCGCCTGGAGGCTGGCAACCCTATCTGATTCAGTAGAGTGCAGCTTCATGTGTTTATGTCCTCTCCTAGTTATTAAGGTTTTCAGTAGAGAACTTGCCCTGTGAGCCCTTACCTTCTGAAATAAGGTAACCAGGCCAGGGCTTTCTTTCTTGTGTTATCCTGTTTATGGAACACTTTCCTTACATTTGTCTACTTGGCAACTCCTGCTTTGAGTTTCCAGTGCACATAAAGATTGCTTTTTTTTTCTGTGAGTTGTTGTTTTCTCCTCTATTGCCCTTTGTTATTATGCCCTTTTGTTTTAATGTGTCAGTTGTTGTTTTATTGTTTAATTGATTTTATGTGGTTTGTTTCAGCAGCTGATTTAATGCACACCTCCTTGAGTGGCAGCAATAAATAAATAGACATTCCAAGTTAACCATACTGAGCCAGCTAGCTTGATGGAACGTTGTGACCGTGTATACAATGGCTTCCAACATCTTAGGTTAGATGCCCAGATTTGAAACTTTAGCACATGTTGGAACATGGACAGTCTCTCCAACCTACTGACAGCACCTTCTGCTTTCTTTGTACATCACTGCAAAGAGGATAAGGCACCTGTCTTGTTTCAGACCCAGTTTGGCTTTAAGTAATGCCAAACCGCAACGGATGATCTCTCATCTTTGGGGAAATGGGTGACCATAGGGAACATCCAAGTGTAATTAACCTAACTACTGGAAGGAACCTGACTGTAATTAGCCTAATTAGCCCTGGTAATTGACTAACAGTGGTGGCATTACTAGGTGGTGATGCATGGAATCCTCATTCGCTCTGGGCCCCTTTGCGTGTATTGTGCTCTCCCCTTCACCCTTTTTCTCAGCATCCTCCCGCACATCGTTTTTCTCAGGCATGGAAATATCATCTGGCACCCTCTCTACATAGCAGTTTCACTGCATGGTAGGAGACCATCATGCCGAGAGAAAAAATGTCTGGGAAATGTACATGGAAGCGGCTATCTGTCTCTCTGTTTGCATCTCAGGTCGCCCATTCTAATGCAAATGTTCTCCCAATGGCTAGCCTACCTGCTTGAATTCCCCTTTTCTCTGGATTCAAGGGATGAATATTGAGAAGAATGATCCTCTCAGGAGGTCTCTATATAAGAGCTTCCCAAGGCTAGAAGAGTTCATACTAGAAGACCAAAGCACAACTGCAACGAATGATCTCTCGTGTAAATAAGGGGCATTTAAAAAAAAAAGTAAATTGATCAACTAATAATAATGATAATTAGAATACTTAATATCAAAACAGAAGTTACATCCTTCTGTCCTCCAAAATGTTTTATTGGGCAAAATATTCATGAGAGAGTGCTGGGGGGGGGAGGTGAATGGAGCATACACATCACACCCACAGACCTGTGTGTAATTTTTAATGGACTGAGACACAAATGCAACATGATTCACTTTAAACAGAGCACCCGCAATAGATGGAAGTTAATTAAAACAATCCCTCATTTCTCACCCAGCTCAAAACTTCTGAAATCTGGCTAGAGGAGGGGTAAGAGAAGGATTTTTTTATTACTCCTAGATGGTATTCAGGAGGCCCATAAATACATCTCGTATCCCCATGATGCCATTCATCTTGCTGCCTCTCCTCCTCTTCTTTGCCAACAATCAGATCCCAGTAAACAACCTCAAGTGAAATTTGCAACTGTCAGATAAACATTAAAAATGCTTCTCTTGTCCTTTGCCACTGATAGTCCCATTAATATTGTAATGGAAGACAAAGTTATGAAAATGAATGCATACTGGTTTTGGAAGTGAACGATGCAGACCGCTGCTGGGAAATGTATACATTATATGTGCACAATTAACATAAAAATGGAAGAAGAGCCCTGCTGGATCTGGCCAAGGGTTCATCCAGCCCAGCCATCCACATGATTCTGTAAATCCAACAAGCAAGGTATGAAGGCAACAGCTGCCTCCCCTTGTCTGTCCCCATCATTCGACATCCAGAGGTGTGAAAGGCTGGGAACAGACCATGGAGGCTCCATGTATCTGTACAGTGGGGAACAAAAGCATGGAGGTTCCGCTTACCTAATTTAGCTGATAGCCAGTCTTTGTCTAACTCTTACCCTTTGAAAAGCCATCTAAACTCGTGACCATCACTGCATCCTGTGGCAGGGAATGTCATGTTATTTGTTGGGTGAAATCAAATCTTTCTTTGCTTGTAACCTCCTGCCAGTAGGTTTTATTGGGTGACCCTGTGTTCTGAAGCTATGAGAGGGAGTAAAATTTCTCTCCTTTTCATAAACTACGCAAAACTGAACTATTCAAATAGGCTTTTCTGCTCAGGTAATAGGATTGCACCAGACAAAAGGTTATACAAACTTGCTCAGATAAATGATTAAGGACTGTGGTCTATATTATACTGTATAGCTTATTGTAAGTAGGATCTTATTTATGTCATTTCTGTACCACTTGTGAATACTTCTGCCACGCTCCAGTTCTTTCTGGTGGTTCCAGCATTGGTTACTGAATGTCCCATTTGGTTTATTGTACTGGCTCACAATGTGTAATTCACATTAAGTCCCTGTGAGAAAGGCAGATTGTAAATAACACAATTAATTAATTAAATGCAATTCATAATTTGATATATCTTTTTCATGCCACACATGCACACACATCTTTTTCTAAAGGAAAGAGTAATACATTATTGTTTTGATTAATCAGTTTGCCCTTTTCTGTATCTTGTCCAGCTCTACGATATCCTTTTTGAGACAAGGTAACCAAAGAACACACAGCGTGTGTGTGATTGTGTGTGTGTGTGTGTGTGTGTGTGTGAAGTGCTGTCAAGTCTCTTCCACTTTATGGCAACCCTATGAATGAATGTCCTCTAAAATGTCCTATCATTAACAACCATTCTCCGGTCTTGCAAACTGAGGGCCATGGCTTCTTTGATACAGTCAATCCATCTAATGTTGAGTCTTCCTCTTTTCCTGCTGCCTTCAACCTTTCCTATCATTATTCTCTGTTCCAGTGACTCTTGTCTTCTCATAGTGTGACCAGAGTATAATAGCCTCAGTTTAGTCATTTTAGCTTCTAGAAAGAATTCAGACCTGATTTGGTCTAGAACCCACTTATTTGTCTTTTTGGTGGTCCACAGTATCTGTTAAACTATCCTCTGACACCACATTTCAAAGGAATCTACTCTCTTTCCTCATTGTCCAACTTTCACACTCATATATAGTAATAGAGAATACTATGGCATGAATTAACTTGATCTTGGTTGCCAGTGACATATCCTTATACTTAAGGATCTTTTCTAGCTCCTTCATGGCTGCCCTTCCCAATTTCAGTCTCCTGATTTCCAGGGTGCAGTCTCCCTTTTGGTTTATGATGGAGCCAAGGAATAAACAATTACAATTTCTTCACTGTCAACCTTAAAGTTGTGTAATTCCCCAGTAGACATTATTTTGTTCTTGTAGATGTTGAGTTGTAAGCCTCCTTTTGCACCTTCTGATTTAACCATAATTAGTAGTCATTTCAAATCTTCTCTATTTTATGCCAATAATGTGGTGTCATCTGCATATCACAAATTGTTCATGTTCCTTCCACCAGTTTTCACTCCAACGTCATTTAAATCTAATCCAGCTCTCCTTATTATATGTTCTGCATACAGATTGTAGAGACAGGGTGACAAAAGGCATCCTTACCTGACACCTTTGCCAGTTGGAAACCATTCTGTTTCTCCATATTTCATCCTAACAGTGGTCTCTTGACTGGAGTATAAGTAGTACATCAAAACAGTCAGATGTTGTAGCATGCCCATTTCTTTTAAAACCAACCATAGCTTTTTTTGATCCATACAGTCAAAAGGTTTGCTGTAATCTATGAAACACAAGCTGATTTTCTTCTGTAATTCCCTCATTTGCTCCAGTAACCAATATACATTTGTAATATGATCTCCAGTGCCTCTTCCTTTTCTGAATCCAGCTTGAATATCTGGTATTTCTTGTTCCATATATGGCAACAGTCTTTGTCATAAGATTTTGAGCATCACTTTACTCACATGAGAAATTAATGTGATGGTCTGATAGTTACTGCAGACTTTGATATCTCCTTTTTTGGAACTGGAATGTAGACTGTTTCCAGTCCGTGGGGCATTGTTTTGTTTTCCATATTTGTTGGCACAATCTTGTTAAGATTTTGATGGGCTCGGTTTCTATGGCTTGAAATAGCTCTATTGATATCCTATCTGCTTCTGGTGATTTGCTTCTCCCAGCTGCTTTGAGTGCAGCTTTCACTTCACTTTCTAAACGTGCAGGTTGTTCAAAAGATTCTTCTTGGAAGGAATCTGTCATCCTTTCATCTCTTTTGTATACCTCTTCAGTGTATTGTTCCTATCCTCTCTTTATTTTGTCCTGTTCAGTTAATATATTTCCATGTTGATCTTTCAACATGCCGAACCGTGATTTAAATTTCCCTTTGATTTCTTGGATCCTGTGGCATCCATTGAGGATTTCCCCCCCCCCTTTGGCTACAGGAATACTCTTTGCACATTTTTCCTTGATAATATCTCCAGTTTCGTTCAACCCATAGCTCTTCTGGTTCACATTCACTTGAACATAGTAATGCAAATCTGTTCTTTACATTGTCTTTAAACTCTTCAGGAATGTTGCTTAGGTTGTATTTTTGCAATATGACTATTTCAATGTTCTTCTTTATTCTACTTTTTGATATTAACAATCTTCTCCATCTTCTGCTTCATATTATGTAATCTATTTGAGTTGTATATTGGCCGTCCAGTGATGTCCACATATACCATCATTTGTTTGGCTTCCTGAAACATGTGTTTGCAACAAACAAATTGTCTTCACAGAATTTTATGGGTTGCTGTCCTGCTTCATTTCGTGCTCCTAGCCCAAATCTTCCCACAATATTTGATTCTGCCTTGTTCCCTACTTTTGCTTTCCAGTCATGTGATTATCAGCACATCTTGTTTAGGTGTGTGATCAGTTTCTACTTGGACACTTGCATAAAAGTTTTCTATTTCTTCCTCATTAGTATCTGTAGCTGAGGCATAAACTTGAATGGTGGTTATATTGATAGGCTTTCCATGAAGTCTGGTTGATATTATTTGGTCAGACATTGCATTAGAGCACCCAACTGTCTGCGTTACATCTCACTTCACTATTAGAGCGACCACAGTTTGTGACCACAGCACAAATGTGGCCAGTGATAATCCCATTAATATTGTAATTGAAGACAAAGTTATGAATGTGGCCACATCACATGCACAAATGTGGCCACACCACAAATTTGAATTGAGGCATTATAGTATTGTCTTATTTTCAATTGTTCCCCTAAGACATCTGAACATTGACTTTGCCCTTTGCAGTACAACTGCACAAGACACTGGCATTTTCAGTAACTTATTCACCATGGGCCTCTTTCTGATGGTGCATATGTGCATAATGTTGCACTTATCTTTATTCTCAACTACTTCTTACGGTTTCTTCCTTGTTTATTTTAAATGTCTTTTTTCTTTTACAAATTTAATTTGATAATTGGATTGCTTATGATTGTTTTATGACTCGTTTTAATTATATTTATATGTGGAATTTTTATGTAAGCTGCCCAGAGCCTGCTTCGGTGGGGAGGGTGGGGTATAAATTGAATGAATGAATGAATGAACTGCTGAGATTGTTGCACCGAGGAGAAGGACAGTGTAGGGGGGAGGGAGAAAAACAGAGGCAGGCAGGGAGGGTGGGGAAATCCAACCCCCTTTCCCCTATTCTTTTCTTGCTATTAGCTCAGCTGGGGAAAATTTATAGGTACACATATTTCTATTTGTATTACCATTTTGTTTTTTTAATTATTATTAAGAGAATCACTTGCCTTTTTACTGGCTCCATTACTAAGTATTCTAAGCCACAAACAATTATCGTTTTCAAATGTTTGGCTTCTTAGCATGTCCTGAAAATACATGATTTACCCAACAATGAAAAGGTAGTTGGTCACCCATCATCACAATATTTTCTCTTTGGGCTGCTTCCCTGATTTTTTCTCCAATATCATTCTAAGAGCTCTGCTCAGGGGATGATAACATGTCCTAAGTAAAAGAAGGGGGTGGTTTTGACCCAGTATTTCTAGCCAACAGTGATTCTGTGACTGAATTATTGTTCTGTGGGTTTCTGATTTATTTCAATCATTGTCCTCTGACACAAACCAATCCCATCACCAATGCAACGTACTCTCTTGTTTTGCTATATTTTATAGCCAGGGATAGCTGTATCACATAGAATATTATTACCATTCCACCAGGATCCTGATGTTCCTACTATGTTAACATTTTCTACTAACATCAAGCACTATAATAGTGCCATTTGTAAGCAGAACTAGGGTTACCAACCCCAGTTTGGGAAATACCTGGAGATTTTGGCGGTGGAGGGAAGGGAGGGTTGAGGGGAAAGATGCAGAGGGGATATAATGCTATGAGTCCACCCTCCAAAGAAGCAATTTTCTCCAGAGGAATTGATCTCTGTAGTCGACAAATGGAATCCTGGCACATCACAGAAATGACTGCAGATAAGCTGGAGCTCCAGCCTGTTCTGCAGCATGTCCCAGCTTGCTGTAACTGGGCAAAGCTAGAGAATTCTCACATTTCTTCATGCCTTTCAGCAATGGTTCAATCAAAATCCCCAGGAAGTAAACTAGGAAGAATTAGAATTTGGCAGGTATATGAACTTGGTGATCCCTGGTTTACCCTCCTATAATCCACCTTTCTGAGAAATGGGGCTTTGTAACCAGTCTAGGGGATGC
>NW_015170887.1:1175007-1187852 GCF_001447785.1 Gekko japonicus
GGTTTGAAATGTCAATGAAGAGAGGGGGTTTTTTAGATGAAGAAAAAAGAAAAGAAATGGATATTTTAACTTTTATCTCTGAGTTAGTTAATTTTCACACTTAACTGCTGAACTGGCTAAATTCTTTTCTTTTCTTAAAGACCTTTATAAATTTCATCATTAATAAAATGAGACATTCAATTAGCAGGGAATTTCTGATTGCTTACTGTGATTTTCACCCACTCTTTTCATTTTTCCCCATTCTTTTCTTTTTTATATTTCCCCCCTTCTGTTCCTGCACCCCATGCCCGAAAAATCAGGGGAAAGCGAAAATTGATCCCATTAACCTCTGTCATTACCTAAATCCATCTCTTAATTAGTAGGAGTTAATATGATTAATCAAAATAATGAGACAAACCTATTAAATTAGGGTGTTTAAATTACAAATGGAAGTGGTAAAGGCAAAGGGGCTGATAACGAATAGCTGCCGTTGGAAATGGTGGTAGTTTTTCAAATGATATGTGACAGGCAGTCCAATGGAAGAAGGCCGATCCACTGGAAAGAATCACCCAACATACAGAGACACATGGGGGAGGGGGGGGGATTTGTTGGCCGGTATCTATTTGAATGAAATTCCATGTTAGGATAGCACCCTATGCACAAGTGCAATAGTTAAAATGGGTACCACATTAATATTGCATCCCAAGTATGCAACATGTTTTTATTATGAACAATGACACACACCCCTCAGGGTTGAATAGGGACATAGGATTCTTATCTCACTACAGATGCTACTATTCTACCCCCAAACATTTCCCCTCTGGTCTAATCAAGCACCTCTGCATCCCCCTGTGTTCCTTCTTTGCAGCACCCCTCCCACCTTCTCATTGGGATACAAAGACTCAAGTATCTCCATTCCTACCTGTGTCTGATGAAGGGAGCTTTGACTCTCGAAAGCTCATACCCCAAAATCTTGTCGGTCTCACAGGTATGACTGAACTTGAATCTAGCTGTTCTACTGCAGACCAACATGGCTACCCTCTGAAATTATTATGAACTGTCATTGCTGATTCGGGGTTGATTTTGTTATTTTACACAGTTTAAATGTTTTATTTATTTATTTAGGATGTTTTTATGCCACCTCTCCAGTATCCTACTCAAAGTGGCTTACAAATAAAATCATCGTACATTATCAATATAAAAACAAGACAAGCCATTAGAAACAAGCATTAATGACAAAAGATGGTTCTACTTCTCTTTGATTTTAGGACATCAGCTCTTGATACCACGGCTACTGAGAAAGAACACTAAATATACACAGAAGATTGTACCAGTGAATGACCGGGACAATAGCTTCTCCCAGTGTGGTAGAAAGTGGGAATGTACTATATAAATCTCGCAATATAGCTCCATTATGGATGCTGGCCATATACATTTATTGACTTTATTTAGGAAACTTACATTCTGCTTTTCCATTCTACAAAGGCCCAGAGCAGTTTATAGTAAACAAAATGCACATATAATCATTGAAATTCAGAAATACATTAATTATATTTATTTATTTCAATATTTTAGCCCACTTTCCATTACGGTAAGGGCCCAAGGAAGCTTACAAAATATGAAATAGAAAAATACAATTTGCAAAACTGTAGGCTCAATTAGCAAATAGATACAAAAACAAGCAATATGCTACTGTACCACATCCTGGGCTAGTCCAGGATCTGCTGACGTAGATCACTTACAGGGTTACCAGGCTCCAGGTGATGCCTGGAGATAGGTTTGGTAACTCCAGGTTGGGGAAGTCTTGCAGATTTGGTAGTGGAGCCTGGAGAGGACAGGGTTTGAGGAGGACAGGGCCCTCGGTGGGGTATAACAACATATAGTCTACCCTCCAAATCAGCCATTTTCTCTAGAGGAATGGATCTCTGCCATATGGAGCTCATTTGTAATTCCAGGAGATCTCTGGGCTCCACCTGGATATTGGCAACCCTACCTGGAGATCTCCCAAAATTACACCCCAACCACTCCCAGACTAAGCACCTGCAAACAGGAGAGGAGCAGAAACTCAGCCCAGACCTCAGTAATTCTTAAAGATGTTCCTCTCCCTCTCCCTTGCACTCCAGTTGAAACCTTGGACAAAACTCAAGCTCCTCTGAAACAAATACATCTTCAGATTTTTCCAGAAGGCCCACAGGGATGAAACTAAACGTACCCCCCCAGACCCCCTCTTGGGGGAGAGAGTTGCATTAGCTAGAGAAGAGAGTTGAGAAGGCCCTCCCATAACTCCCTGCCCACCAAACCTCCGAAAAGATAGATTCCCATGTCAAAGCCCCCAGCAGCAATGTCAGGGCCTGCCTGGGGTGGTTCAAACAGGTGGAGACAATCCTTTAGGCACTTTGGACCCAAGCCATTTAGGTCTTTCCCAGGTCAGATCTAGTACTTGGAACTGGTTAAAAAAATGGCACACATTCCCACCACTCAACCCATCAAAAAAATGATGCCCTAAACAAAGAATTGTCACTTCAAAATATTTTAACTTCAGTATTTATTTCTATTGCATGTAGAAATATTTTGATTAACATCTTAAACAATAGCATTTGATAATATTCAGCACTGCCAGGAAACCTAAATTTCTTTTCCAATGTTTAAGGCATCTATACAACCTGAGATATCTTCCTAAAATCTGATAGTGTATGGCCATTTTAAATCCTGTTCAGACAACATATCTAGGATGAGTGAAGGAATTTCTAGCAGGGGGAAGGAAAGAATGATTTAAACACATACAGCTGTACACCTGTAGGGCTTTCTTCCCACAGTCAGGAGCCCTACTTTTGCTCTGAAACATGTTCATTTATTCTGGATATGTCATCCGAACAGGGCTATAATATTATATCCCATATTTTTACAAGACACGGATCTTTAGGGAACCATTGATCTTCTTTCCAGTATTTGGCAACTAATATTTTTGCTGCTGCAATGAATCAATAAAAGACTATTTTAAAACATTCTGTCTTCACTTGATCCAATACACATAGATGGATTACATCTGGCCCTAATGGTAGACCAATATTAACCAGTTTGTCATCCCACTTAAGTATTTGTTGCCAAAAATACAGCGTTACTGACATGTCTCCCAAACATGTTTATCAGCTCTGTAAGATTCTGTTGAAGATAAACATCCTTCTACTACTCCATGGAATATAATAGCATCATATCATAATTCCTTATTCATCTTTAATTGTTTTAACTAGTCTTCATTGCTGTTTTCTATTTATTTATGTATGCAGGATATTTCTATGCTGCCTGTTCAGACCTGATCAAAGCAGCTTACAATTAAACTCTTTTCATTTATTTTGTGATTTATCTATATCCAATGAGTTGCACTTTTCACTGTTTATATCTACACTTTTTCCTTTTGTGTATGTGCATTATTGTTTTCATATAGGCAAATTTCTTTGAGAAAGCGCCTGTTCCTTCAGTGACATCTGCATTGAATAAAATTGACCAACAAATCCAATTTCTGTATTCAGATTTAGAATGCAAAATTTCAAAACTAAATTTTTTTAGCCTCAGCAATTGTGATTCTGTTGTTCTAGACTTGTTATTAAATCTTGGGTTGTTTTGCTTTGGACAGGTGTCAACTGTAAAATACTCTCACATATTAAATATCCTTACATGCTATCTCGTATAATGAGATGTTACATACTGTTGTTAACTCTCAGAGTCACATATGAATCATCGTTGCCAGTCATCTTAAAAAGTTGAATAAATAACTTTCCAATGTCATATCAGGCATAGATATCAAATACAATTAGCTGTCAAACAGCAGTCTCAAGAATTCTGTGGACATCTGCCAAATAGTAATATATTCAGAGGACATCTGTTAAATATAATTTTTTTTATTTTTGCATTTTTTCCCCTGTGAGTGCAAGTGTGTGTGCCTGTAAGTCATGGTGGCCTCTGGCGACTCCTACTGGGGCATGGAGGACTTTCAGGTAAGTGGCTTGATAGCCTGCCTCTGCCTCCCAGCCCTGGTATTCTTTGGAGGTCTCCCATCCAAATTCTCTCCAGGGTCGGCCCTGCTTGGCTTCTGAGATCTGATGAGATTGGGCTTGTCTGGGCTATCCAGGTAAGGGCAGTTGAATATAACCTTGAGGAGTAAATTCATTTTAAGGATAACTTGGCGAAGCAAATGCTTTTCAGACCAGAAAAATGGCACTGAACAGAATTCCACTCATGGGTTTTACCACCCTTATAACTTCTGTTATCAATTATGGCATAATGTGTCCAGTGTGAATGATTATGGTAGGGGATTTTCATGGATCTGGGAAGGAAGAGGCGAAGAAGAAGAAGAAGAAGAAGAAGAAGAAGAAGAAGAAGAAGAAGAAGAAGAAGAAGAAGAAGAAGAAGAAGAAGAAGAGTTGGATTTATACCCACCCTTCACTCAGATTCTCAGAGCAGCTTACAATCTCTGTCCTTTCCTCTCCCCACAAGAGAGACCCTGTGAGGTAGGTGGGGTTGAGAGAGCTCGGAGGGAACTCATCTTGAGAGAACAGCTCTGAGAGAACTGTGACTCAGTTCTAAGGTCAGTCACAAGGCTTACAATCTCCTTCCCTTCCTCTCCTTAGTGGTCCGCACCATTCTTCCACCACACCAAACTGCAGATTGCCAGTTTTTCTTATTTTTTTGTCTCTGTAGTTTGTTTGTTTCCTCTGGGGAATTATTCCCCCCCCCAGTTTGAGTTTTGTAATAATAGGACTGTGAAAATGGATGTTTGGATCTACTGGAATTTAGAGTGATACTCTTACCTTAGATTTTAGCTGCTTTGAGTCCTGCATTCTACTTTTTATTTATTCTGTGTGTGTGTGTAAATAAATAAATAAACAGTGTATGGTACCATGATGAATTAAAAACTGATTGTACAGGTGATCACAAAGATCCAGTAGTGATTTTGGAGAGGGGGCATTGGAGGTATAAATCTAACAACGAAGAAAGAGTAAGAACAAATGACACTACCTTCACTGAATCAGACCATTGGTCTATCAAGGCCAGTATTGTCTTCTCTGACTGATAGCAGCTCTCCAGGGTCTTAGACAAAGGTTTTTCGCATTACCTGCTACCTGATCTCTTTAGTTGGAAATGTCTGGGATCTAACTTAGAACCTTCTGCATGCAAAACAAATGCTCAGAGCCCCAGCCCCCAGCACCATAGCTAGCATTATCCATGAGAAAGACTCTATCCCACATGAATCTGCCCTACACTGTCAGACCGTCGATCTATCAATATCAGTATTGACTACTCTGACCAGTAATAGCTTTCCAGGGTCTCAGGTGGAGAATTTCAGCTTTGCCTCCTCCTTGATTCTTTTTTTTTTAAACTAGAGATGCCGTGGTCTGAATTCGCACTTTTGCTCTGCCACTGATAGTTTCAGTGGACTTGGACAATTCCCTCGTCTCTTTCAATCTCACTTTCAGAAATTAACCCACTTGCACAGGCAATGCAATAGGATTTAATTCTCACTTACCAATCATTTTAAAATGTGACCCCCCTCATTCATTATAAGAGGGCAGGGGGTAATATTCCAAAGCTGACCCTTGCACTTCTCATTGGAGGTCAACCAAAGGTTAGACATTCTTATTGGATTTCAATCATTCAAATGTCCTTTTGAGCTACAGTCATGAAATTTGGTTCATTCATTTGTTATGGGCCACTGATTAAAGGGAAAAGTGGAAAACAAATTTGACATTTCTGGCACAGGTCACAAAAAGGCCATCAGTTTAACAATTAACAAAGCTACATTAACTTGTTTCAGAGGATGAGTATGACGGAAATGAGGTATACAGTTTTGGAGTGGGAGAATTCACCTGAGGTCATGTTAATGTGGAAAAACAGTGCAGTGCTTAATATGAACAGCAAAAGACGTAACTACACAATATAGCTAGGCCTGCTGCAGAAAGCTGTGTCCCCTAAAGTAGCAAATAGTTGACTGGCAGTGCCAGCCTCAGCAGAGCCATATCCTTTGAAGCCCATTGACTTCAATGAATTTAGAAGGGTATAACTCTGCTTACTGTAAATGGCCACATCAGTTGATAGTACTGTGGCATTCAAAATTTTAATCACTAGTTGCCAGGGTAGCCAACCTCAGTGTAGAATTAACTGAAATCCTAGAATTCTAGATGCTGAATCCGAGAGTGGCATGATATTGCTTCCAGGTTCAGCCTGGAAATTGTGTCACAGTGTTGCTGTGGTGGTGCCTCCCTCCATGTCCCTGCCTCTCAGTCTCCCACAGATTGCCAGTCATTGGATGAGAACCCTATCCCTATATGAATCCACCCCTAAATCTCCAGGAATTTCCCAACTTGGAATTGGCAACCCTAAATGCAGGCCTGTAGCCAGGATTTTTTTTAATTTGGGGGCCTTTACATAAGTCAGGGGGCATCCCACACACGCCCCTGTACACCCCTCCAAGGGAGCTCCTGGGCTGGGTGGGAAGTCAGGGGGCCTTGGTGGTAAGTCAGGGGGCCAGGCCCCGAGATGCCCCACTGTAGCTACAGGCCTGCCTAAATGCCAGAGTCTACAATTTGAAGCTGCGATTTCCTCCAGGGGAAGTGATCTTTGTGGTCTGCAGATTTGCTGTAATTCTGGGTAAGGTTGGCAGTACTGGGAACTAGTGATTAATTTTTTTAATGCCACAGTACTACAATAGTAGTTTTATAAGCTAATAGTAGTTTTATAAGCTAATTTATATTCTATGCTAAATTTCAGATAATGAGAGAGGGGTGATTTTTGGCAAATTTCCCTCACACCAACTGAATACCCCCAGTTTGCCTGTTGTGCTGTTCTTGATCATCTTCTGATCTCAGGAAATGCCTTTTGGGGAGTATGTCAGTCCACAGGTGGAGGGGAAAGCTAGGAAATACCATTCCAGTGACGGAAATGCCTTCCATGAGCAGAAATTTTCTGTGGGATCCAAACTGATGGATTTTGTGTTGTTAAAGCAGTCAAATAAGTTTAGGTTTGATAAGAAATTTAATTTTGCATATCTTTCAAATTTCCTCAGGTTTCTGGGGATGTTATGCCCCCAAACCATTTTCCCCATGTCTTCAATATTTATAGACATTTTATATCTCTACTACTGTATGAACATCAGCTGTTCTGTTCATCTCCCAATGCTTCTGCCTTCTTTCCCACATTTTACCTGCCTTGACTAGTAAGGATGTTTTCCCACACTCTCTGAGTTAAATTACTGTAAGATTGCTTCAGTCATTCACTATTTTTAGCTTGTGCCATATATCCTAAACAGGAGGAAAATCAATGCTTAAAATTAAGTATAATGTCCATAACACTCTATTAAGTTGATAGAGTAACAAAAGAATATTATAACAATGATTGCTAAAAACTATTTTTCAGTGTGGTGCCCCCTGGGCAGAAATGGATATGTCAAATTGCTGTTTCTCCATAAAATGAGGTGTAGGCTACAGTCCCCCTGGTCATGGAAGCAAAAGTGTTAGTATTGTGGGAGTTGTCTCAGCACAACTGGTCTCACCACTGTCCATGGGGACAGCAGGTGGATCTAACCCTAGAAGAAGATAATCTCAGACTGCCAAACCAGGCCAGAATCACTCCGAGTGATATATAAGAAGGTTAGACGTGAGTAATCATCACTAAGGATGGTTCTGTTTCCACTGAAGAGGCCCTTACTAAACTACTTCTACTTGACAAAGACTTTGGAACTTTCAACTTGGAATGGAAATGACTAGAGATGCTTAGACTGTCTGTCCCTTGTGTCTTATAAAGCAAATCTGCTCCATGTTGTTCCATGTACAAAGAGCTCACTGTACAGTTCTAGTCTGATTCACGGTGCTCATGAGAGTATCATTTAAAATGAGACTTTATTACCAGCAGCACTTGTGGACAGTTTTGCAAACCATATCAAAAGCAAAGCCTTTGGGCTGTGTTATTACCCAGAGAGTTTAAAAATTCAGCTCAGGGGCTGAAAATAAACCATTTGACCACTCAAAGAGGGGGGAAATATCAATCATAAATTATCTTAGCTATTCAGCCAATCATGAATCACAGTTAGTTTCCAGGTCAAGAATGATATGTGTTTTTGTGAACTTCCTCCCAACACCAACACCCTAGTCTTGATTTGTCAGAAGGTCTCCAACTAGTTTAGTCAGTTGAAGGAGAGAAAAATGAAGATGAAATACCCAACATTCCTGTAAAAGACCCTCAAATGGCCCAATGAGCTTTGACCTATAGAACATGCTTCTTTCCATTAACTGCAAAAACTGACAAAATGCTAAAAAAATTGAACCATTAAAATTTGATTCCAGACCACGTTGCAATGTAGCTGCTCTGCAATGTAATCCTCCTACTTTAGTGGGAGACATCGCGAGTACAGCTCCTCTGCCACACCCCCTTGTGTCCCTATGGTCCACCTCATTCCGTGATGTATTGCAGTGAGTAAGACTCCAGATATACCAGATTGAAAAGCCAGTGGCCTATGTATAGTCATTGAGCAAAGAATGGCGAGTCCCAGGTTCTAGGCCCCAGTCAGCCATGAAATTCACTGGGAGATCTTAGCCCAGTCACTCTCTTAGCTTTATTTGAGGGGCAAAATGGAAGAGCATCATGTGGCACACTGAGCTCCTTGGAGGAAGAATGAGATTAGAAAACATAATAGTTACCACATCACAGTTGAATACTGGGTTATCTCATGCTTTTGTGAGAAATTTCAGGGACTTTACCCAGCTTGGGTTACAAAGGTGGTAACCCCATAATTACACTTGTCAGTTATCAAAGACAAGTCTATTAAATCCGTCATGAGGACCATAGACTATGTATCAGTGTTCTACCAACATCTTGAAGTATGGATGGTAAGCAAGACATAGTACAGTTTAAAATGCTTGCTCTCTACAGACCTGAAAAAAGAAATAAATCTATATGCTATTAGTGATGTGTGGCCCTCGTCTGTGGATATCTAAATCTGTGGAACAGGGCCATATGGATGCTAAAGAGATTTTTCAGCAATATTGAGTGACCACCCAGGTTTGCAGAAAAATCTAAAATATATTTTGTATTAGTATTGTGTTAGTATTGTGCCATCTCATTTTTTAACCCTATATATGTATGTATTGTTGTTGTTGTTCAGTTGCACAGTCAAGTCCAACTCTTTGCAACTCTATGGACCACATCACACCAGGCCCTCCTGTCTTGGCCACAGTAGTAGATATAATGGTCTTCTGAGTTAAATTCACCGATTCCTGTCCACTTTAGTTCACTGATTCCGAAGATGTTGATGTTCAGTCTTGCCATCTCATTTTTTACCACATCCAATTTGCCTTGATTCATAGATCTTACATTACAGGTTCCTGTGCAGTACTGTTCTTGGCAGCATCGGACTTTCCTTTGACCATCAGACACATCCACAGCTGAGCATCCTTTCAGTTTTGGCCCAGCCGCTTCACTCTTTCTGGGGTTACTTGTACTTGCCCTCTGCTCTTCCCCAGTAGCATATTGGACACCTTCTGACCTGAGGGGCTCATCTTCCAGCGTCATATCTTTTAGCCTTTTGTTACTGTCCATGGGGTTTTCTTGGCAAAGATACTGGAGTGGGTTGCCATTTCCTTCTCCAGTGGATCCCATTTTGTCTGAGTTCTCTGCTGTGGCCTGTCTTTCCTGGGTGGCCCTCCACAGCATAGCCCGCAGCCTCATTGAACCACGCAAGCTAGGGCTGCCAAGTGGGGGCGGGGGGGGCTAAACCCCCACTTTGGAGGCCCGATTTCCACCACCACGGAATTGGGCCCCGGGGGGAACTCCGCCCCCTGAAGCGCAGCGTGGCTGCGTCACCAGAGGTCGGAGGGAAAACTCTATGGTTTCCCCTCCGATGATCAGGGCCACGCCCCCAACGTGATCGACGTCGCACATCACTTCCGGGACGTGCTGGCGGCGCGCGCATCGGAGGAGAGCTCTCGGAGCCCGGCGACGCTCCCCCGCTGGTAAGGATATTTGACTTGGCAACCCTAATGCAAACCCCCTCACCACATCAAGGCAGTGATCCCCACATGCACAGAGAATGCAGGGAGCCGCTCCACTTCAGCCACTTCAGGCTGGCAGCAGATGCTGTGGGCCTGGGCAGCTGCTGTGGGCCTGGGCATGGCAAATGAGGATGCCGCAGCAGGGGAGGTTGGTGGCCACTGATCCAGGCTCAGGTGCAATGGTGGCAGAGGCTGGCTGCCACTGCTCCAGGGCACAGTGACAGTGACACAGGCTGGTGGCCACTGCTTCAAACCCAGTGGCAGCAGAGGCCAGCAAGCACTGCTCCAGGTGCCTCAGTGGCGACAGTGGCCGGTGGGTGCTGTGGGCCCTGGTGCAGAGACCGGCAGCTACTGCAGGCCCAGGCACATAATGTACACAGTCAGCTACTGCAGGCCTGGGCACACTGGTGGTGAAAGCTGGCAGCCACTGCAGGTCTGGGTATGGCAGCAGATGCCAGCAGATGCTGGCAGTAGGATTCCATGGTAGGTGATGTGGGCTGGAGCCTCACCAGACTCTATGATGGAGGGTCTCCCCGAGTCTCGTGGGCCCCTACTTGTAGTAAATAATTGCATTAAAAACAATGTGGCCTATAGATATAGGCACTGCCATAGCCAGCCTTTCACATCAGGTGGGATTCCAAAATTCCCATGTGTGCCCAGCCACTCCCTAACTAATTTGCAGAGGCTACTAACTTCAAGGCTAGGGATCTTCCATCCTCTAAATGGAAGAGGAAGACTGCCCATCTTTTAAATTCCCCATTCCCCTTCAAGGTCTCTGCTACACTCACAAGCACAGTGACAGCAAGGAGAGCTTTTCTTTTCACCAAAAATGTTCCTGTTCTAAAACCAAACACCCATTCTTTAAACAGAAACAGCCACAAATTGAACAGGCATAAATTAAAATCAGGTTTTTAATTCTTAGATTCCAGTGGGAGGGGGCACCCACTGGCCCCACCATAGCTTCCGTGCAGGGCAAAGGGTGGTTTTTTTAAATCACTGCCTCTGCTCATTCTACTCACATCCAGCAGAAGCTAAGCTGCCAGGCACAGAGATTTAGAAAGCTGGGATGGCTTTATTTTTGAAAAAGCCATTAAATGAGGGCTTGTAGCATTAAAGAAGGGAGGGCAAAGAGCATGGTAGGAGTCACAAGGTCAGTGACCCCAGTCCACCACTGGTCAGCCTTTGTTCTAGGAAGGCAGGGCTGAATGCCTGATGGGAGGAGAACTGGGGCTACCTGTTGTAACATCCTAGACCCAATGCTCCCGCTAAGCTGTGGAGTCCTGTGAACAAAAATTCTACTTTGTGAGCTACTGGCATTAAAGTTGTGAGTGAGTGATTTGGCAACTGCATAAATTAGTTTGCTCTAGAGCAATGCTCCCTCTAAGCTGTGGAGTCTTGTGAGCAAGAATTCTGCTTTGTGAGCTACTGGCATTAAAGTTGTGAGCGAGGGATTTGGCTACTGCATAAATTAGTTTGCTCTGGAGCCCTCCTTCCTGAGCTAAGACAAAAACGTGTGAGCCGGAGGTTTAAAAACTGTGAGCTAGCTCACACTAACTCAGCTTAGAGGGAACACTGCTGTAGAGCCATCCTTCCTGAGCTAAGACAAAAATGTGTGAGCTGGAGGTTAAAAAACTGTGAGCTAGCTCACACTAACTCAGCTTACAGGGAACACCGCCTAGACCTATCTTATCTCACCTCACTCACATTATACATATTCTTCCCAAAGTTTCTGAGTAAGCTTATCGGTATCTTCACTTGCCTAGTCAAGTGTACAGTGAGAGAGAGAGAGAGAGAGAGAGAGAGAGAGAGAGAGAGAGAGAGAGAGAGGAGCAGCAGTGGAAGTATGCTAAGACACTGGCAAGTACCTCCTTAAACTGCTTAGTGGCACCCCAAAGAGAAAGAGCAGGTGTGTCTTCACAAGCAGGGCATTATCCTGCCCCACTGCTCCTGGACCTTTCCTTATTTTCTGATCAAGACACTTGACTCAGGCCTTATTTATATAACAAAGGCCAAGGAGAACCTGTGGTATGACTTGAAGGGTTGTTAGAGGCCCCAGACGTGGAAACTTTCCCTTACAAGAATCAGTGTTGGAAGTGGTACAAACAGAGGCCTACAAGGAACTGAGAGAAGGGGCAAATGTAGTGATTGGAGGTTTCCCCCCCTAATTTTTGATGTGGCTCAATCTGTGGATAATTCTAAAGATGTGGCTCAATCTGTGGATAATTCTAAAGATTGGAACCATAGACAAAATAGATGTTTCTACAAACCCGAGAAAGACTCTAGGTTTGCAGAAAAATCATAGAAGTATGTTGGTTGGCTTAAAAAAATGATAAAAGGAGCTCCTGTGGCTTTAAGAAATTAAGAACATAAGAGACGCCAATGTTGGATCAGGCCAAAGGCCCATCCAGTCCAACACTCTGTGTCACACAGTGGCCAGAACTACCAGTGCCATCAGGAGGTCCACCAGTGGGGCCAGGACATTAGAAGCCCTCCCACTGTTGACCCCCCCCAAAAGCACCAAGAAGACAGAGCATCACTTGCCCCTATCTATACCTTGTGGCTAATAGCCACTGATGGACCTTTGCTCCATATAATGCTTATCTAATTCTTTTTTGAAGCCGTCCATGCTTGTAGCCGCCACCACTTCCTGTGGCAGTGAATTCCATGTGTTAATCACTCTTTGGGTGAAGAAGTACTTCCTTTTATCCGTTCTAACCCGACCGCTCAGCAATTTCATGGAGTGCCCATGAGTTCTTGTATTGTGAGAAAGGGAGAAAAGTACCTCTTTCTCTACCTGCTCTATCCCATGCATAATCTTATAAAACT
>NW_015170887.1:1188673-1197003 GCF_001447785.1 Gekko japonicus
CCACAAATTTACCCAGTATTGACGTCAGACTGACTGGCCTGTAATTTCCCGGATCTCCTCTGGAACCCTTTTTAAAGATGGGAGTGATATTAGCTACCTTCTAGTCCTCATTAATACCCTCAGTGGATGTTGCTAGGCAACCACAACAATATTGTCAGCATTGTCAATATTGTCAGCATTCAAGTCTTTACAGATACTCCCTTCTATTCAGTAGTATTTGGGAACTGGTACTTTGAGGACTGGCCCTAAAATCACATGACCTTAGTTACAGAAGAAGACTGTTGTACATAGGGTTGCCAACTCTTGCTATGGAAATTCCTGAAGATTTGGGAGTGGAGTCTGAGGAGGGTGGGGTTTAGGGTTGCCAAGTCATACCTCGTCCTGAAGCGGGGGACTCCCGGGCGCGTCCCTGGACCATAGAGTTTTCCTTTGGATGACCATGGCCCTGCCCCCAGTGTGCCCAGCGTGGTCGCGTCACTTCCTGGTGATGTGCATGTCGGGGTGGAGTTCCCCCCAGGGCCCGATCTGGTGGTGGCAGGGAACGGGCCTCTGGGGCGGGGGTTTCCCCGCCCCCCAGAGGGACTTGGCAAGCCTAGTGGGGTTTGGCGAAGGAGTGGGGTATAATAACATAGATTCCGCTCTCCAAAGCAGCCATTTTTTTCCAAGGGAACAGATTTCTATCATTGGATCAGTTGTAATTCCAGGAGATTTCTAGACCCCACCTGGATGTTGGCAACCCTAGTTGTACAAGGTATCCCCCACCCCAGTCTTCCCCTTCAGGATTCTCTAAGCTCTCTCTCAGGGCCTAAGGAGGCTGTTTTTCTCCTTCCATCTTTCTTTACTCTGACATAGAGCTGATCTCAACATTCCAAACCTTTTGGAGGATTTTCAGCTGGTTTTTCCCCTTTTGGTTAATGTACAAAGATTTGTCTGCATTCCTAAGGCAGGAGGAGTACATATCTCACTTTTGTCTGTGGATGGCCCCATTGTGCAGTTCATCAATACATATAGTGATGGAAAGGTTTAATATTTGGTTGTATCTTCTAGCAGGTACTATACCCTGGGTCCTGCCAGAGCCAGTTCTCTTGCCAAGCCACCCAAGCCATCGCTTAGGGTGGCATGACAAGGCCCAAACATTATGTTACATGTAACACAAGAGCACCACAGAGACCCACAGAAGGACACCAGCTGCAGGTTCCTCGTGGCAATGCAGCAATCCTACAGCACCACAGGGGTCTGTTTTGGATCAGAATCATGACACGGGGGAAGAGAGACTTTGGCCTTCCCGCACGAAATTGCCCCATGGGGCTTTTTTCAATGCTCGTGCAGCTCCCTAATGGGTAGCGTTACCAACTCTGGGTTGGGAAATACCTGGAGATTTTGGGGTGGGAGCCTCAGGAGGGCAGGGTTTGGGGCATAATGCCATAGAGTCCAACTTCCAAAGTGGCCATTTTCTCCAGGTGAACTGATCTCTGTCTCCTGGAGATCAGTTGTAATAGCAGGAGACCTCTAGCCACCACCTGGAGGTTGGCAACCTTACTAATGGGGCAAATATTGCCCCGAGGGCATTTTATTTCAGGAACATGGCACGTGGGGAACACTGAATGAAGCTCCTCCTTTCCTCCTGCCATGGTGCAATCTAAATTGGGCCCTTGCAGCACTTCAGAATTGAGTTCCCACGGGGAACTCACAATTGCCTTATGGGTGCAAGTCCATTTGATGATCCCATGTTACACTTAACATTTAGTTTTGTTCTGAGGACAATACAGATGCAGCATGGGAGCTCTGCCGATTCCCAGCTATCCATGACAAAAGAGATGATTGGGAGAGCCAGTTTGGTGTAGTGGTTAAGTGCGCGGACTCTAATCTGGGAGAACCGGGTTTGATTCCCCACTCCTCCACTTGCACCTGCTGATGTGACCTTGGGTCAGTCACAAGCTCTGGCACAGCTGTCCTTGAAAAAAAGCAGTTTGTGTCAGAGTTCTCTCAGCCCCACCCACCTCACAGGGTGTCTGTTGTGGGGAAGGGAAGGGAAAGGAGTTTGTAAGCTGCTCTGAGACACCTTTGGGTAGTGAAGGGTGGGGTATAAGTCCAATCTCTTCCTCTTCTTCTCTTCGTCTTCTACCCTGCTGGAGGCAGTAACACACCTTGAACAGCCTTCTATCCTGTCCTCTGTTAACTACCCTGTTGCCAGTTCTGCTCGAGTTAAAACAAACTGCTGTTGATAGTGACTATAAAAATGCTAGTCCATGTGTGTGATCACAACAGAGGCTAATAAAAAATAATTTAAAAATACCTATTGCAAAAGAAACAGTTGCATGTTTATCTATTTACTTGTTTTGTTTATAGTTGCCTTTTCTCACTGAGAGACTTAAAGCAGATTACTTAAAGCAGACCACGCAATGGTCACCTCGAGGTTAGACTACTGCAATGCTTTCTACATGGGGCTGCCCTTGGCACAAAGCTGCAGCTGGTGAAAAATGTGGCGGCCCTTTATGCCCTTTATGGTCAGGGACCTGTCTACCTGATGGACCGCCTTTCCCCACATGTCCCCCAGAGAGCACTGCAGTCCGGGTCGCAAAATTGTCTAGCCCCCCCTGGTCCCAAGGACGCCAGGCTGGTATCGACCAGGTCCAGGGCTTTTTCTGTGGCAGCTCCAACTTAAAGGAATGAGCTTCTAGATGAGATCAGGACCCTACAGGACCTTTCAGAGTTCTGCGGAGCCAGAAAATTGGAGCTCTTCCATCAGGCATTTAGGTAAGGAGCTGCGTTGCATCATCCTTGCCCCGTGCCAACTTTTTTTCCAGCCTGAGCCCACCAATAGTGAAGGTACTGCCATACGTGCACTTTACTACAGTCGTGAAGTCATCATTATGATTATAATTTTAATAACTTTATTGTGTATTTTATATTGATTTTATATTGTTGTTTTCTTTGTAAGCTACCCTGAGCCTGCCTCGGTGGGGTAGGGTGGGGTAAAAATCAAATAAATAAATAAATAATAAATTATGCAATGCAATACGAACAATATACAATAAGCAATGTAATAAAAACAACCCACAACAAACAATCCAATAAAAGTTGGATCACAACATTTATTTATTATTTATTTATTTTGTTAAACTTATGAACTGTCCAATTCTACTGCAGGGCTCTGGGCAATGTACAACATACAATAAAAACATTAAAATTAGAGACTGCACTGGGGAAACTATAGACTGCATACCACAATAAAGTAGGATTACAAAATTGGAGACCAATGCAATAAAAACAATATAATATATGTTATGAGCAGTGCAATGCAAACTGCCTAAAATTTCACAGGCAATAACTATAACCTTAGAGAGGGAAGGCAGCATGGTATAGCCTGATCTTGGAAGCGAAGCAGGGTTGATGCTTGGAAGGGAGACCACCAAGGAAGACTCTGCAGAGGAGGGCCATGGCAAGCCACCTCTGCTTCTCCCTTGCCTTGAAAGCCCCTTACTGGGGCCACTGTACGTCAGCTGCGACTTGACAGCACTTTACTGACATAAAACTATAACTTTATTTCCTACAATAAACACGTTGTCCTGAAAATTCTGTTTTGCACATTCTATGGAAAAACAGAAGTATAAAGTGCCAGCATTCAATAATGGTTAGGGGGTTGGACTGGGAGACTCAGGGTGCAGTCACACGCATGAGATAAAGTGTGTGTGGGGGGAGCGAGGCTATTTCCTCCGGAGGAATTTGACCTGCAGTTGTGTGATCACACAGTCCTTTGAAGCTGCGTGGGCAGATGTAACCATGGGTCTTTTTTGTTGTTGCTGTTTGTTTCCAATGCGCTTAAACGAGGAATCTATGAATCGCAGCTCCACACTGAGGTTTCCCTATGGAGTCCGTGGCCCGTTGCAACCCGTTTACTACTGGATTTTCCCCGGTGTCTTTTTACTCTGCTTCTGTGGCGGAGCAAAAAGGGTTGCCGATGGGTGCAGGGCGCTTCCCAGATGTTCGTGTCTGATTGCGCCCTTTAAATCTGCCTGGCATTTGCACTTATGGTGGGTAGGGTTGCCAAGTCTGGCAAACTTACCGGTGGGGGAGGCTCCGACGAGTCCGGGAGCAGGCTCCGTATGCGCGCATACGTGAAGTGTGCATGCGCCGCCGCCACATCACTGGCATTGCTGACATTGGGGGCATGGCCGAGCTTGTCGGGGGGGGGAAGCATATGGTGACGCAGCTTTGGGGGGCGGAGTTCCCCCTGGGGCCCGATTCCGCCACACACCCCACCCCCATTTGGCAACCCTAATGGTGGGGCTAATTGTGCGTGTGATCGCAGCCTCAGGTTTGAACCCTCACTCTACTGTAGAAGCTAGATGGGTGATGATGGGCCAGCCAAATACTCTCAGCCTAACTAAACTCACAGGATTATTGTGAGGATAAAATGGAGAAGGGGAGAATGCTGTAAGCCACTTTGGGTCCTCGGTGGGGAAAAAGTGGGGTATAAATAAATAAATGAGTACATAAGTAAGTGTGCATGTCTTCCCAACCTCTACAGGCAGGCCATTCTACCAGTCAAGAGCCACAACAGAGAATGCAAGTGGGCAGGCAGTTGTTGACCTTTTGCAGATTGGTAGTACCCCTTTTGCAGGCCTTTTGGCAGGTTGGTACCCCTGAACTTCACCCTGGTCTATGTTAAGAAAGATTCTTTTAAAATCTTTCTGGATGATTAAAAAAACAAAACAATGGTACACCTCTCTCTGTACAAATTAGCAAAAATCAATAGGAACTTAGCTGATAAGTGCTAGCATTGTAACTCATCTGGAACTGATTTTCACCATATGTGGTAAACCTGCACATGACCTTAAAAATATTTGCAATCCTATCAAAATGTAATGAAAGCTGGTTTTGGATTTGACTTCTCTTTAACAATTTAGGGTTTTTTGTTCCATGATGTACCAAAATAGCTTACGCTGTACTATTTTACATCTCATCACCGCTGCTAGAATTGTGTTTGCAAGGCACTGGAAACAGATGACAATTCTGTCCAAGAAGGGGCACAAAAAAGTTTAGAGACCTTTCAGCTGATTAGATTGATGGTTCTAAGGAATGTGAAAGATGCACAACAGTCTGAGTTGATTTGGAAACTGATAATGCAAAAGTTATCAGCTTGTTAAGTAGGGTCTTTATTATATATTATTTCCCAATGTTTAACTTTTGTCTGGGTATCATCTTGGTTTTTCTCTAAAATTTTTTTAAAAATCCTTTGTCCCTTTAGCTCTTTAAATGCTAATTCTAATCCAAAACAGTAATGCACTATCCCAGCCAAAATAACAGAAGAAAGGAGGTGTTTGAAAGCAAGAACTTGGAGGGGGTTGGGTGGGATATATAAACTCCAGCAATGCAAGGGGTGGTGGTGGCCTGCAGTCCTCAGAGACTTAGTTTAAAAAAAACACGCTTTATGAATTGGAAGGCCATTGATGCAGTAAAAAGGAGATTGCTTTGTTGATGATATTTTAAAGGGCTAAAAAGATCTGTTCAATGGAGGCACATAACCTCCCCACCCCCCTTTGAAGAAGTAAGAGTAATCAATCAATTATATACAGTTTCAGCTCATGAGACAGCATGGGTGATTTGTTTTCCTCAATTTTTTAAGACCCATTTTGAGTGCATATGCCATCTTCCAGTCAAATACACATGTCAGCACCCACAAAATAAAACTGTGATTGTAGATCAAAGATTGGTGTGAAGGCTGTCTTGCAAAATGAATTCATGTTCATTGACTCACCACCCCAAGCAGATGCTGGAGAGGCGGGGTACAAAGAATTTAACTAAAATAAAAAGAAATAAGTATAAGCCACGTTGTACATCTCTTGGGGGGGGGGGTTATCTTAAGATAAGAATCATCAGCCATCACAAATGCCATACATGGAGCCCATGTTACAAAATAAAATAAACTGACAGACTTGCTTATTCATTGGCTTCTTGAATTGGATTCTCTTTGATGAATGCACAGTGACATTTGTGACATAAGAACATAAGACAAACCAATGTTGGATCAGGCCAAAGGCCCATCCAGTCCAACACTCTGTCACACAGTGGCCAAAAATACCAGGTGCCATCAGAAGGTCCACCAGTGGGGCCAGGACACTAGAAGCCCTCCCGTTGTTGCCCTCCTCCACACCAAGAATACCGAGCATAACTTGCCCCAGAGTTCCTACCTACATCTTGTGGCTAATAGCCACTGATGGACCTCTGCTCCATATATTTATCCAGTTCCCTCTTAAAGCCATCCATGCTTGTAGCCACCACCACCTCCTGTGCCACCATCACATATCCTACGTAGTCCTTTGGGTGTGCTAGAGTTTGCACATCAACATTTGTCAGTACCTTCATTTCCTCCCTTAAACTTACACAGTGTAAGGGAAGTACATACTATATTGCTTTTAAATATTTGCATTTATTATTCCAAAAAACATAATTCCCACATAAAGCTAGGACTTTGTTTAAATATTGCATTCCACCCACACTTGATTTCTCTCCCCAATCAAATATTTAAGTTCAAGTATTGTTGCTAGTGGGACATAAAATTAATGTAAGATTCTTTTAAAATATGTTAACTAAATATATGCCAAAATAAGCAGGCTAAATCAGATCATGTTTTATTAGAACACGGGATACTTTTACAGAAAAAAATATCGAGAAAAACATGCAGTTCTAATTTTTCCAGAAACCGTCCATGACTGTTTTCAGTTCTTGCTCTTCCTATGTCCTTCATATGAAAGGCAAGAAGAAACAACTCCTGAAGTGAAATTATTGCTGACTAGGGCTGCCAGCCTCCAGGTGGGGCCTGGGGATCTCTCACTTTTACCACTGGTCTCCAGCTGACAGAGATCAGCTCCCCTGGAGAAAATGGCTGCTTTGAAGGGTGGACTCTATGGCATTGTACCATGCTGAAGCCCCTCCCCTCCCCAAACCCCGCCCTCTCCCGGATCCACCCCCAAAGTCTCCAGGTATTTTCCAACCCAGACCTGGCAACCCTATTGCTCACTCAGTGTCACAAAACTGCTGCAGCCTGTCAAAAAGTACACTGCTGGAAAAATGCAGTAAGTCACAACAGCAGCTGCCTCCATTCTTGCTAGACCCCCATTTCCAGGCCTCGGTTCCTGCCGGAGCGCACCAGCGCGAGAGGTCATTCTGGCTCCCTCAGCTCTCCTTCCCGGCTCCTTAAAAAGTTACGGCGGCAGCTGCGATGCCCGTGGGGGGGGGAGGGGCGAAATGTTCCCTTGCTTCCCTGAGCCCCGGGGTGGTGGCCTTGGACTCGTAGGGGCAAATTCCACCTCTCGCATGTAACTTTTCCCCCCACCATAGAGAACAATGGAGGGTATGGGGGCAACCTGTTTGGGGGCCCGTAGAATTTGACCACCTGGTTCAATGTTCCTGAAACATGGGGGGTATTTTGGGGAGAGGCTCTAGCAGCAACCCTGCAATTTTGGAGCATTTCCCTCAAACCCCTTCCCCTCCGGCCCCCAGAATATACCCTATGTTTTCACCATTGACTTCAATGGCCCTTAGGATATAATGGGGCAGAACTGCGGGAAGTCGATTCAGATCAGAGAATCTGATTCGGCCCGCAGCAGCCTGAAAGGGGCCCAAATGGGCCATTTTCGGGGGTGCATTCGGTTCAGACAAACCGAATGCACATCCCTCCAGCAGCCGGCTTGCTCGGGCTCTCTGCAGCTGCGGGGATCCTGAGCAAAGGAAGGGAAGGTGGTTTAAATCACCTCTCCTTCCCTCCAGCAGCCGGCTTGCTCGGGCTCCCCAAGCAAACCAAGGGAAGGGAAGGTGGCAGAGCAGCTGGAGACATTGAGTCTCAGCTCCACAAGTAATGAGCACTCGAGCCCCGCCCCCAGCAGCCCTCAGGCCGGAGCACCTGGAGCAGTCTTGGGAGGCGGATTGGCAAAAAGCAAAACCAAAAGCACAGGAACTTGAGAGAACTCCAGGAATGGAGCCGGTTCCTCTTCCACAGCCCAAAATGCGACCCACGAACCCTGAGCTTGCTTTTTCTCATTTGCGAGTCTGGCCTCCACATTCCTTTAACGAGGCAGCCCTGAAGCTTGGGGCGGCGGGAGTTTCTTTGCACGCAGCTTGTGCGGCTGGCTGAGTGTGTCTTCTGCTTGCCCACCTCTCGCCTCTGCACCTCATCTTCTGCCAGGCATGGAGGAGCCCAGCTCGCCCAGGCTTCTTGCCTCCTGCTGCCTTGGCCCTCTGGTGCATGAGTGAGTCCCCAAAGTTTGACTCTTCCTCTACAAGTCTCTGGCGCTGGAGGTATTTGCCTCCTTCCTTCCTGCCTGCTA
>NW_015170887.1:1198108-1229376 GCF_001447785.1 Gekko japonicus
TCATATTCTGGGCGTGGAACAGGGGTCACTGGGGTGTTGGGGGGGTATTGGTGAATTTCCTGCATTGTGCAGGGGGTTGGACTAGATGACCCTGGAGGTCCCTTCCCAGTCTATGAGTCTATGATTCTATAATTCACCCAGGCTGGCTGTGGGCACGCCAGCACCTCTGTCAGAGCACCTCCCCCTCCCCTTTTCCTTCGCCCGACTTGGAGGCGAAGGGAAGGGAGAGGGGGGAAAGAATGGATCCCAGGTGCTTCTGCCTGTCAGAGGGGCTGGTGCACACTTCCGGTGATGTCAGGGGGTGTGGCATATGCTAATGTTATGCTAATGAGCTCCTACAGCTCTTTTTCTACAAAATGACCCCTGCCCATTTCTGTGGTGGTCATTAATTAGAAATCCGCCAGCCTGGGACCAATCTCTTCCTCAATAAACACCAGAGAGTTCCATAGACACATCTTAAGAACAACATCCCATAATTTGACTGCTAAACATGAGGAAAGTAGACCTCCAGGAGTCATGAGTTTGCCCTTCACTCAGTTCTGGGTTGTGTATTCAGAATTTCCCAACAAAGATTTGTCATCTGACAACTGTTCAGCTGTACACGGGTGAGTGAAAAGTAAATGCTTCCACCTTTTAGTGTATGCTTATGGTTGAAGTGGGAAGTCTACACCATGTTAATGATTAAGAGCACAGAACAAAGGAATAGTAGCAATTCAGATTTAAGTACTGTGGACTAACCACAGTGAAGATTTATAGCAACCCAAATCAGACTGAAAAAGTAAGTATTTGGTGCCCCCGTGTGGCCTGTAAGTCATAGGGCAGTTCATTTTGTTAGGTCATAATAAAGCTGTAGATTTTCAACTCTCTGAACAAATGGACTAGAGACTGTTCTAGTTCCATCCTGAAGCCATAACCCAAGGCATAGTTTACAAGTTAGGTGTCAAAATAGTGTAACAGCTTTATGTTTATTCATGATTTGATTCTTTATTTATTTATTTATATCCCGCCCTTCCAAGCGGCTCAGGGCGGCTAACAAGTGGCTAATGCCAGATTAAAAAGATAAAATACAATATTACATATCCATAATCAAAGTCATAACAATATTTAAGGTGCTCTATTATCCTTTATATAAATCCCCAAGATGGACAGTAATCCCAAATCGACGGCCAGCTTTATTAAATAGCAAGGGCTCCAGCAGTGATGTTCTCCCCACTTCCGCCAGGCAACACATATCCCCCCATAATAGGGGTAGATGATGGAACAGTACCACGGTGGTGGAATAGTGGTGGCGGCGGCTCCTACTCAAAAGCCTGGCGGAAGAGCTCCGTCTTACTGGCCCTGCGGAACAGTATAAGGTCCCGCAGGGCCCGGATCTCCTCCGGGAGCTCATTCCACCAGGTAGGAGCCGCCACCGAAAACGCCCTGGCCCTAGTTTGGGCAAACTTAACGTCTCGGGGGCCTGGAACTTCCAGGAGGTGGAGGCTCCCCGATCTCAGGATGGAGACCTATGTGCAGATAGAGGATGAGACAGAATACTGAGACTGAAGACTTGGAACATCCATGCAGGATTAGAACCCAGACCCAGAAAAAGAACCAAGATTCAGGTCAATCAAGGACATACAGGGAAGGAAAGCACAAGAGGGCTCACAGGATCTCTACTGCTTACTGCAACATACTTAAAGCATCAGAGCTCAATGTACACAAGTTGCATTTAGATATGCATGCGATTGAGGAATAAGTACCTTGAAAATATGCTTGCATGCATATTGAGGAGCCCCATACCTGCCTATGGAGGTGGTGATGGCAAGGGATATACAGGAACTCAGCTTCTGGGTTGGAAGTGAGCATTCCTGCCCTCCTTCTCACGGCTTGAAAGCCTTGGAGGGAAAGGAGGCAGAGGCTTGGGGGGGGAGAGATGACTCACTCCTTCCTCTATTGGAAAGAATAGCCTCAGTTAGTGTTTTACAAGTTTGATGGAAGGGAAAATGCTCCACCCCTTCCTAATTTCCATCTCATTTTTGGTTGGAGCTACCTTCACTGCAATAGATGAAGGAGGAAGAAGAGGTTGTAACCCAGGCCAGCTTCTCCACTTGGGAAGTGGGTTAGCATGCAGTAAGACAGAGAGAACAGAAAGTCTTCCCTCTCTCTTCCTGCTTCTACCAGACTTGATGGGCTTTTAGTTAGTTTGGCATATAAGGAAGTCAGCTCCATGGACAACATACTTTTTGGCTAGCCCTTTCCCCCCTATGGTGCGACTTAACAGAATACAGTTCCTAACCTCCTGTGGTTTCACAGTGGCAGATGGGGAACCTGCTTCCGTCAGATGCAATTTAAGCATAAGAAGAGCCCCGTTGAATCTAGTCCAGCATTCTGTTCCCTCCAGTGGCCGACCAGATGCCTCAAGTAAACCTACCCAGCAACTCCTTCTTAACAAGGAGGTTCCTTTCAGCCATCTTGTCCAATGGGTGGGGATAGCCCTTCCTTTATACATTTGTCTAATTCCCTCATAAAGCTATTTAGGCTTGTGACCATGGCTGCATTGTGTGACAGCAAATTTAATAAATTATTGGTTTGAAGACAGCACTTTCTCTGCTGGTGCTCAGTTTTATTGGGTGACTTCCAGTTCTTGTATTATGGGCAGGGAATGGGAGGGGCAGTTAGACCACACACCCTTTTAGAAACCTGTATCATGTCTCCCCGTGGGCATTTTTTCTCATGCTTTTCCTCATAGGGGAGATGCTTCCACCCATTGTCCATTTAGTTCCAACACCTTTTCCAGTTCTTCGTTATTCTTTTGAAAGGTGTGGCCAAAATTGGACAAAACAGTCTCTGCCATGGATTTATATAAAAGTGGTATGATGCTGGTATGATGCTGCAGAGCCAGTTTGTTGTAGTGGTTTGGAGTGCGGACTCTGATCTAGGAGAACCAGGTTTGATTCCCCACTCCTCCACATGCAGCTGCTGGTATGACCTTGGGTCAGTCATAAGTCCTTTCAGAGCTGTCCTCTCAAGGGCAGTCCTTGAGAGACCTCTCTCAGCCCCACCTACCTCACAGGGTATGAGGAGGGGAAGGAAAGGGGATTGTAAGCTGCTCTGAGACTCCTTTGGGTAGTGAAGGGCGGGGTATAAATCCAATCCTCTTCTTCTTAAACTTTTTCCAAATATCCCCCTATTGCATGGAGTTTGCCTTTTTAATGGCTGACACACACCAAGTTAATGTTTTTATTTAGCTCTCCACTGTGACCCCCAAGATCTCTTTCCCACAAGTTCAGTCCACATCAGTGTAAAGATGAAATGAAGTTTCTTTGCCAAAACATGTGGTCCGAACACTTTACACCTACTTACCATGCACCTGACTTGCCATTCTCTGTGTTGTCCATCCACCCAGCTTCAAGAGACTCCTGGCACTCTTCACAGCCCACTTGTGTTTTACCCATTCTGGATAATTAGGTATCAACTGCAACATATCTGAAGAAGTGAGCGGTGGCTCACGAAAGCTCATATTGAAATAAAAGTTAGTCACTAAGAGGCCACTGGACTTCTGTTCTATGCTGCAGCATCAGCTACTTGCTCCCCAGTCCCAACACAGATCTTTGGAGGACCCCATTGCTTCCTTGGGTTGCTGTGGCCTGGCCCAGACATGGCAACACAGTTTACAAAAGTCAGTGTCAGGACATGATTTGCTGTAGTGGTCAGGCTCTTGAAGCCTTTAAAATTTTGTTCTTGAGATCCCATGGTTCTCTGGACCCACCACATACTCTGAAACAGACCATGACTATTTTCAGAAATGTGTAGTTCATAGCTACGTCTTTCCTATGATGGCTGCCTCAGTGCTAGTTCTTATGTTACCTGTAGGTGTGGTGGAAGCAGTTTTGAAACAGTTTTGAAACACATGTGCTGCATTCCAAACCTTTTGTTTTCTTTTTAAGTCAGAAAATGTACATTTGACCACTTCCATTTCACTTAGAATGTCATAAGAACATAAGAAAAGCCAATGTTGGATCAGGCCAATGGCCCATCCAGTCCAACACTCTGTCACACAGTGGCCAAAATACCAGGTGTCTGCCCATCTTCACCCTTTAACACGCCTTCACCCTGTGAGAGGCTGCTCTCCGCACCCTTTTATAATAATCAAGTTCCTTGCAGACACATGGAGATGGTCCTGGAGATGTCCACTGAAGCAGACATCCAGGAATATAAAGTATAAATGGTTTCTTCATATGGTGCACACCAGGTGCAACACAGAAATGAGTGGTACTTTTGTACCAGTGTGGCACAAATCTGAGCCATGGAAGGGAAGATGGTGACTGATGGAGGAAAGTGCACACAAAATTCATGTGTGGATGCTCCAGTGGCAGTGTGAATGTCTCTGCATTTCTGATGATTATGACAGGGGAATAAAGAATTCTCACTGAGCGCATGTAGTCCTTCAGGATAGCCTTTACAGAATACTCTTTTGAGAAATGATAGGGCTGTCAGATGTTTTGAAAGACCCCAATGTTCCACTATGGACATTCTTCTTTTCCTATGACATCTCAAAACTATGGGCAGGGATCAGTTCCCCTATGATCATAGCTGGAGGCCCCATGCTTCTGAGCACTTAAAGCGGCTGCATGGACTGCATTACAAATCCATTTAAGATGATGTATTTGCCACTGGGTTTTAGCCTCTGATCTCTCTGGCAGCTGATTAATCCTTTATGCCATTTGAAAAGCTAGAATCCTGGTCTTTCAGGTGGTATAAAAATGATTTCTCTCATTTTGATTACTGATCACTTGGCATCATGTCATAAATCATGTTGGGGAAAAATGACAGCAATCAGAACACATTTAACGTCTTTCAGATACGGCACAGCATTTTGCAAACCACCACAACCAAGGCAGAATGCAAGTTGGTAAGGTGTCTATCATTCTTTGCTGGGATTCTTTAAGGAAGCTTCAAGTGAACTTTTGGGGGGGGTCCTTCAAGGAAGCTTCAAGTGAACTTGTCCCCTGCAGGGCATAGCTTTAATATGGTTGCCAGCTAGCCTCTTTGCTCCACCTGCAGTAAAAATGTAAGGTGCAGGAAGTGACATAGCAATGGTGTTTCTAGTTTGTAAAAAACAAAACAGAAAGATCTGGGAAATACCTAGAGCATTGTGACATCACTTCCAGGTACAACTAGAAGTGATGTCATGATGCCATGTGATGTCATTTTCCACCCACCATTTTTGCTCCCACTGAAGCAAAGAACAGCATGGCATTGCCTGCCATGGTAGACAATCTTGTAAGTCTGCCGTTTAGGGAATGTTAAGGGGGTCCAGCATTAGAATGAGTCTGTAGGATATGTGTTGAGTGGGTTTGCCTATAGTCTATCACCAGTGTCACTTCACTCCTGCCCTTTAATGACCTTATTCTCAAGTAACAGCTGTTGGCCGATAAGCTGAAGTATGTCAGATCTATGTCTCTCAGCACAAAAGGTTCAACAAGGCCCGAGAGCCTGGCTCGGAGGCAAAACCATGTCAAGTGGGTCTGACAGCCACATCTAAGCTTTACGTGAGGGGGTCACCCGTGTCTCAACATCTGCCTGGTCTGTTCCTCTTGAAATGATGACTCAAGGGATGTTTTGTTTTAACGTGAAAAGGGGCATGAAGACAAGGGGAGATGAATCCACCTTCCACGTTACTGACCCACACTGGATTGCTCCAGGCACTTTTCTCCCAACCTGGTTCATTCTCAAATCAGCCCAAAGGAGGTTGAAGAGACGGAGGTAAAGTGAGACAGGGTTCTGCACCCCTCACCTACATGTGTGGACCCTTCGGACATTTTGTACCTGATCCCCGATCCCTGGTTAAGGTTACCACTTGCCTGCTGCCGGTGGGGCCCCCTTGCTGATATTCAGTGGGGCAGTGGGGAGGGTGGCAACAGCATTGTGTGGTGCTGCAATGTCATTTCCAGCTAAAACACCCAGAAGTGACACCACCATGCTGTCATAGCTGGACTCATATGAAGCCCATACGAGTACTGTGCTGGTGTGCTAAATAAGCTGGTGTTGTATTGCAGACCCACATGGCTACTGTCTGATACTACTGTCACAGTAAGTTTCACATACACACACACACCACACACAAACTGAAAATGTGGCAGGACCACACATGCTATAGGTTTGATGTCAAAAGATAACCTGTCCCTAAACCAAAAATAATTCTGGGGGACAAGATAATTAAGAAAGCATTTTGCCTAAATGGGCTGGGACACAACCTGCCTATTGCTGTAAAAGGCCCCCACTAGGGGGGAACCCATTGACTGGATCCTGATTTTCCAGGGGTGCTTGTGCTGTCTTGTCAAGTGACTCAGTCCAGATATCTGAAGAGGCGAGATTTCCCCCACACACCCTTAAGGGAAGAGAGAAAAGTACATGCTGCCCAGATTCACTGATGGCTTTTTAACAGATTTGTTCCCATGAAACACAACTTGATGAAGTGCTCTTGCAAGCTCCTCCTTCTTGAATGTGGCTTCGGGTCATGCCAGTTAGTATTTCCAGATGATGTTGTCCTGGAAGGGGAAAAAATTGCTAGTGACAATTTTCAAGGAGGAGCATGGGCATGGTGGCACCTGGCTTTGCCCTGCCAGTGCATGCGTAGTGAGGCCTGTGAGGAGAAGTATGGGAACAGTGGTGCCCAGCCTCACCCAGGAGAGCCAGTTTGGTGTAGTGATTAGGAGCGCAGACCCTAACCTGGGAGAACTGGGTTTGATTCCCCATTCCTCCACAAGCAGCTGCTGAGTGACCCTGGGTTAGTCAAAGTTCTCTGAGAGCTGTTCTCTCAAGAGCAGTCCTCAGAAGAGCTCTCTCAGCCCCACCTACCCTCACAGGTGTCTGTTGTGGGGAGGGGAAGGGAAGGAGAGTGGTTGTAGTAGTTAAGTGCGCAGACTCTAATCTGGGAGAACTGGGTTTGATTCCCCGCTCCTCCACATGCAGCTGCTGGATGACCTTGGGCAAGCCATAGTTCTGTCAGAGCTGTTCTTGAAAGAGGAGTTCTCAAGAAAGTTCTCTCAACCCCACCTACCTTACAGGGTGTCTGTTGTGGGAAGGAGAAGGAGCTTGTAAGCTGCTCTGAGACTCCAAGGGAAGGGGAAGGGAAAGGAGTTTGTAAGCCACTTTGAAACTCCGAATGAAGGGTGGGGTATAAATTCAATTTCTTCTTCTTCTTCTTCTCCTCCTCCTCCTCCTCCTCTTCCTCCTCTCTGAGACTCCGACTCTGAGTGAAGGGTGGGATATAAATCCAATCTCTCCTCTCTTATTTTCACCCTGTGAGCCTAGACAACATGTGTCCCATGAAGAGGAGCACAGCAGCACCTCTTTTCTCTCTAGCTCTTCGACCCACCATCAGTGGAGGGGGGCATGGTGTTGGGAGGGGTGGAGGTAAAGCCCTTTTCCAAGGCTGCCCCTGGCAGCAACAAGAAAGCTGCAGGGAATCGTCCATATATGGAAGATTCCATATTTGACTTTTTCTAATTGAAGTAGCTCATAGTATGTGTCTCTAATGGTGCAATTTCTTTGATTCGTGGGATTCGTTGGGCCACAGCAGCCTTGCACGATAAACTGGGTGGTGGGAAACACCTCAGACTGCAACAAACACAATTTCATTTTGTTTTCATTTTGGAAATGTCCTTTGTTTTGGCATCATTTATTACATGCATTCAGTCTAAGATTCTTTTATTTGTCCCATTATGAAACCCTTCCTTTTCCTCTCCTTCTCCTGTGTCTCTGCACATTTGAGCTTGCAATAGAAATGGTAGCTGTTGCTATTGCTGTCTTCTAGCACAAGCAGCGCCTGGCCAGGGAGGTAGTCAGCTGGCCATTCGGTCAGCCACCAGAACAGGTGGGCGAATGAGAAAGAAAATCTCTCCTCTTGCCAGGTGTCAGTGTCTCCAAGGGAACGTAGATCTCAGGCTGCCTATCTGGCATTGTGTCAGACCCCTCAAGCCCCCACCCCACTCCCACCCCCCACTGCACCAGGGTATGGCAGCTTGGATGCATTCGCAACAGCATCCTGGGAGAAGTGGAGTTGCCAGAGCCTCCACCAGCCTGTCTGACCGCTGGTGCCACCAGTAGCAGCTGCCCACTAAGTAAGTGGGGAGAAGGAAGAGAAGGAAGAGTGTAAGACCATCTCTCCATACAAAACCTGAGTGGCTGCTTGGGGTGGCAGAATTAGGAAGGCACTGCCAAGCCACTTGGTCTTAGTTTGCTCCCACCACTGACAGCATATGCCACGGGCACGCTTATGAAGTGAACCCCAAGGCATGGCCTGAAGAAGCAAAATGCCAGCTCTGGAGGGGCAGAGGAGAAAGAGGAAATGAATAAGCAAATGAATGGATGGCATTTGTACATTTGATGTTTACCCTCCTTTGTCCTGATTGGCCAAACAATGACCTTTATAGGTTCTCTTTCAACCATCTGGTAACAAGTGCACACCCCTACAAGGCAGAGTTTTGGTCACTGGGCCAGGCCAAGTTCGGGCATGGACCGGTTAAGGGCAGCTGAGCATCAATTACTTGGTGGGGGGTGAGAGGGTGGAAGATAAATTGACCTGCACAAGCCCCTACCTTTATAGATTTATTTACTTCATTTATACCCTGCCTTTCTCTTAGGGTTGCCAGCTCAGGGTGGGGAAATTCCTAGATATTTGGGGGTGAAGCCTGGGGATGGTGACGTTTGGGGAGGTGAGTGAGTTCATGATCCTATAGAGTCCGCCTTCCAAAGCTGCCATTTCCTCCAGGGGAATTAATCTCTCTAGTTTGGAGATCAGCTGTAATTTCTGACTCCTCTGGAGGCTGGCAGCTTTCCCCACAATAGTGACCCAAAGCAGCTTACATCATTCTCCTCTCCTCCATTTATCCTTACGACATAGAGTCTGATCTCTGAAGCTGCCCTTTACTCCAGGGGAATGGGTTGCTGTAGTCTGGAGATGTTGTAATTCCGGGAGAACTCTGGGCCCCGCCTGGAGCTTCAGGGCTAGATGAGTACTCCCTCAGCTTTCAGGATGATTGCACCCAAATGCTGGACTGCTGCCGAGGGTTAGGTGCACAGCAACAGGGCAACTGGATGGCCTGTGTGCAAAACAGGATGCTGGGCTGGAAGGACCATAGCTCTGGTGTTCTAAGCTGCTCTTTGTGCACTGGAGCTCTGTAGGTTTGCTCTGTTGTGCTATGAAGGAGAGCCATACACAGGGTGACAAAAGGCAGCCAGTGGATCTTCTGATATCCATGTGATGATTTCTCTCCCCTCCATGTCCCTCTGCCTTTTTGGTGGAGGAGCCTTTACAGTTCAGCTTTTCCATGGCAAGCCTACTCTCCTGTCACAAGTAGGCCAGGTTGGGTTTATCAAGCAAGAGTAGGGCTCAGATCAGTGTAAAAGGGAGGTTGCCATAATGGACAACCTGATAAGTCTAACATTATGGGCTGGGGTGCTGGCAAAAGCTGGTTTGGTTAGGGTTGCCAAGCAGGGCCTGGCAACCAGCAGGAGACTAGGGTGGAGACATGCCCCCCTCCAGTTGTGCTGGCATGACATCACTTCCAATTAGGGTTGCCAGGCAGCGCCTGGTGACCAGCAGGAAGGTTGTGGGGGGGCAGTTTACTGGGACAAATACTTCTTCTTACAGGACGTTCTTACCATAGAGTTTGTGGTGAGGAAGTTCTTACCATAGAGTTTGTGGCAAGTGACAAAGGGTAACTCTAGGCATTTGCCAGAAAATCTATGGTAAACTTGTCTGTTCTACCACAGAGTTTCTGGCAATCCCCACCAACTCTATGGCAAGAACTTCCTGTAAGTAGATAAGGCCTTATATTTCTTTTATTTTTTCTGCCACCACCACTTACAGCAGCAGTGGGCAATAGAACCTGGGGGTGGGGAATCCCCCACTGGGGGCTTAGCAGCACTATTTCCATTGGATGTGATGTCATGCCTCTCTAAGGAGCCTCCAAAACTCTATGGTAAAACCATTTTGTTTCTGGTGATTCATAGAAAGGACCGATACCACTTTGGGGGTTTTCTCAGAAGTGAAGTCACAATGTCAGCCCAATGGTCAATTTTTAATTATTATTTTTTTCTTCTCCTGCTGCTAAGAGCAGCAGTGGGCAATGCGATCTGGGGGTTTTGTGTCCCCCCCCAGTCTTCAAAGGCAAGATATGAAGCCCATATGAGTATTGTGCTGGTGTGCTAAATAAGAACACATAGTTGCTTAGCACAGGCCATAGTCCAAATTAAGTAAGAGGCTGTGTAAGCAGAAAACACATGGCTTGTGGAGTGATCACAGAGTTCTGCTCCTTCACAGTCCCTAGAGTGTGGTAAGGAGACCTTAATAAAAGGAAGGACTTCCGGGTTGGGTGCCACTCTTGAGTTCTTGCCTAAGAATGTGTGAATGTCTTCTTGAGTGCAACAGAAGTGACCAGTGTTCCCTCTAAGCTGAGTTAGTGTGAGCTAGCTCACATTTTTTTAGCCTCCAGTGATCCGGCCCCAAACTGTCCCGTTCCCGGGCCAAATCGCCTCGTGTGAACGGGGCCATAGTTGCTTAGCACAGGCCATAGTCCAAATTAAGTAAGAGGCTATGTAAGCAGAAAACACATGGCTTGTGATCACAGAGTTCTGCTCCTTCACAGTCCCTAGAGTGTGGTAAGGAGACCTTAATAAAAGGAAGGATTTCCGGGTTGGGTGCCACTCTTGAGTTCTTGCCTAAGAATGTGTGAGTGTCTTCTTGAGTGCAACAGAAGTGACCTCTTTTGCCTTGCCAGAGTCACATTTAAACCAGGCCTTAGGCTCTGGACTTGAGGGACAACTGGAGCAAATCTGGCCTTAGAGCCCTGCCCTCCATGGGCTGAGCCTGGCCCTTCAATGTTTGGGTCTTCCTTCTGCCACTGGTATCCTCATCATAATGGCTATAGATCACCAATTCCCCCCCCCCGATTAATGTGAATTCACTTTTCACACACAGTGCTGACATTTTTTATGCCCTTTGGACAGATACTGTTTCAGGGACGTACCTTATTGAAGAAATCTTTTCTCCCTGGGGTAAATGCATCAACAGTATAGACTAAAGCTGCAAGGCACTTTGCCTTTCCCATTTTGCTATGTAGGAAGAAAGGATCATTCACTCCAAGGAGCCTACCTGGAACAGAACAGGTCCATGTATTGGAAGAGGTGAGATTTCTGTCCCATGCCTTTTCTGACAGGAAGTCCATGCAACCCAACTGCTTCCTTGGCTTTCCTGTTTGTTCCTGTGAAACACAGTCAATAGGTTCAGATTGATTAAGTGCATTTGCAAGCTCCCTTTTCTTGAATGTGCCTTGGGACATGACAGTTAGTATTCCCAGACAATGGTGTCCTGTGGAGAAAGAAAATCAATGGCCACAACCTTCATGGCCTTTGGTAGAGGGTACTGCTTATTTGCATGTTGCATTTTCAAATTTCTTTTGATAGCACCTTTAATTTTTGTAAATGATCTTCTTGTGAATGATATTATGCACTAAAGTTTGCTTTGGTTAGTCTCCCCTGGGCATACAGGAGATGAGCTGCCACATTCTTTATCATTTATCATACTCGGACTCAATATCTATCACTCAGGACTTTGCATTCCCCCATCGCCTGCCTCTTATTTTGTGCCTATAATGATTATATTCCGCTCTGTTGCTAAAAATATTAGTTTTCTTAAACAGAATAATTTTTCTGACTGGTTTTGAATCCTGATACTCTTGGTTACCCCAAGATTACAGCTTTGCTTGAGCACAATAAAAATCTCTAAGAACAAACAATTTAAAAAACTAGGCAAGGCTTTAATTTCCTATCCATCTACTCTTTCATTTCTTTCTGTATCTGAGCTATATTGCTCCTCTAAATGAGGAACCAATTGCCACGCTTCCACAGTTGTGCCAACTACAATCCATTTCATTCTTGGAAAAAAATATTTAATATGAAGGTGATGCCCCAATTGTAGTCGATACCATCATTTCTTAATTGCTATATAAGAAAATGAAATAGCCTGCACTTAGCCAAGGTATCCAGGATATAAATCACTTAGAATTTATATTTCGCGGTTATCCATATTTAATCACGGTAATCTACAATGAATTTGTTTCTTTCCCACATCATCTTCAATTTAAGTCTCAGTGTTATGGAAGTTACTAGGATATCTCTAGGTTTATTTGTTTTCTAGCAGTATCTATGTCCATTCTGACTTGTCTTGACGCATAGAGCTAGGGTTGCCAACTCCAGGTTGGAAAATTCTAGCAGATTTGGGGACTGTTCCAGGGGATGGAGATGTTGGGGGGGGGGACCTCAGTGGGGTATGACACCATAGAGTCTACCCTCCAAAGTACCTCTTTTATCTGTAATCCGGAGATCAATTGTATTTCTAGATCTATGGACTCCACTTGGCGGATGGCAATTTCTTATGCCAAGACTCTCTTAAAGGAGAAGCGGGAAAGGATATAGTGAAAAAAGGAATCTTAGCTAAAAGAACTTTAATTTTTATTTAAGTTTCAAATAAAATCAAACCGAGAAAGATTTTACAGTAGTTTGCTAAATAATATAGAAGTAAATGTTACAGGAGGTTTTCAGGGTGTCATTGAGCCTGAAGTAGACAGATCTTTCAATAAATCCAGTTCTGGGATTTGTCCTAAATGCCTTTGCAGATATTTGAAACGTTTGCAATTAACAGAAATTTGGAGATCTCTCAGTCCTAATGTGAGAAAGAGAGAGCACCTGTTATTGAGCTTCATTTAACTCCTGTTTGACAACAGTTTCTTTTGCGCCTCACCCTTTGCCAGGGGTCCCCGGCATGGCACCTGTGGGCACCACGGGGCCTGCCAACACCTTTCCTGATGCCTGCCAAGTGTTTGTAGAAAATAGGTGGGGGCTAGGTGGTGGTTTTGCCCAGCAGAGCTTCTGATTGGCCACTGGAGATCCACTTGGCTCTGCAGGTGTTTTTTTAAATGGCAGGAGCGGCCCCCACAGCACAAGGATCTTCACTGCATGACTGAAGGTACACTATGGGTAAGCAAAAAAAAAAGTTTTTAAACCTTATATTAATTTTAAAAGACATCCTTTCAAGCAGAACTTCTGCTTGAAGTGTTGAAGATTTCCTGTTGCAGTTTTGCTTAATCTCAGTTTCTGATAAAGGTGCCAAGAAAACCTGGAAGTTATGTCGCACCTCTCTATGAATGGCTGGAAACTCTACAGACAGTAAAATCATAACATTTACAGCGATTCCTAGAGAGAACAGATGTCACTCCTGGGATTTCCCCAGAGCCAGAGGCAGGATATCCTTCACCCCAAGTGGAGGCCTGGCAACCCTGCCCCTTGACATAGTGTGGCTGAGTCCGCCTGCTGCAGTAGCCATTTTGTGGCGGAGTCTGCCTCCTGCTGCAGCCATTTATGTATTGGCAGCTACTACCACCCTGTGTCAGAATTCCAAAAATGACTGCAGGCATTAAAAGGTTGGGGACCCCTGCTCTGTGCTGTGCCACAGTTATGAGAGGGGGGGGATCAGACCCATTCCTGACTCTGACCATGCCCCATTTCCATCTCTTGGAGGATGCAAAGTTCACTCTATTTACACACCGGAGGTTAGGATCATGGGGTTAGTTCCCATGAATCAAAAGAAAAAGATTGGGGTTCTTTCCCACATTCCCCACAATTCAGCAGTCCCTCCTAACTAGGGTTGCCAGGTCCCCTTGCCACACCAGTGGAGGATTTGGGGGGTGTTCCAGGACATTGCCAACAAGATGACATCACCCAGAAGTGACGTCATTGCATCAGCAATGCTGTGCAGCAATACTCTGGCGTAAGGGCAAAACTCTATAGTTATAGGCCAAATTCACCATAGAGTTCTGCCCTCAAACCAAAGTGGCACGCACAATGTCCCGGACATACTGACACCACTTCCAGGTGACGTCATAATATCACCTCAAACCAAAGTGGCACGCACAATGTCTCGGACATAATGACACCACTTCCAGGTGATGTCATAATATCAGTTACATCATGCCCAGACGTGGATGTTTGGGGGCAGGGTTTTCCCCACCGACCAGCTGGCCAGTGGTGGGCAGAAACCCCCAAAAGTGGGGAAACCCTCACTGGGACCTGGAGACTGGCAACCCTACTTCCAACCACTGTTCCCTCTAAGCTGAGTTAGTGTGAGGTAGCTCACAGTTTTTTAGCCTCCGGCTCACACATTTTTGTCTTAGCTCAGGAAGGAGGGCTCCGGAGCAGACTAATGTATGCAGCAGCCAAATTGCTCGCTCAGAACTTTAATGCCAGTAGCTCACAAAGTAGAATTTTTGCTCCCAAGACTCCACAGCTTAGAGGGAGCATTGCTTCCAACCTCAACAAAGACGATTCCTTGGCCACGAGGGTGCGCTGTGGAGGGGGAAGGAGGGCAAAATCACCCTCTCCTTCCTCTTCTACCAGCACAACTCCAATGATAGAAGAGGCAAGAAGGGGGATATTGCCTCCACACACACACTGCAACCCCACAAACCTGAATGGCTGTTCATCAATGTGGATCCCACAATGACAGAAATCAACTCTGCCAGGATCTGGAGTCACCGGTGGGTGGAAGGGAACATGAGAAAGATCCATGGCCATCATCAGTATCTTCTGTAGGATCATAAGTTCCAACCTATAGTTATTAAGAAGGGAAGATTGATGAAAAGCAACCGGAAAGGAAACAAAGACGATTCCTTGGCCACGAGGGTACGCTGTGGAGGGGAAAGGAGGGCAAAATCACCCTTTCCTTCCTCTTCTATCAAGACAACTCCAATGATAGAAGAGCCAAGAAGGGGGATATTGCCTCCACACACACACTGCAACCCCACAAACCTGAATGGCTGTTCATCAATGTGGATCCCACAATGACAGAAATCAACTCTGCCAGGATCTGGAGTCACCGGTGGGTGGAAGGGAACATGAGAAAGATCCATGGCCATCATCAGTATCTTCTGTAGGATCATAAGTTCCAACCTATAGTTATTAAGAAGGGAAGATTGATGAAAAGCAACCGGAAAGGAGCTTCATTAATTTTTTTGTCCTAAATGTGATACCTGATGTCACATGGCTGATTATATGGGATTAGGGTTTAAAACAGGCCTGGAGAAAAAGAGCCTGTCTCTTTAATAGAGGCTTAATGGGATGTTATTTACCTCCTTGCCATGCAGAGCATCACATGCCTGCTTCCACACATTAAGCCTCTACTAAAGGGACAGGGCATTTTTCTCCAGGCCTATTGGCAATCCTATATATGGGATTCAGTCAAATCCTTTGTAAGAGATATGCTCTTTCTAAAATCTGCAGAAATTAATGGGGGAGTTTGCTGCTAAGAAAAATCAATTGATAATGTAAATAGCTGACCCAGAGGCACAGTGTAAACAAGACAGGCAAATATATGATCAAGAATATCAATGCACAACTGGAATTGTTCAGAACCAATACATGGAGAAAGTGCTTATTTTTTCATGACAGAAGCATTTTAAATCTGAAGAAGAGGAAAAGGAAAAGGAGGAGGAGGAGATTGGATTTATACCCCACCCTTCACTACCCAAGGGAGTCTCAGAGCAGCTTACAAACTCCTTTCCCTTCCCCTCCCCACAACAGACACCCTGTGAGGTAGGTGGGGCTGAGAGAGCTCTGAGAGAAACTGCTCTTTTTCAAGAACAGCTCTTATCAGAACTATGGCTTGCCCAAGGTCAGCCAGCCAGGTGCAAGTGGAGGAACCACAAGAGCTCCTAGCTAGGATTCTTTAAAAAAGGACACCAAAATTATTTTATTTTTGCTGTCTTGCTAAAAGGTCATTTAATCAATCAGTCAATCAGAGAAGGTAGCAGGATGTTTTAAAACTTACAATCAAATGTTATACAAATCAGATCATCCACCAAATGAAACTATTTAAAAGAATCTGTCAGAATTGATATCTTTAAGCATAATGATGAAGATTTAGTTCAATTGGATGCTCAGTTCACTTAGAATAGGTTGTATCTGTGATCAAGAGCTTGGAAAATAATATAGCACCAGATCCTGAGGGCTTGACATCAAAATTTTATAAAGTTTTTATAGATAAACCCTTTTAACATCCATTATAAATACATCAATTCATCTTCAACAGTTATCATCATCTTGGGAGGAAGCCACACTAACAGTGTTGTCAAAACCAGGGAAGACCCTTTCCAAATGTCATCTTATAGGCCAATTTCTTTATTGAACCAGGACTTTAAATGTAGGTGTTTTATCATTGTGGACAGACAAACAGTACTGTCTTTACAGGCATAGATCAGGTTTCTTGAAACAGACCATTGTCATCAAATGTTATACAACTGATAAACATAGCAAACATAGACTCTCCAAGTAGACAGTAGCTTTAATTTTGCTGTATGCCAAAAAATGCTTTGATCATGTGGGTTGGGGCTAATTACAACATGTTCCGGTTAGTTTTAATCGGAGGGGGGGGGATATAGGCTTAGCTTCTATACCTTTGTTCTGGGTGTGCGTCTCTCTGGACATTGCAGAAGCAGCCGTCCACTGTGGAACTTGCTTCCTCTCCCACTCGGCACTTTGGATTAATTGAAAAAATTGGAATTGTGCAAAAAAGAAGTGCCTAGCATGAGAGGAAGCAAGCTCTGCAATGGAGAACTGCATCCACAAAGCCAGCAGAGAAGAGTGTGCAATAATAGGAAATGCTGGACAAAGACATAGGTCTTTCATATTTCAGATACATTTAGAGTTGCTTGAGGGGTCTAGCAAGAATGCCCACAATCATCTTTGCTGTTTGTCTTGGCCACTGGAAAGCTGGCTATAATGTTCTTTATGGAAACTGCTGCATAAGTTACAAGTATCAGGTTACAGGGTCAGGTTTTATAAACCAGGGTGTCTGGACCTTAATTTACCAATAACACAAAAAAAACGCGTTAGGCAATACTGTTAAAATAAACTAGAAGCCACAAACTATAATATATCCAGGAATTCAATATGACTTAAACTCTTCAGTGTCGACCTTAATTTACCAATAACACAAAAAAACGTGTTAGGCAATACTGTTAAAATAGACTAGAAGCCACAAACTATAATATATCTAGTAAATCAATATGACTTAAACTCTTCAGTGACATAAATAGAAGATCTGCTGTTTACTTTTGTGGCAGAACAGGCCTGCTCAGGCCTGCAGGCCCTGTTCCACCCTGCCCTCCAAGGTTTTCCCAACACCTGGAGAGACTTTTCCTTTTCTCTCGGGTAACCACTGCCACCACCTGACCTTTGTAAAGAATCACCTGCTGGGAGGGTGTCAGGCTCAGGACTCCCAGCTTCCCTTCCAAGTTCTGAGGCCTTGCTTCTGTGTTTCCTGCTGCCCAGTGCCTCATTACCACGGGGACCGTTTACTGCCCTGTGCACCCCTGGAGGAATAGCCACTTGCCAACTGCCTGCCTTCCCCCGGTGCTCCTTTTAAGATAGTGTGTCCAGGATGGTAGAGGTCTGTATGGTACAGAGAACCACTACCAGCATCAAAAGTTATAAAGTATTTATTAAAAAGAAAATGTTCAGAAGCATACTTTTAGCACAGCACCAGATAGTGCAAGGGATTCAAAAGAAATGGATAACACACAGTTCCTCTGTCCCTCTCTCTATACGTGCCCCATCAGATGCTAAAATATAGGACAGGCTCCTTAGCTTAGAATGTTGTAGATCTCTACAGAATGCCCTTTACCTTGCAATTTCCTCCAGCTCTTCAGGCCAGCACATAGTTAATGGCTGCCTCCTCCAAACCTCAGTTAAGAGTTCTGTCTGCTCTGATGGACTCAGCACCAAAAGAGACCTTCCTTCTTGCTGCCATCTTTTCCCCAGCCACTGACCAGGTCAGGCCAGGTCAAAGAGACTTTTCCTGGAGATCTCCAGCTGTTCCTTCCTGAACTCTCTTTAGTCTTCAATTCCTCAAAATCTCTATTCCCTGCTTGAAGGGGGCGGGACTGGACCCTCCTATTGTCTCTAGCTAGACCTATTAGCATTTTTAAGAGGTAGTTGAGGTGAGCCTGGAAAGCCATTCATTGACTTCCTCCTCCCTGCCTGTTCTCTGCCCAGAGAGAGAGAGAAAAAAAACCTTTTTTAAACACAAAATGAAGGTTTTGCTTATTTTGACCACCAAAGAAAAAAATGCATTTATTTACAACTTTTATCATGACTGGGCAGAATTGGCACAGCGGAGGAGGAGGAAGAGAAGAAGAGAAGGAGGAGGAGTTGGTTTTTATACCCTGCTTTTCTCTACCTTAAGGAGTCTCAGAGAGGCTTCATCTCCTCACAACAGGCACCTTGTGAGGTAGGTGGGGCTGACCCTTTAAAGGGTCTTTTTGCGAGCCATGCATGCAGCCTGCAACCACCCCCTGCCTCCCTCCTGCTAGATTTAAAGGGCCCTCCAGCTGATCGGTGGGCCACGTGGTCCTTTAAATCTGGAAGGAGGGGAGTAAGAGGGGTAGCCAGGTGGGTGGATGCTCTTGGGGGCAGGGCTTGGGAACATCCTTGCCCACCCCCAGAATGCCCCACAAATCCCCCCGCTGGAGCGACAAAGGGACCTGGCAACCCTAGTTAACTCTCATTTAAACCCATGACTATCTCCTCTCTCCCCTCAGTATTTTTTAAAAGAAACAACTCCCATATTCAATATATTTGGGCAGCGGCACACTGGGAGGCAAAAAAGGCCCTGGAAAGGGCCCTGGCTCCCTCTTCCCATGGAGAGGGAGAGAGAAGGCGCAGCCACAGTCCATTTTGTGAGGGGCAGGGCAACCGGCTCCTGTGAGGTAGGGGCTGCTGGTTTGTGGCAACAGCAATTGCCTCCCTCCTGGTGGGGACTTGCAGCTATGATGGCTCTTTCACTCTTTGCACAGGGCTGCCCCATGGTCACTGCAGCCCTGGTGAGAGGTGGCCATCCAGGCCATTGGCCCACTGGGACTTTTCCCAGTGGCCTTCATGGCCAATCTACCCCTGCCTATGGGGGAGGTTCAGAACTGGATTTCTGCTGTCTTATTTACAGATGAAAGTCTCATGAAAAATGACGTGATACTATCGTATGAGAAAGTTACACCACTAATGTGGGGCAATGAACCTCTGCTAGTTCAGTATTTGCAAATAAGACACATATTATTAATCTTATTTAGAAATTATGGCTGTCGAGCGAGATCAAGATTTGACCAGAGATTACACGATGATAAAAGCCAGGGCACTGTGGCAGAAGCTTATTCTCTTTTATTAGACAAAGACAGATCTCATTCAAGTTATATGAGAAGCTGGGATCAAATTCTAGGCAAAAAAGGTTCATCTATGAATGAATGGAGTTGGAATTGGGAGAACATCCATCAAGGGTGATTTCTTCCACATTAAAAGAGACCTTTTTCAGCTCATGTTTTGGTGAACTGTTATGTGATGAAGAGTGGTAGGTAGTTTCCCCGACTTCAACTTAACATTCTGCTTGCTTTTCAAAAAAGTACTGTTTCTTCAGGTATTCGTGCTGGCACATTTTATCTGATTAGATTTACCCCAAATATGTGAGGGGGGAAAAACACAAGCCATATTTATAGAATGTTGGAGAACATCATTAGGAATTAAATATATATGTAAAAATACCACAGTTGCCTAAATTTTTTCCATCTGTCTATGAGGCTCAGCGACATTGCCTTTAAACTCTCTGTGGCAGTCACCTTCCCCGTTATCAGTTCCTACTAATTAAAAGATCAGGAGATCGAGAAGGTCACCTTGAGGGTCAGGCAGTTGCCACTGCCGGCAAGTACAATGCTTGGCAAAACAGCTGATTATCCCAGGACCTCTTCCTTAGGCCCGTGACATTCAAATTCATCTGACATTCAAAGACCTTATACACAAAGCCTCTACAAGCCCTTGGTCATTACGACGTTGGTGATGCAACAGTGCATATGGAAGATCTTGCTATCTGCAGTTCTCACAATATGTACAGTCACCATTTGGCGTGTATATGGCAATGCAGGTATTTTCCAGCTTCGGCATACAAATCTGGAAAATACACATGTAGACACAAAATGGCAGCTGGGTGTATTGGGACTGTTATAGGTAGTGCACTTTCTTTTTACATGAGATTGGAGTTCCAAAATTGTAGTGACAGAACAGGGCATGGACAACATTGACAAGAGACTGTTAGGAGTAAAGAGAAGAATGCACTTCCATTTTGCATCTGTTCTTAGATACTAGTGTTCAGAAGCACATTCCCTAGGAATGCAATCCTGTTCAGAAATATTATGTGAGAATAGCTTCAAGTTCTGCTGTTTCACCCTTTAGAGAAGTAATATCCTGTATAGCTTAGGGTTCCCATATATCCTCTTGTCAGAGGACATGACCTCTTTTTTTTGTGTGTCCATCCTCTTTTGGGCGCTTTTTAAGAAACTGATGAAAATGCCCTCTTTTTGGGTTGGAAGGCTGAGGCTGTTTTGCCCTATAGTCCCCCTGTAATAAAATATAAAGTCAAGAGTTAACTGGAACCTGATTATGAGTTGGAGGGAAACTCCACCCCCTGGACTGTTCTTTTTCCCTGCTTTCAGTTTCTGTGTTTAGTTGGAAGTTAGTTGCAATAAAGCAGTTGTGTTACATTCAGCAACTCACGTGAGTACAGCAATTTATTTCATTACCACCATGAGATCACAAAACCCCAAGTGGAGGCAAGCTTCAGCTTAAATAGTAGGGGCATTTAAAATGAGATTTGTCATAGCGATCAGTTGTTTGGAGTACTCAGTCAGGAAATACGTCCTCTTTTTTGCTTTTCAAAATATGGTAACCTTAGTACAGCTGGACAGAGATTCTCTTGGAAGGATGCGGCAATTTTTTTTTTGTATATGCTCAGAATTGCACTCATGTACATTCATGATACAGCCTTTACTAGTGTAGGAGATACCCAGGGTTCAAATGATTTTCTATTGATTATTGTTGATTTACAGGAATCTTTGGGGAAAAGTCTTTGGGATTCTCCCGGTGGAGTTGGTGAACTGTTTAAACCACTAAATAGCATTATAAAGACAGGTGGTTTAAACCACTTTTAATTGACAAGGGAGGTTAAGAACATAAGAACATAAGAGACGCCAATGTTGGATCAGGCCAAAGGCCCATCCAGTCCAACACTCTGTGTCACACAGTGGCCAAAAATATCAGGTGCCATCAGGAGGTCCAGCAGTGGGGCCAGGACATAAGAAGCCCTCCCACTGTTGACACCCCCCCCAAGCACCAAGAAGACAGAGCATCACTTGCCTCAGAGTCCCTATCTATACCTTGTGGCTAATAGTCACTGATGGACCTCTGCTCCATATGCTTATCTAATTCCCTTTTGAAGCTGTCCATGCTTGTAGCCAAGGCAAGAGGCGTTCAGAAGTGGTTCTTTTCTAACTGGGAGTTTTGATGAACAGGTGTTCTGATGTCACCTTTTTAATTGGACTGAGATGAGCCATAAGTGAAGATTTATGAGAACCTCTTTACTTCAAAGGAATTAATCAAGACGTTGTTAGCAAAAGACTAAAATTGGGGTAAAACAGAGGACAGCTATATATTGTAAGAGAAAAACTCTCTCTCCTGATGTGTGTGTGTTTTAGAACTCTATATTTTGTATAAAGCTGAACATTTACCAAGATTATGGTATAAGATAAGTTTACTTTTTAAAGACAAAAAGGATGCTTGCCTAAAGAGAAATCATTAAGACACTCAGAACTGACCTGGCAAGAATTCACAAAGCTAAGCTAAAGGATGCCAAGATAAAGGGTTGGATAAAGTTCACTTGAACTTTCCATGCAAAATGATATCAGTTTTTAAATAATTGTTAAAAGAGTAAGTATCTCTAAATGTCTATAGCTGAGAATGAAAGCTTATGGATAAAATGTTTTTGTCCCTGTATGAAGATTGAGCCACAGTATCGTGATGGACCAGTTACCGCTGAATAGGGACTTAGTGTTACATCTAATACGCCATCTAAATTCATCCGATAGATTAACCACTGAGCGCTTTATTGTTACACACTGCTGTTTTTATTCATTTTATATGTTTTATATGTTGTATACTTGGCACATGGTGCCCTAACTGTGAGCCGCCCTGAGCCCATTCGCGGGGTAAGACTGATAGATAGATTCAGTGCATCTACAAGAGCTTTATGCCATAGATTACTTTAAAACACTAAAAGGCTTAAAGTAAAGGGTTTAATACTTTAAAATGTTAATTGTAATGATATGTTTTCATATTTTGTATTCTTTCATTTTTCTTTCATATTTTCTTTCATATTTCATATTTCATATTTCTTTCATATTTTCTTTCATATTTAGTGAAAATAAGTTAATCAACATAATGAGCAGTGCACCTGCACTGTAGGAGTTGAGATGCGGCCAAGTAACATCCTGTGTGTCAAATATGTGACCAGACAAAGAAATCTGAACTGAGCATGTCTAAATTATGTCAGTGATGATGTAAAGTGAGGAGGAGCAAGCGGAGCATATGAGCAAGCTCCCGGCTGTAAAAAATTGAACACCCACGCTGTGAGGTGCTCCTTTATTTAAATAAATACATTTTATTACCCTTTACTGCCTGGATGATTGTTTTCACTGTGTGGTTTATTGGCTAGCCACACAAGTCAAAGAACCTTAATGCCTTTGAGCTTTGGCTTGGTTCTCAAGCATTAAAAAAATCAAGGATAATATTCAGGCTGAAAGGCATTGGCTTGCATCCTATCACTCCACTCACTGAAGTCTAAAGCCTTCTTTCAGTCTAAGCAGCCTTCCTCGAATGGGAGTGGTTCTTGAGAAGACCCGCTTTTGTCAGAAGAAGTCTCCTTAGACTGAAGGGAGGATTCAGATTTTGCTAAACAGAGTGGTAAAATTAGAGATGTAACATGTCTGGGAATTTTGAATCCACAAAAAACAAACAAGCAAGCAAAGCTGTTGCCCTATAAGGCTCTTATGGTGTTCTTATGAACTCATAAGTGATAAACACCTGAACTTCGCTAGTTGTGTGCAAAAGGGACAACTGTAAGGTGACTCCAAGTGATGCCAGTTATAGACACACACCCACAAGAAGGAAGCCTTCCTGTGAGATGATGTGCCTATGGTTCCTGTATGTTACCAACCCTCTTACCTGCAGTAAGATGGACCAGTTCCCTAGCCATGTATAGCACTGAAAAGCCAGGCAGTCGCCATGCCATGCCAGGGCAGAAGACAGGGGACTCAAATTCCATGAAGAATCCTCTTCCTTGCACGTAAGCAACATTCTCTTCTCCCACCTAATACATCACCTAGTCGAAACTACAGCCATAAGACAACCAGGGAACAGTGGCTCTGGTCGCATGAGTCATAATCCCATCAGGTGCCACTGTCCAGACTAGTTTTTCATTAGGTCCAACATTGTCCACCCCCTTAGACCTTCGACCCCAGTGCCAGTCAGCCACCACTTCTTTCTTTCTTTCTTTCTTTCTTTCTTTCTTTCTTTCTTTCTTTCTTTCTTTCTTTCTTTCTTTCTTTCTTTCTTTCTCTCTCTTTCTCTCTCTCTCTCTCTCTCTCTCTCTCTCTCTCTCTCTGTGTCTGTGTCTGTGTGTGAGAGAGGGAGGGAGGGAGGGAGGGAGAGAGAGTTGGTGTTATTTAATAATCAGAATTACATGTGCCTTGTACTCTTGGAGTTGAGATTATTTCTTTGGAAGTAAGCAGTATGTATCTTCCCTTTCTGTTGAATTGGGGGCATGCAAATCCACAGTTTGCTTAGGGCAACAAAAACCCTTTGGCTGGGCCCTCATAGCAGGAAGGGGCAGCAGGCTGTCTTTCTCACCTCTCCTGTTTTGCATCAGGGGATCCTTTCACCTCTATGATCTCCCCAAACCCCCTTTTGTCTCCTAGACCAACCGGCAGACAAAGGGAATACCAGGGTCAAGGCAGGCAGCACAATCCACCCAAAGGATGAGTGCCATGCAGAACCACATACAACACAGTACCTCTTACTTTTGTTAGTAATGCCCATAGATGTAAACATATCTGACTTCCAGATCTCTCCAAGGGAACATTTTCAACACTCTGGATGCAACAGGGGAAACTCTCCCCTCCATAGCAGAGACATAGGTTTCACATATTTGCACACCCACAAAAGATTGCATTTTTAAAATTCTCATATTTCAATGCCAAGAACTTCCTCCCCTCAGCATGTCTGGCTAAAAGGTATAAAAAGCCCCCCCCCTACTTTTGTATCCGGCTGGGAATCAACCTGTTACTCCAGCCTCAGGACTGGTCTCTGGCCTCTCCTAAATTTGGAATCTCTTCTCCACTGCACTTTCTGCCTTACTTGGTCAATTTCACCTCCCAATCCAGCTTCTTGGCTGCCACAGAAACACAGCCCTCCTCTCCTTCTCTTCAGAAAAGGTTTGCATGTTTCATTTTCTCTTACAGATTTATTCCCCTCTAGATAGGCAGCCCTGGAGCTGCGGTGGCTCAAGTGATTAAGACGCTGAACTGCAGGCTGTGGAAGGTCGGTAGTTCAGCCGTTCAAGACCCGAGTGTGCCGCATGACGGAGTGAGCTCCCGTCTCTAGTTCCAGCTCCTGCCAACCTAGCAGTTCGAAAGCAAGAAATTGCAAGTAGATAAATAGGTACCACTTCGGTGGGAAGGTAACAGCGTTCCGTGCACCTTGGTGTTTAGTCATGCCGGCCACATGACCACGGAAACGTCTTTGGACAGCGCTGGCTCTTCGGCTTTGAAACGGAGATGAACACCGCAACCCTAGAGTTGGATTCAACTGGCTTTTGAGCAAGGGAACCTTTACCTTTAGATAGGCAGCAGTTCAAAGGAAAGGTTTTATGTTGTTACTTGCTATTCCATCATATCGCATTTCTATTCTGTATTTTTCATTACTGCTGTACCATATTGCCTAGATTATTTGGTTTCTTCTTATGTTAGCAAAATAAAAAACCTTTGTTTAAGAGTCTTTCCCCCCCATTTTTCCAAGTGTTGATCTGAATCTGTACCTCTGTAAACATAGAAGGAATGGTCCCAAGAGTTTAAGTGCCTCAAAATACATGTGTTTGGAATGTGAGGAGCTGCACATTACTACCCTGACACGTGTATCCCAATTTGGGTAAGAGTAGAGTAGCATGGATCCACGTGGCCAAGTCTACAGAATCAAGGTATGGGGCCATCTTCTCAGCTAAGTGGAGTTGGTACAATGCCTTTTTTTCTTTGCAGCTGCATCAGCTATCTTTTCCAGCAATAAAACTGGATCCAGAATCATACCTAGACTCTTAGCCAGGTCAGCGAGAGACAATTGGACCTTATCAAAAGTAGGGAGTCCAGTGTCCTTAGGGGCTCATCCTTCCTAATCAACGTTACCTCCATTATGTCAAGATTCAGGTTCAGCTTGTTTACTGGTCAGCAGTCAGACATACATGATCTCTCAGTTGCAGACTGCACGCTAATTCCTACAGAAAGTGCTTGTTCATGATAGGATGGGGTAACGTGTGAAGCTACTATGCTTGTTACCAGCCAATGTGAACAATGAGCTATGTAGAAAAATCAAGAGGTGGCTGAGAAAGTTGATTGTGCTGAACCAACTGATCCATATCATAGGTGTAGACAAAAATGTTCTGTCTCCCCTGTCCCTAGTACTGTTTATCATAAGCTGCTCTTAGTTGCATGTGATTAAACCTGAGCCTTTAGTTTTAGTTTATATAAAAGGGGGCAGAGGGGTACTTGTATGTGAGGAGAGGGCTTGTTTGTCAGAACATACTGGAGGAGGCGGGTGACAGCCCAGTGGAAAGTATCTGGGTGAGGATAAGGGAAAGAAGGACAAACAGTATTATGAACGGAGGCGGATGAGGAGGTGGATGCTGCCCTCCTTGAGCAGCTTGACAGTGTATCCAAGCAACATGACCTCATAGTTATGAGCAACTTCAGTTTCCCTGACATGTGCTGAGAGAAAAGCTCTGCTAAGCATCCAGAGTCACGCAACTTCCTGATCTGCTTGGCTGACAACTTCCTTTTTCAAATGGTGGAGGAAGCAATGAGGAGGTCGGCCATACTACACTTTATATTAAGCAACAGGCAAGAATTGGTAGATGGGGTGAAGGTGGTGGGGACCTTAGGGGGAAGTGACGATGTCCTCCTAGAATTCCTTTTGCTGTGCGGGGCCAAGGAAGTTCACAGGCAAACATGTATATTAGATTTTAGTAGGGCATGCATTAATGAATTCAGAGGCATCATGACAGTCATTCCATGGGCAAGAATGCTGGAAGGCAAAGGAGCAAGTGAAGGGTGGGCTCTCCTAAAGCAAGAGCCCCTTGCAAGCTCAAGCCATCACTCTTCCAGCAAGATGGAAACATGGTAGGAGATCCAAGAAGCCAGTTTGGATAAATAGGGAACTCTGTGATGTGCAAAGGCAGAAAAAAAGAAATGTTCACAAAATGGAGGGAAAGACATAGCTCTAAAGAAGGGCATTGGAGGGCTGCTGGGCACTGTAAACCAGCCATCAGAGAGACCAAAGCTCAGAGTGAGCTCAGGCTGGCCAGAGAGGCTCACTATAACAAGAAAAGCTTTTTCAGATATGTGAGGAGCAAACACAAAGAGGTGATAGGCCCACTGTTGGGTGAAAATGGAGAAACTCTGACTTGCAGATCCTTTGTCCATCATCTTTGAGACCTCATGGAGGATGGAAGATGTGCCACAAGACTGGAGGTGGGTGAATGTTATCCCAGTCTTCAAAACAGGGAGGAAAAATGACCTAGGAAACTACAGGCTAGTCAGTCTGACCTCTATCCCAGGGAAGATACTAGAGCAGATTTTAAAGGGGTCAGTCTGTGACCATCTGAAGGACAACTTGGTGATCCAGGAAAGTTAGCATGGATTTGTCCCCCAACAGGTCCTGCCAGACCAACCTCATTTCCTTCTTTGATCAGGTGACCAGTTTACTAGGTCATGGGAACACCATTGGCATTGTTTACCTGGATTTCAGTAAAACCTTTGAAGGATTCCCCATGATGTTCTGATGGGTAAACTGGAGGACTGCAGACTGGACTCTAGAATATTTAGGTTGATAGAAAACTGGTTGGAGAATCGCAGCCAAGTAGTTGTCAATGGCATTTCATCTTGATTGGAGGAAGGTGTCTATTGGGGTGCCACAGGGCTCGATCTGGGCCCATGACTTTTCAATATTTTTATAAAATTAGCTGGCTGAGGGGGTGGAGGGACTAATTAAATTTGCAGATGGCACCAAATTGGGAGGAGTAGTGAACACTTCAGAAGACAGAGTTCAATGAGATCTGAACATTCTGGAAAAGTGGGCGGATTTGAATAGAATGCATGCATACTGAGTGGGGAACAGACTTCTGGGTAGCAGTGTATGTGAACAAGATCTTGACATACAGGTGGACTGTAATCTATATGAGCAGCCAAGTGTGATGCAGTGGCAAAAAAGGCTAATGTGGTCTTGTGGTGTATCAACAGAGACATAACATTCAAATTCCAAGATATCATACCACTGCATTGGGCAGGCCACACCTGGAGTACTATGTGCAGTTCTGGAGACCTCACTTCAGAAAGGATGTAGTTAGAATGGAGCAGGTGCAGAGGAGAGCAATGAGGATGATCAGGGGCCTAGAGGGACTTGGGAATGTTTAGTTTGGAGAAGAGGAGGCTGAGGGGGGACATGATTGCTCTCTTTAAGTATTTGAAGGGCTGTCACTTAGAGGAGGGCAGGGAGCTCTTCCTGTTGGCAGCAGAGGATAGGACTTGCAATAATGGGTTTAGATTAAGGGAGGGAAGGTATTGGCTGGATATTAGGAAAACAGTTTTTACAGTAAGAGCAGTTCATCAGTAGAATCAGCTGCCTAGGAGGTGGTGAACTCCTCAGCAGTGGCTGAACTAACACTGATCCTGCATTGAAGATGGGGTCAGCCTAGATGACCTGTATGGACCCTTCCAACTCTATGATTCTATTATACACACACACAACTGTTCAACAAAATATTCCTAAATCAAAGAATAACAATAGAATAAATTGACAAATATAACATCAATAAAACTAGTAAACAACAATACCCACACAATTTAAAGAAAACAGTATCATGGAATACAATGCAGTTCTAACAGGCATGTCCAACAGTGGAGAGCTAATCCGAACAAAAAAGTTGCCAAGCCATGGACCAGTATGTCAGATTTGGCAGATTTCATGTGGGAGAAGGTGCTACTGTCTTGGAGGTATAAGTTTATTTATCTGTGCGACTGAACAACAACAGTAATTTTAGAGAAATGTAGGTATTCATAATAAGTTGTTACTACCGTAGTAAACCTCCATGTGTGGGAGAATGCATATGCAAGGGAGGGTACTCAAGTATCCCACCATTGAGGTGCTTTAACTTGAGTCTGTTCCAGAAACAAACTGGCAGCCAGCGGCAAAGACAGATAATTTGCATGGTATGGTCTCTATAACCAGTGCTAGTAGTCAGCCTGCATTCTGTACAGCTTGAGGTTTCCAAATAGCTCCCAAGGCCACATCCTTGCAAGACACATTGCAGAAGTCCAACGGTCCTTAAACTGTTTGTCAAGACTTGAAAGTGGATCTCTGCTCTCATAAAGCTGGTCACAAAGCTGGGTGGGTAGAACAGGGTGAACTAAGAAAAGAGGTAACGAGGGACTTGATGGAAAATCTGAACAGATTGGGGTTTGCTTCTGTACAATATACAGTATGGCAGGGGCCAGTGTCAGCATACCCTGAGGTGAGGCAACTGCCGGGACCCCGGGCTTCTAGTGGGGCCCACTGCCCTGATTCCCCACCCATGCTCCTTTCAGCTGCCTGTGTGTCGTACCCCCCCATCCACCCACTTGCGAGGACTCTGCCCACTCCAAGCTGCAGGCAGTGAGGGTTGCTGTAAGTGAAGGTGGTGGGAAGATGCACAGGTAGATGGGGAGCATGCAGGAGGAAGGGAGGTATGAGTAGGGGGCTGGTGGTGGGGACAGGGTGGTCTTGGGTACTCTATGCCCAGGGTCCCCCAAAACCTGGAACCAGCCCTGCAATATGACAATGATGTTGATAATACTACATATTTATAAATTATACATGTCATTTATAAAAAGGAAAATGTAAAGTTGTTCAGTCTTCTCTGAAGTGATAATCTGTATTTTATATTGAGGAAAGGGGAGAAAAAGAACATGCAACCTTTTTCACAGGTGAAGGGAGTTTAGAAGCAGGCGGCACTTCAAAAAGTTGGAGAACCTCTGCAGCAGGGGATGATCCCAGGGCTTGCTCTGCTGTGAGCAAATCCTTCTTTATGCAGATGCTCAAATGACACTGGGCTCTTCCCATCAATTGCATGCTAAAAGGAAAGTCAAACTGCCTTCGAGGAGCCTTCCCGGCACAAAATGAATGGCATTCTTCTGGGGCTCTTGTTCCTTCACTCCCTTTCCTGCTTGTGAAAAACAAGAGCCTTGTTATCTTACAGGGAGAGGGGATGAATTAACATAACCACTTCTCCACACAGCAATTAGCAAATGAAATCAAAACAAGGGAAATGTCCTCCATTTATCTCTTCCTGCCAAAGAGCACCTGACTGCCATATAATCCACAGCAATTAGCCAAATAATAGGACAGTAGGAGATTTATCATGATGCAGGAATTAGGGAGGGCACGATTAATGTCCTGTACATGATCCTACATTGCAGTGCTAGAAACTGGGTAGGGTGGTATTGAAATGGAATTCCTTTGTCTAACAGTGATGTAGCAAGCAAACCTTTGAGGAGGGAAAAGAAGACTTTGCCAGCGGGATTGTGCTACAGAGGCCAGCGCAGCATATTCTGCATAACAGTAATATAATGGCGTATGGCGGGGGTTTGGAGGGAGAATTGGTGGGCAGGGGGGTACTTACATTTTCTCCTGCCTACCAAGGTAATAATTCCAGAGAGGTAGCCATGTTGTCTGTTGCATCAATATAAATCAGAAGTCTGGTGGCAGCTTAAAGACTAACAAGACGTTTTTGAGAGCCAGAGCTTAGTTTGTCAGATGTGGGGAAATGTACCCCACTTTGGGCTTCATCATATTATTGAGAATACAGGACCTACAAAAACCACACATCCATTCCAAGAAGTTTCTCCATCAATACAAGGACAGGACACAGGAGAGCAGCTCACTGCTCTCAAGCATCCCCATCCCATTAAGGGTACTCACAAACACCCAGTACTTAAGGCTTGGATATGTAAATGCTTCTAGCCATCAGAGAAATGTCAAAGGGCCATCTCATAAACTGACAGGAATGTGATACCTGGGACAGACATGTGGGGAGGCCAAATGCTAGCTGGTATTTCTTCCTGGGAAAGACAGGAAGGACTGATTCACAGGGGAGTGGACATGAGGGAAATGAGGTCCATTTTAAAAAGTCAATTAAGGGGATAACTTGGAGGAAGGAATGCTCATGCTTGGTCTTCATCTTGATGGCCACCATTACCACATGAAGGTAACAAAGAGTAGGCAGCCCAGACAAAGATTCAAGATAATGGACGACTGACAGAACACTGTAACTTTAAGAGTAAAGTACCTACCCTAGAATAACAGCAGTCATGGTATGTTATTCAAGGGACAGAAGTGTGTGCGTGCGTGCATGCATGCACCTTTTCTTTGTAACTCTCCTCAGTCCATTGCTGTGTAGAGTATGTGTGTGAAAATGTTCATTTTAGTAAATTGTTCTTTTGAATACTGGAGGTTTGTTCTACATAATCAATATAAGCCCCACTTAAACACATTACTAAAAGGGTGCCAGAGGAAGGGGGACAGTTAGTTAGTAGGTTGTTAGATCCCTTGGAATGCACAAGTGCAGTAAACTGTCCCTGTGAAGGCTAGTAGGAGTGAAAGCAGGAGATGCGGGAAACAGGTGGAGCCTGTAAATAGCAACATGGATGGAGTTCTAGGAGTGTTGGTACTCTTAGTGGGATATAATCTATTGACCAGCTGGTGACAGTGTAGATACCCAAAGAGAAACAAGTATTTCAAAGCAGATTTGAATAAGGAAGTGCCCTCTGCACCCAAAATAAGGTTTGCACCCCCACACTTCATACACCCCCATCTTCAGTGGACCCTCCCCTTCCAGGGGACACATTCACCACTCCAAAGTGCGGTGCCCCCAGGACAAGCACACAGGCAGACACTGGGGCCAGGCTGCCCCCCCAAAAAATATTTGATAAGGTAAAGGTTTCCCTTGATTGAAAGCTAGTCGAATCCAACTCTAGGGTTGTGGTGCTCATCTC
>NW_015170887.1:1229449-1239287 GCF_001447785.1 Gekko japonicus
GGGGAAGCCCTGCGAACTGAAGCTCGTGGCATCGGAACCGGTGTTTGGACCGGGAATCATTGTATGTCACCTTGCAGGGCACAGTCCCCAGAGCGTGGGGATGTGTCATTTGGGGTGGTTCAAATATTTTGGGGGGTGCAGCCTGGCCCCAGTGTCTGCCTGTGTGCTTGTCTGGGGGCAATGCACTTTGGAGCAACTGGCACCGGAACCGCGCTTTGGACCAGCACACAGAATGTGTCCCCTGGAAGGGGAGGGTCTGCTGAAGACGGGGGTGTATGAAGTGTGGGGGTGCAAACCTTATTTTGGGTGCAGGGGGCACTTCCTTATTCAAATCTGCTTTGAAATACAGGCCTCGGGGAAGCCCTGCGAACTGAAGCTGGTGGCATCGGAACTGGTGTTTGGACTGGGCATCTCTGCATGTCACCTTGCAGGGCACAGTCCCCAGAGCGTGGGTATGTGTCGTTTGGGGTGGTCCAAAGATTTTGGGGGGGTGCAGCCTGGCCCCAGTGTCTGCTTGTGTGATTGTCCTAGGGGCACGCACTTTGGAGCAGCTGGCACCAGAACCGTGCTTTGGACAAGCACACAGAATGTGTCCCCTGGAAGGGGAGAGTCCTGTGAATGTGGGGGTATATGCTATGTGGTGGTCCAGACCTTATTTTGGGGTTCAGAGCTTTCCAACTCTCCTTAGTGCTTCTGAATGACTGCACGAATAAGTAACAAATAAGGAATGAATAAGGAAGTGCAAATAAGGAACCAACTTCAGCCTCCTAAAAAGAGGCTTGATTCTCATCCTGTCTAAAAACAACCAAATAAAAAGGGGGTGGGGAGAATGACACAGGATCTCTCATTCAGACCTCAGCATTGCTGTCGTGGCACAGCAGCAAAGGATCTGTGACCCTGGAGGGCCCCACTTTGAATGTCCCACATGATATGCAAGCTGTTCTGTCTCAACCTACCCGAAATATTGGTTAATAATGGCCTACCCTAGAAGGCTGCTGTAAAGATTATGACACAATAATGGTATCCTGTCACTCCCTTAGCTAAGCATAGGGTGGTGCCCTGGTGCACTGATGTAAGACACTTCTTCACCCATGGCAGGACACATCCTGAAACAGTGGGACATGCGGCTCTTATCAAAGTAGAGGATGCAAACCGAGAAACATGGCACGTATGGAACGCTGAGACTGCTATGCAAATGGCTAAGAGTAATTACTGGAGATCTGGGCTTTTTCAGTTACTGACAAAGCAAGATTGGTAGGTGACACTTTATTTAGTGATCTCATGCAGTTTAAATTTAGGCTAGGGAGTTTCCAAATGGTAAATAAAACATTTTTCCTTAGTTCTTTACTAGCACAAATGGTAAATAAAACATTTTTCCTTAGTGCTTTACTAGCACTAACCCTAACCAATGCTAATTACACTGATTTCAAGGTAGAAGAGGCTGTAATTCTGTTTAGGATTACACTGTAGATTCCTCATTTGCAGAAAGGGCACAAAAAGGTGTTTGGCCCGCAGAAAATGCCATGGTACAGTTGCACAGAGACCGCAGAGTCCTTTAGCCCCCGAGGTGGTAAATTCCACTTTCTAACACAGGCCTTCTAGTGCAAAGCAATAACAATGCCAGCACCCCGTGGTTTTATGGGATCCAGAAAGCACTTCCTGACAAAGCACAACTGGCAGAAATGCTGAGCACAGAAAGGAAAAGAAACAATCCTCTTGAGTGATGCCTTCGATGCTGGTTGGTCAGTGTGCCTGTCTGTCATTCCATTTTCTGCTGTCCCCCCCCCCCCCATGCCTGGTGGAACTGAAACATTCCAGCTTTGGACAGAATACAGAGGATTAACAACTTTCCCTCATTGTACTAATCTGGATTCAGTTTTTGATTAGTTACTATCTGAATGCAGGCTCCTACAGTGCACTGGAGCCCAACGGGAATTCCATCTCTTTCCATCAATTGTTTGGTAATATTTAAGTAGAAATAAGGTTGACTGTGTATAGAGGATATAGTTAAAGTTATATGAGCATTGCATACCTTGTCATCTTATTATTGTCTCATTTGGCTACTGTGCTGTAACTAATGTTTTTGGCTGACTGCCATTCATTTCAGTGGGATTTACCAGTGGGTTTGGGTGTCATTTTTGCCATACAGAACTCTGCTGCTGTGTCCTGGAAATGTACAATCCTAAGCAGAGTTACACCCTTCTAAGACCATTGACTGTGACTGACTTAGAATGGAGGAACTGTGCTTCGGATAGCAGTGATAGATCATGTTGGCCCTGAGCATGAACATCACTGTTGAACTAGCCAATGACATCTGAAGAGGCACCAGTGGAGTTGGCTCAGCATATGAGTGAAGGCTTGCTTCGTATTGCATATCGCAAGTGCTGGGATGGCCGGGGCTCTCGCTATGGTGGGAAACCTCCCACCAGCAACCCTCTTGTCCCACAGCTGCTTGGAGTGGTGGGGAGAGAAATGGCCATGGTACCAATGATGCGATGTAACTTCTGAAGGAAGCCTGGAAGTGATGTCATGCCATCAGCCCAAAGACCATTTTTTGTTGTTTATTTTTCTTCTACTGTAGCTTGGAGCTAGGGTTGCCAAGTTCAAAATTACTTACCGCGGGGGAGTCCCAAGCCGTCCCGGGAGTCCGCGCATGTGCCACCGCGATGATGCCACCTGGAAGTGACAACATCGCATCGGCACGTTGGGGGCCGGGGCCACTAGGATTTGAGGGAAAACCATAGAGTTTTCCCTCAAATAATAGAGCATCCCGCCCCCAACGTGGCCAGCATGATGATGTCACATCTGGGTGACATCATCACGCTGGGGACGTGTGCCGGAAGGGAGTGGAGTTCCCCCCCGGGCCCGATTTGCTGGCATCGGGTAACGGACCTCTCGGGCGAGGGGTTACCCACCCCCCGGGGGGACTTGGCAAGCCTACTTGGAGCAGTGGCTAGAAACAAGATCCCCCTGCTCCTAGCAAAACCCTGGCAACCCTGGGCAGTTATCTTGTGTGATGCAGGGGTTAGAGAGCTGTGCTAGAATCAGGGAGACCTAGGTTCAAGTCCCCACTCTGCCATGAATCTTGTTGGGTGACCTTAGACCAGTCACTCTCTCTCAGCTTAACATACTCATGGGTTTGCTGTGAGGAGAACATGGGTAAGGGAGAATATAATGTACGCTGCCCTGAACTCCTTCCAAGAAAAGTGGGATTAAAAATTACTAGATAAATTCTTAATCTATTTTGGCAATGTTGACTTTGTGTAAAAGGAGATCCCAGTCCTGAAAGCATTTAATATTACAAGCTGCAAAGTGTTTACTGATAGCCCTAGCCATGCTAAACCATCTACACATGTCTGGAGTAGGTGGTGGAATCCGTTTTGGATTCAATAACCCACTTGTTAGAAAAATAGAGCCAGTCTGGTGTAGTGGTTAAGAGTGCAGACTCTAATCTGGGAGAACTGGGTTTGATTCCCCACCCTCCATATGCAGCTGCTGATGTGACCTTGGGTCAGTCATAAGTCCTTTCAGAGCTGTTCTCTCAGAGGGCAGTTCTCGAGAGAGCTCTCTCAGCCCCACCTACTTCACAGGGTGTCTGTTATGGGGAGGGGGAGGAATTGTAAACAGCTCTGAGACTTCTTCGGGTAGTGAAGGGTGGGGTATAAATTCAATCTCCTCCTCCTCCTTTTGCAGCTAATGTTTGGTTTAAGCATAGTGCAACTATTCCTAGCACTACCAATATCTGATGGAACAGAACCATCGGGTTCCACTCATCCTTCAGGTTGCCCTGGAGTATTTTAAGGACTGCAGGTAGGTCTTTAATCTCAGTGACAAAAAGCTACATTAACTGCTCTTGAGCATCACATAATATATCTTTGTACCACTGAGCCTTTACAGATATCACTGTCCTATTTTCTAGGACTGTTTCCCCCCTCCCCCCGAATAAGGATCCTCCTGCACCTAAAGTACATCAAGCAACTGTGGGACTACCTTGCTGTCATATAAATGACTTTCCCCAAAAAACATGCCCAGAAAGAAGCTACATATCAACTCTCAGCAATAAATCCAAGGTTTTGATAAAACCACGAGCCAAAATTCTGTCTAGAAAGTTGTGTCAAGCCTTATAAGTAACTATGCGTGAGAGAAATATTTCAAGAACCAGCCTAAAGATGGACGGATTTCTAAAGCAGAAAAGACAAGAAGAGGTGCTCTCCAGGAAAACACCCAGAAGCCGTGTGGGGAAAGGTAAGCGAGAGCAACCCTGCTGGGCACGGGGGTGAGAAGCTGAGCTCGCAGCTTGCAGGAGCCTGACTTTAAGGCGACCTTCAGTGGAACTCCTTAGCAGTGTATGCCAGGCAATCGCTGGTAAATCTTTATTAATTTTAATTGGCGGCGCCCATTTATAAGAACCATTAAAAAGGATAAATTGAGCCCATCCGGCGTAATGTCTTTTGTTAATTAGTTTGTCAGCACTGTTTTAATATCCCCTAATGACTTCATATTTCAGACCTGACATTAAAGGAGACGCTGTGAGAAAGAAAATGGTCTTATCACTGTGTACCTTTTCTCTCTCTTTCTCTCCCCTCTCTCTCTCTTTTTTTTAAGAAAAAGTGTCCTTCCAGGACAGACCAAGGTTAGGTGTCATTAACTCAGAAGTAGGTAGTGCGAGACTTAGAGGGACACTCCTACTCGAGCCAGATTTCTCCTGTCACTCACAGGTCAGGGCGTCAGACATATTCCCCCCCATGAACTTTCTCACTCAGAATGTCTCAACAAAGGAGGTGCAAGAGAGGACCTTTTAGGAGCCTTGGTTGCCAGACAGTGCAGTCCTATGAATGCCTACTTGGAAGTCAGTCCCCACTGTGTTCCATGGTGCTTACTCCCAGGCAAGAGTGCATAGGATTACACCCTTAATTTTTTCCTTACTATCAAACACATACCTTCTACCCATTACTATACTGGATGCCTTAGAATTAAGGGTCTTGCAGAAAAGATGGTGCCACATACATTCTCAGAAGGGTAGTTCTATACATGATTCTGATTGACAGTACTACATACTTTGAGCCTATTCCTGATGGTAATAAATAAATAGAGCAAGTGAAACACAGTGCTACACCCTGCTATTCAAGAAAGCTGGGAACCTTGATTGCCAGATGAGTAAAAGAAAAAGAAAAATCATTCCAGATATTTTAGGGTTACCAAACGCAAGGTTGGGTCTGGAATTCCCCCAGAATTGCCAAATATCTCCCAGCATAAGTTTCCATTATGATTGCCAGGCATGGCTTGCCGAGAAGGGGAGATTGGGGGTGGGGACAGGGGGGGCACCATGATTAACAGCATGATGTCACTTCAAAAGGAAACCTGGAAGTGAAGTCAGTCCTCCCTAGGAATCACTGGAAACTCTACGGGTTTATCATAAACTTTCCAGTGATTCCTAGAACTACCCTACCTCACTTCTGGGGCTTTCATAAGAACGTAAGAGAAGCCATGTTGGATCAGGCCAATGCCCATCCAGTCCAACACTCTGTGTCAGACAGTGGCCAAAGCCCAGGTGCCATCAGGAGGTCCACCAGTGGGGCCAGAACTCCAGAAGCCCTTGGAAGTAGCATCTTGCTGTTGCCATAGCAGTGCAGATGACATCATGCTTTCCAATGGCTCCACCCTAATCCTCCTGCTGGTCACCAGGCACAGCGTGGTGGCAACCCTATCTAGGCCACACTTGGAAGCGGGCAACTGCAGCTGCATTCAGGAAGGCTTGCAAGGGGGCAGAGCGATGCTGGAATATGGTGGTCGCATAATTTGAATGGTCCAGATCGCCTCCCTTCCTCAGCTCAAAAAACCATTGAAAAACACATTTAAAATGGCACAAGAGAATGGGAAAATCAGGAGGTGGCAGAGGCAGATCATCAAAAAAAGATTCAACCTCGGTGGCCGCATACTTTTTAAAAGATGCCACTCCATCAACATCAGGCACAACAACCTCCAAAATAGCGGACGCGACCGGTTCTCCGGAGCCCAGCAATAACCAACTTATGAAAAAGGACCTGATAGACCTAAAAGAAGACCTTCAACACTTCTTTAGAGAATCGATGTCCGAAATGCTTCACCCAGTTAATTCAAAACTGGAGGAACTCACAGAAGGACTTAGTTCAGCGTGCAAAGCAGTGGAGTTGGCCTTGGAAATTGCGGAAGCTCTACAAACCAATGTAAACCAGCTACAACGTTCGGAAAATCTGATGCAAGAAAAAATCACCTCATTGGAAAACAGATGGCGACAATTTAACGTGAAACTGAGAGGTATGAAGGAGGGGGCGGAAGGCTCTAATGACTTATCTACTTTTATTTCAAAATGGCTAGCTAAAGCTTTGAAAACGGAGGAAGGGAATGCCCCTGCAATTGCAAAGGCGCGCAGATTAGGTCCGAGAGCGGCTGCCCACCAAAATCACCCCAGGGACATCCTAGTCCAATTTGTATATGCTTCTTCCAGAGATCGTACTATTAAAGAGGTGAGGCAAAACGACGCTTTTTCCTACAACGACCGAAAAATCTTGGTTTTACTAGATCTCCCTCCCGAAATCCTAGAAAAAAGGAAGCTTTTAAAAATCATTACTACCAAACTATTAGAAGCTAAGATCCGTTTTTGATGGAATGCATCTTCAAACATAACTGTCTACAGAGATGGCACTCTTCTACAAGCCTCAGACCTAAAAACAGAACTGGCCTTAACTCGTTACATATACAGATCTCTCAGGAAGAGAAAGATGCCATAGAAGCTCACCTTTCTTTTGGGAAAAATCAGGATCCGGGAGACTGAACAATGGCTTTACTGTGTAGTAGCTTATAAATTGCTTCTGCCTACATCATTTTTCCCCCCTTTGTCTATGATAGTTGGCAATGATAATAGGCTTCAAATGTGATGTTTTTTTTAAAAAAGCTATGTTGGGGAATTTAACACTTTTTTGGAAAGTTTAGTACTATAATGTTTAAGAACTTTCTAGTTTTTTAAAATACATACACACACACACACTCATATATATATATATATATATATATATATAATTGCAAAAATGACAAAAATATTATGTTCATATATATTTAATTGATTATGCATATAGAGATGGTAGTAAGGGTTGAAACTGTTTTATATTCGATTGAGACTTTCTTTTTAACAAGAACTCCAGAAACCCTTGGAAGTGGCATCTTGCTGTTGCCATAGCAGTGCAGATGACATCATGCTTTCCAATGGCTCCACCCTAACCCTCCTGCTGGTCACCAGGCATAGCGTGGTGGCAACCCTATCTAGGCCACACTTGGAAGCGGGCAACTGCAGCTGCGTTCAGGAAGGCTTGCAAGACTGTTCTGTTCTGAAGGGCATTTACTGGATGGTAAATTTTGTGGGGCTGTTTTTTTTAACTGTGTGTATTAGCTTTTAAATTTAAGTGTGTATTAGCTTTAACTTGTTGGACATGTATGATGTTTGTTGCCTTGTGGCTTTTGCTGTTTTGTTAGCCACCCTTAGTTTGCAGAGATAAGTACTGGGCTAAATGGACCAATGGCTGAGTTCACTATCAGGCAGTTTTGTCTTGCTGCAGGAATCCCTCGTCCCCCTGGAGAACTGGGCCCTTGTGGCACTGTTAAAAGGAGTTCCTTGTTGAGAACTCTTCAAAATGGAGAAATATCCTTAGGGTGAACTCAGGGATGCTATCTCATCTAGTCTGGCGGGGGGGGGGGGGGGGAGAAGAAAGAGAAACAGCCAGGTTTGAGGGTGGAAGAGACAGAGAATCAGAAAGAGAGTGCTGATGTAACCTGGGGTGTGAGATCTCTCTCTTTCTCTCTGTGTGTAATCTGAAACCATGTAGCAGGTCTTCTGCCCCATAATGATCACTTGGGAATCTTCTCCCACATCAGTTTACATTATTTATAGTCCACCTTTGTCACAGGGACTCAAGGCGGATTTTTGTTGTTGTTGTTGTTCAGTCGCACAGTCGAGTCCGACTCTTCGCGACCCCATGGACCAGGTCACGCCAGGCCCTCCTGTCTTCTGCTGTCCTCTGAAGTTCACTCAATTTCATGTTCGTTGCTGTCCCCGTCTTCTTTGACCTTCAATCTTTCCCAGCATCAGGGTCTTCTCCAGTGAGTGCTCCCTTCTCAAGGCAGATTACAATCAACAAAATGGAGCATTCAATAACCAGTGCATTAGGGTTTTAGAAGTCTGGAACCAACCAGAAAGAACTAAAGCATAGCACAACACATTAAATGGTACAAAAATACATAACAGGATCCTACTTCCTGTAAGCTATGAGCATTACCACTGTTCACAACTTATGGTTTCCGCACTTTAAATGCTATCACACCAGATAGTGTGGGAATACTTCTTTACAGAGAGACTGATTAAATGTGGAATTTGCTGCCAAAGGATGTAGTGATGACCAAAGGAATAAACAACTTTAAAAGAGGATTAGATAAATTCATGGAGGATAGGTCTATCAGTGGCTACTAGCCATGGTGACTGAGGGGAACCCCCACGTTCAGAGGCACTCAGCCTCTGAATCCCAAAGCCAGGAGGCAACACCTGGAAAAGGTCTTGGCCTCTGTGCCCTGTTGATGGCCCTCCAGAGGAACCAGTTGGCCACTGTTTGAAACAGGATGCTGGACTAGATGGACCACTGGTCTGATCCAGCAGGACTCTTACAGTCTGAGAGAACAACCCCCCCACACCTTTCTCTCCAGAACACTGGCTCATGTTACCCTAAGCAGAGAATTGGATTCCCAAGCCCTGCCCCACTGTCATTTCTTTGGTGAAAAACCTTGTCCCATTCTTTTTAAAAATAAAATCAGACAGCAACAGTGCTCATGTTCAAGCTCTTTTGAAGGGGGGAGCTCTTCCTCAAAGCATGCACAAAGGGGAGGAGAGGTAAAATTTTCTCCCAGTATTTCTGTGCAAAGATGAGGGGTTAGAACATGACAAATCAAAAAAAAAAAATCCATTCCCAAATGTGTACAATGATAAGGGTGAGTGGAGGACCAAAAATGAACTTCAGATATAAACATCTATTAATTGTCAAAGTTAAATTGTCAGTGTAACTCCACTACCTGCATGGGTATGAATTGGCTTCAAAACACGATGCTGACAGTGGGAGAGAGGATTTTTTAAAAAACTGCTTCAAGCGGTATATATGAACGGTATAATCACTGACCTCAAGTCAGACATCCTGGAATGTGAAGTTAAATGGGCCTTAGAAAGCATTACTAACAACAAAGCTAGTGGAGGTGATGGTATTCCAGCTGAACTATTCAAAGTCTTAAAAGATGATGCTGTTAAAGTGCTGCACTCAATTTGCCAGCAAATTTGGAAAATGCAACAGTGGCCACAGGATTGGAAAAGGTCAGTATACATTTCAATCCCAAAGAAGGGCAATGCCAAGGAATGTTCAAACTATTGCACAATTGCACTCATACCACACGCTAGCAAGGTCATGCTCAAGATCCTACAAGCTAGGCTTCAACAGTACGTGGATAGAGAACTGCCAGAAGTACAAGCTGGGTTTAGAAGAGGTAGAGGAACTAGAGATCAAATTGCCAACATTCGCTGGATTATGGAGAAAGCAAGAGAGTACCAGAAGAACATCTACTTCTGCTTCATTGACTATGCTAAAGCCTTTGACTGTGTGGATCACAACAAACTATGACAGGTCCTTAAAGAGATGGGAGTACCAGACCACCTCACATGTCTCTTGAGAAACCTGTATAAGGGCCAAGAAGCGACAGTTAGAACCGGATACGGAACAACTGATTGGTTCAGCATAGGAAAAGGAGTACAACAAGGATGTATATTGTC
>NW_015170887.1:1239735-1278744 GCF_001447785.1 Gekko japonicus
CTCAACTGTGCGACTGAACAACAACAACAAAAGCCAACAAAATATGCTTTTTGGGAGTTATTTAGCTCGCCACTAGAGGGCAGCATAGTGATACAGCAAAAATCAGAAAAATGGAAAATAAGGATGTGTCCACACTACACCCTAATGAAATATGATTTTTTTTTTTAAAGGTGTGTTCAGATTCCTGTTTAAAGTTTAGAATACAAGCTTTGGGGCATTAACTCACTTAGGCCTTACTCCTGTTTTGAATTTTGTAGAGTACTCAGTAAGGTGATCGACATAATAATCTGTGATACCAATCCTTTCAATTTTGTCCCCTCCTCCTTCACTAACCTAGGCTGAGCCTGAACTATTGCATGTGAACATTTCAGGGAGTAAGGGGGGGAGGATGTGAAGTGAAAAATCCCCGTCCCCCAAAAAACACAAACATATATTTTCAGTTTTATTGTTTGTGGCTGTTCATAGCCACAGTATCCCTCCTTTCTGTGTCATTGAATCTTCTCCCTCATGGTGTGATCCTAACCAATTAGTGATCACATACTGAGCAATATGAGCCTGCACCTCTGCATGGCCACAGCCTCGGCCCTTTCTCCACTAGCAGCTCACTGTAGCTTACGCGGGAGAATCCAAGCAGTTGAACCTTTAAGGTTAAATTTGTATTTTGTGTCCCTGCCCTTAGACACTATTCTTTTTTTCTCCAGTTTATTTTTGTGTATGCATTCTGCATCTACAACCGAAACCCGCATTTTTTGCTTAATTGTGGTTAACGTCACTTGTGACCTGTGGAGGGGGCATCCAATTGCCACCGACTTGGCCAAGTGCGTAAGCAAAGGATGGGGCACACCGAACCCTCCCCTTTCTCTCCTCCCCTCCCTGCTCTCCCACCCCCTTTGGCTAGCTGCTGCTGGGCTACTCCAGGCATGCACGGCCCACATAGGGATGCCAGCTCAGTGGCTGGCTGGCTGGCAGGCATGCTGGGAGGGGTGGCGTCCCAGGGGTTTTAAATTTAAAAAAACTGGCCTTCCAGCCTCTCCCATTGTTTCCAATGGGCAATCCTGTCATTCCTTTTAATACACCCCCCTCCAAGTTATGTGCAGATTGGCTTTGGGGAAGGGAAAAGATCCCTTCCTAGGGTCCAATGTGCAAAGGGGGGAGGAATGTGTCAAAAGTCTCCCCCCTGCAAGCTAGAAGCATCAAACTCACAGAGCACCTCCCCAGGCTGCCCTTCTACCTGCCCTCCAAGTTTTATTTTTTTATTTATTATATTTATACCCCGCCCTCCCAGCCATGGCTGGCTCAGGGCGGCATACAATAACGTAGTAGTGTGCAGATTGGCTTTGGGGGAGGGGGAAAAGATCCCTCCCCTAGGTTCCAATATGCAAAGGGGGAGGGGTGTGTCAAACGTCTCCCCTGCAAGCTACAAGTGTCAGACTCACAGAGGACCTCCCCAAGCCACCCTCATGCCCTCCGAGTTGTATGCTAGGTGAAAATTAAATAGAAGAAGCAGAAGAGAAGAAGAGATTGGATTTATACCCCGCCCTTCACTACCCAAGGGAGTCTCAGAGCGGCTTACAAACTCCTTTCCCTTCCCCTCCCCACGACAGACACCCTGTGAGGTAGGTGGGGCTGAGAGAGCTCTGACAGAAACTGCTCTTTTTCAAGAACAGCTCTTATCAGAACTATGGCTTTCCCAAGGTCATCCAGCCAGGTGCAAGTGGAGGAGTGGGGACTCAAACCCGGTTCTCCCAGATTAGAGTCCGTGCACTTAACCACTACACCAAACTGGAAATAGGGACAGGGGAATGGGCAGAGATGGCTGAAGCCACATCAAGTAGTCTGCCTATTATTCCCTCTGAACTGGAAGCAGAAGAAGTCCAAAACCACATTCAGATACCCCGGGGCAATGCCATAATGACTACAAAGTCAGTGCTGAATGGCCATAAAACTATGCAGAAGCTCCAACATGACACGATGTGCAAAGAAAGTGCAAGCAAGATGCAATGTGGAGGGAGATTAACATTACAATGTGGCTGCAGAAAAACAGCGGGAAAACGGGTGCAGAAAGAGCCCTCGTTTAGACAATGTCTATAGCGGCTCAGTGGTTAAGATGCTGAACTGCAGGCTGTGGAAGGTCAGTAGTGCAGCAGTTCGAGACCCGAGTGTGCCGCATGACGGAGTGAGCTCCCGTCTCTAGTTCCAGCTCCTGCCAACCTAGCAGTTCGAAAGCAAGAAATTGCAAGTAGATAAATAGGTACCACTTTGGTGGGAAGGTAACAGCGTTCCGTGTGCCTTGGTGTTTAGTCACGCTGGCCACATGACCACAGAGAAGTCTTCGGACAGCGCTGGCTCTTCAGCTTGGAAATGGAGATGAGCACCGCAACCCTAGAGTCGGATTCGACTGGCTTTCGAGCAAGGGAACCTTTACCTTTTATAGCGGGAGAAGAGGGGGAGAAAGGAGGGAATTAGGAAACACTGACTCTCGTCTGTGGCTCTGTTGGAAGGCCAGGCAATGAAGCTGCTGCCGTGAAGCATAAGAAAGCAATAGGAGGACATGTTCTCTCTTTTGCCAGCCCTGCACCTCTGGTAGGGTTGCCAAGTCCAGCCTGACAAACAGTGGGAGAATGAGTGGGGCGGGGACATAGGGGGGATGGCCATCAGTGACAGTGTGAGATCACTTCCAGGTTTTCCCAAAAATGACATTATGCCAACGGTGATGTTTTTTCCCTTTCTCCCAATGGCTGCTGCAGGGGTTCCATGGCTTACTCTTAAGATGGCAGTGCAGGGCCAAAAGAAAGGTGCCTGTTTCCTTAGGCAATAGGGGTATTTGCCTGCCTTCCTCCTTACCATGTGGATGAACTTGAGCCCTAACCCCTGCAAAGTATTGCCCATGTTTTTAGGGCTTTTTTTTTTTGGTTGGGGGTTGCAGACCACAAATAGAGCAGCAAAGACTCAGGGGGCTGATTCAGTTCAGTCCTATACTAAATTTTATTGGATTTTTAGTCTGCCTTCCCCCTGCTCAGCAGGGCTTAGGGCGGATTACAACAGTAATTATAAACAATAACTATACAATAATCATACAATAATTTGAACAGTTAAAAACATAATACAATTAATAAAAGCTACAGCAAACAAGATGGCAATCAAACACAATTTATAGATTTTTCTGAGAACGATCTGTATGAATGCTCAGTGTAAACCAAATCCTGAGCAAATGGGCGAGCCGCAACAAGTAGTTAATGCTTGGCGGAGCAGGGGAAGCCAATGTCGTAGGTTAGGCACCCGCTGCCTCAACCATAGGCCTGGCAGAACATCTCCGTTTTGCAAGCCCTGCAGAACTGTGGTAAGTCCTGCAGGGCCCTGATCTCATTTGGGAGAGTGTTCCACCCGGCCAGAGCTGGCGCCAAAAAGAATCTGGCTCTGGTTGAGGCCAAGTGAATGTCCTTTGGGCCAGGGACCACCAGCAGACATTGATCTGTAGAGTGCAGAGCTCTTCAAGAGACATACTAGGAGAGATGATCCTGCAGATATGTAGGTCCAAGACTGCATAGGGCTTTAAAGGTTAATACCATAACCTTGAACGTGATCCAGTATTCTATTGGAAGCCAGTGCAGCTGACAAAGCACTAGTTGTATGTGTGCTCTTTGAGGTGTCCTGGTAAGGACATGCACTGCCGCATTTTGAACCAACTGAAGTTTCTGGGTCAATTTCAAGGTCAGCCCCATGTAGAGTAATCCAGTCTGGAGGTGAACATTGCATGGATCACTGTGGCCAAGTCATGGGGGATGGGGAGATAAAGGACCAGTTGCCTGACCTGCTGAAGATGGTAGAATGCTGATCTGGCAATGTTCATGACTTGGGCCTCCATTGAAAGCAAGGCATCCAAGATCATGCCTAGACTTTTCACTGTCAGTGTTGGTGTCAATGGCACTCCACTAAGGGTTGGGAGCCAGATTTCCAGCTCCACTCCCCTGCAGCTCAGGCACAAGACCTCCATCTTTGATGGATGTCGTGGGCCAGTCTGCTTTAACTGAAGAGCACTCAGCTGATGCTGATAACAGCCCGTCAGCACCTCTGAGACTCAGCCAGCTGATGCTCCTAATGACTGTGAGATGGCGGAGGCAGGTCCTAGTGCCCCAGTTGCTGAGGTCAGCAGGCACTGCAGCCCCATGAGCACTGGGAACATGGAAGAGACAACCCAGAGAGGCAGCACCTCAACAACCGAAGATCTTGAGGAAACTTCACAGACTGCCTTGCCTCCTCTTTCCCCAGAGCCAGAGGAACACAGGAGGAGGCAGGCGCGCTTGGTGCTCCTCGAGAGGAGGCAGAGCGCACGCCTTGCTGCCTGGCGACTGCCAGATGAAGAGGAACACCTGGAGTTAATGGACAGCACTCTCACAAGCAACGAGACCCAGCTGTGAGTTGCCGATAAAGGACAGGGTTTCAGAGGGGGAAGGTGTGGGAGCAACTTGTCACTTTCCTGGAGACCTGCAGCCACCCCTCTTGGACCTGTTTCTGGCTGCTACTCCTGAACCTTTGGCTTTGACCCTGGACCTGCTTGAAGATGCCTCTCGGACCTGCTTGAACTCTCTTTCTTGGACCCTCGGCTGGCTTCCCTTGTGTATGACTCTTGGACTGAACTGTTGACTTACGCTTCTGGTTAGTGATTCTGTCTCATCCCCTAGGTCTTGGCTGAGTCTGCTCTGACCCAGGACAATGGATTAAGTTTCAGTTGACTCTTCTTCAACCAGCCAGCCATGGCCTCCAAAGCCCTGGCCAAAACATCTGGGGTGGCATCTGGCCAGCCTTCCATCAGCAGATACAGCTGATACAGCTATCATCAGCATACTGATAACAACCCAACCCCAACCCCTTCAGAGAGTTGACTATGCCAATCCTCTGCCAGCTCATCTTATGAGTATTAACATGTGCTTCTTTTTCCTGGAATTGCAAGCTCAGGGGGTTAAATATTTTCACCTGTCATCATGCAGTAAAACCTGTATGATACTTGACTGATGTGTATGACCAATGAGGGCTGATGTGCCATAATGGTTAGAGTACTGGGCCAGGACGTGGGACAACTGGGTTCAAGTCCCTCACTCAGCCTTCCATCAGCAGGCTGCCAGGTGACCCTGCAGCCGTCACAATCTCTCAGTCTAACCTACCCTCACCAGGTTTTTGTTGAGAGAATTAAGTGGAGGAGAGGCAAACCATGCGAAAAGCTGCTTTGGGTACCCAATCAGGGAGAAAAGTAGGATATACATTTTTAAAAGCATCAAAATAAATATTTTATCAGAAACTATTGTTTCAACTCTCTCAAAAAGCTATCATCCGTCTCCATCCTTGGAAAATAATACTTCTGTTAAGACATGAATATTTCTGCCATCTCCTTTGTTTAGCAGTTTTGACAAGTATGTGCTAAAACAGCATGCAAGATTTCTGGGAATAAAATTCACCCACATTCATTAAAATGACTGGTCAATTAATATTAGTAAATCCGTTCTGATCATGACAAAACACACTCAGTAGAAATGCAGTTCTTTGCCACCACCACCAGCTGGAGGGTCCCCGCAAAGAAGGAACAGTAAACTGTCCACAGTCTCTGCAAGGACATTATTTATAGATTCAATTGGCAGAAAAACCAATGAGCATCCCCACCCCTGCTCACCTGTTCAGTAGTAAATTGCCCTCTAGATGAGTGAACTGCCTCAAACATTTCGACAGACTTGGCTCTTTACATCCTAAACATTATTTCGTTTGTTTTTAGCAAGATGCACAGCTCAGGAATAAACAGAAAGGCAGAAACCGAAGGTGTATTTCAAAATGCATACTATTTTACCCAAACTCTCATTTGCAAAAAGAAAACTATTCATTATCAAGATAGCAAAAGCTATGCGTAGTTTGTATTAAGGGGTGGGGGACAACTCTCATTTGCAAAAAGAAAACTATTCTTATTCATTATCAAGATAGCAAAAGTATGCGTAGTTTGTATTAAGGGGGGGGGGCTTCAAACCAGTGCATATTTATTCAGAAATAAGCCCCGCTATGTTCAATGGGCTTGTTTCCAGTTAATCGTACATAGGATTGCAGCCATAATTTCTGAGAGTCCAGTGTTGCTCTTGAGGACTTGACCACATCAGCAGAGACTCCTGGTGATAACCAAATCAGGCCAGGCATAATAGTGTCCAGGGGCATCGCTGGATGGGGCAGGGGAGATGGGAGGAGAGACAATGAGCATTCTCATAATGGTGGACTCTGCCGCTTGAACCAGTTCAGCCTCATTCTTGTTATGTGCACTGTTTTCAAAGTTGTCCTTATGTACGGTCCTTGTTTACCAGAGACAACCCAGTTTTCTGGTACCTGTCCCTGGTGTGTCACTGTTCCTCTTCTTTGTCTTTTGGGAATACCATGTCAAAGTTTTGGTAGTATGATTTGCAGGCATTGCAAGTCTTCAGAGTTTACATCTAACGCCCCAGGATATTTAGAAATTAAATCCTTGAATAGCAGATGAATGTATCCTGTTGCCAGCACCCATCCATGTAAATGTGTAGGCACGAACACTACAGTAATTTCATGCACTGCAGCTGCCGAGTTATATTTTGAATTGTGCATAACATATTGCAGGACAATCACGATATATCTTTTCTGGTATATCTCCATGCAACACTCTCTGATTGAATTGGGTCATGCTTTTGTTTACTTGCCTCCTGAGATCAGTCTCACACTTCCAAGACTATTATTTTTAGCAGTGGTGTCGTCAGCTTCCCTTGGACTGTTACGGTTGCATTCCAAACACTCTGGACAGGAGAATGAGCTACCCCCACTGAAGGGGGGCAGGGGTAGACATCCCTTCAGCAGATATCCCAACACTGGAGGTTGTGCTCTGATGCTTGGGGAAGGGATGAAGGGAAGGAGCCATTCCTTTAAACAAGTGATCAACCAGGCTTCCAAATTAGAGTAATTCCTTAAGCATGAGAAGAAAATGCTCCTTCCTCTCCACTAGATGTCACCCTTTCTACTTCACTTTCCACTGTAAAAGGAAAGGGAGGAATCTAATGACTGATTGTCTGGCAGTAAATTGGACCAATCTGGGGAGGGAGGGAGCCTTTACAAGCATGGGTGGCTTGCTTTTACCCTAGCCATCCATTGAGAAGAAAGAGCCTCAGACCTTGCAAGATTCTCATTGGTTATTTATTATTTATTATTTTGTTTTATATCCTGCCCTTCCCGCAAGCGAGTTCAGGGTGGGTCACAACCATAGATTCCAATACAATCTTAAAATGATCCAGTTGATATCAAGCATTAAATTTATACAATAAAACCAGTTAAAAACAGTTTTATACCCCCACTTTTCTCCCACACAGGTCTGCCAAGAGCCACCACGGGCCCCAGACAAAGATTCTGGTGTGTCCCCCCCCCCCATATGACCCTGATCCCAACCAAATACCATAACAAAACAAATCCCTGGGGCTGGCTTTTACCACACATCTATAATAATTAAAAGGATCTGCATGTCCAGCTGCCTGTACATTTATGGCAGCATTAACTCATCAGAAAATAAAACTAGGAATCTCAAAACTGGAGAATGATGTAAGTGACTCGGGGCGGGGGGGGATTAGCACTGGGGATAGATGAAAAGCAGACCATGAAAAGAAGAGACCAAAATTAAGGAGTAGAAAAGTGTGGGACCCAGGCAGACAAGGGTAGGGTGGTGGGGTTTGATCTGAAACCTGGGGATCTTGTGTATGTCTCGACCAAGAACATTAAGATGCTGCGACCTAGCAGGAAATTGGGGTGGAAGTTCATTGGTCCATTCAAAGTGCGTAAAGTCATAAATGATGTGGCGGTTGATGTTGTTTTGCCTAAGAATTTACGTGCTCTGCATTCTGTTTTTCACATGAGCCTGTTGAAGAAGGATCCTGGCCCGTCTCCCTGGAGACCAGCAGTTACTCCTCCTCCACCTGTCATTTTGGAAGGGGATGAACATTTTGAGATCGCTGATATCCTTGATTGTAAATTGAAACGTGGTAAACTCTGGTACCTTATCGAATGGGTTGATTTCGGTCCCCAGCACCGCGAATGGGTGGAAGAAGGGGATATTCGGGCCCCTTACCTGATCCGTAGTTTCCACAAGAGGTTCCCGGACAAACCGGGAGGTCTCCCGCCCAGCCCGGGAGATCTCCCGCCCGACCCGGGAGGTGTGTTGTAAGTGTATTTTAAGGGGGGCAGTATGTCAGCAAGCTGCCATTCTGTTTTCTGTGACCTCTGTGTACATATCCTTTCCCTGTTGCACCCGGCTTGTTTTCTATCATCCTGCTCCTGCGTTGGAATGCACAAGATAACTGCTGGAGGTTGTGTGGGGGAGAAGATGCTGTAATGCTTGCCTATTGCTTTTCTCATGAGTACTGCACCTGTGTTTTGTCTGATGTTCTGCCTGGTTCCCATGGACTGGGCGCGCAACCGTTTCATTAGCCCGCCAGCGGGAATGCTATTCATTGGATCTGTATCTGTTTGAATTTCCTTTATTATGCTTGACCTAACTGTGTATCCCCAGTTCTAACAAAGAACGTGTTTGAGTATGTCTTCAACGCTTTGAAATAAATTTTGCTTTTCTTGAAAACGTGGATTTATTCTCGATGCTTGGGGATCCAACATATTGTTAGAACTCTCTTTCTCCTATCGTTCCGAATCTGGCAAGATCATGAGCGGAACTGAGGGAAACCTACTTAACACGGAGGGGGACTCAGGATCGGTCCCACATACCTCCGCTCCTTTGGTGTTCACGACTGCAGCCTCGGTGGAGGGTGCCGTGGGGGGAACGATTCCCCGCCTGCCTGCACATCTGTCTTGGCCGCCTCCGACCCCTTCGCACTGGGGTCCGCGGAAGACTCAACAGCAGGATGACTGGACTATGTACAACACTCAGGGCACCCGAGAGGTGTACTCCCGTCGGGGGAGCGGATTACGTGAGAGTCTGTTTGACAAGGGATTGTTCCCGGAGCCGGGGACTACCTCGGAGAAGGGGAGTTCCAAGCAAGACCTCGAGGAGTGGATGTTCGAGCCATCGGGGCCGCGAGGCCACGCAGAGGATGAGGAGGGCACCGGAGCCTTCCAAACGGAAGAGGACTATGACCCACCCCCGGACTATCGACCTCGGGACCCCATCCCGGAGGAAACCACCGGGGAACGACTGGCAGAACTGGAATACTCGGTGAGGGACTTGTTGAGGACATTCCAGGATGTAATGGAAGCTCTGCCGGGAATGATGGACGTTAGAATGGCTAATTTCCTTGACGCACACGCCGCGCAGCAACAAGTTGTCCCTGCACCGGGAGTTCCCGCACCGCAGGTGCCTGCTCAGCCGCCGACGGGACCTCCGCTGCAAGTACCGGGAGTTCCCGCGCCGCAGGTGCCTGTCCAGCCGCCGGCGGGACCGCCTCAGCAAGGGCCTGTGCAACAGCCGATGCCGGGGGGTCCGCCGGTGCCGGGTCTGCCGCCACCGATGAGGCCAATGCCAGCGGGGCCACCGGTTGGTCCGGGTCTCCCTCTCAGGGGAGTTCCGGGTCAGCTGGGACCGTTGGTACGGCCTCCATGGCCCAGACCCAAAGATCTACTGGAGGCTACCTTTGACGGCAACCCAGATGAACTCGCTTTCTTCACGGTGAGAGTGCATAAATTCGTAGAAGAGAGCCGACACCTGTTCCGAAATGAAGCTGGTCTTATTGATGTCATCTCGGCAAGACTAAAAGGAGACGCCGCCACATGGTATGTTGGACTGCACAATGACCGCGGTCCGGAACTTTTGAATTTGCGAGCATTCATGTGGGCGCTGCGGGCGAGGTTTGAAGATGTCAACGCGAGCCAAAGAGCTAAAGCGTTTCTCCGCACCTACCGCCAGAATAAGAAGTCGGTTCGCGAGTACACACTGGAATTCCACAAGCAGGCAGCAAAGCTCCGAGACTACCCTGATCATATATTGGCTGAGATGTATCGATTGGGACTCAACGCAGACATCCGAGAAACGGTTCTGAAGACTGTCAATCCTGTCTCCCTGATGGCCTGGACCCAGGAAGCTGAAAATGCAGAGGATCGGCTCACCACCATCAAACTCGACTTGGCTGCTACGACCAACAGACCCGCCGCTGCCAGTGCCTCCAGACCCAAGACTCAACGCCTGTCGGAATCGGCACGAGAACTACGTATGAAGATGGGGCTCTGTCTCAAGTGCGGGGAGAAGGGGCATTTCGCTGTGGATTGTGGCAGCCGTCAGGTAAAAGACAAGCCGCCTACTCCAAGCCCGAAGACACCGCTGACGGGGAAGAAGGGGATGGCTAAACCGCGTTTCTCCAAAGCTCTGCAGGCGGCCCAAGGCCTGGAGGGAATCGAACCGTCTGCTGCCGAGTCAGAAGAGGAGGTGGTGGCTGAAACGGCGGAAAACGACAACGGCCTGTTGTGAGAGGCGCAAAACGACACGGCCATTCTAGCTCTGCGCCCAAGGTGGTGAGAGAAACCCCTTCCCTGTTTTTCGTGACTGTCTCGTTAATGAATCCGCTCCTGGGGACCCACGTTAGGGTGAGAGCGTTGATTGATTCTGGGTGTGGGAGGGATCTCATCAGCCCTAGAGTGTTATTGGCACTGGAAGCGGGGATAGTCCCCTTGAAGTCTCCCATCATTTTTACCCAAATGGATGGGGCACCCATGGAACCTTGTACACACGAGACTATGGCTTTGCGGTTGGGGGCTGGCGATCATTGGGAATCCAGATCCTTCATTGTTACCCCTAAATCGCAGTTTGACTTAGTACTGGGGAGTCCCTGGTTGTTTACCCATGACCCTTACATCTTGTGGGAAGAAGGGGTTGTCAAATTTGTGTCGGCTAAATGTGTAGATCACTGCTGGTTGGACTCGTGGGGGGACCAGCCGACCGCACAGTTCCCCTGCGGCGCTTTGCAGCCGGAAGAGTTAGCTTCTTTGCCTCGAGAGTATAGAGACTTGGCGAAAGTGTTTGGCGAAGATGAAGCTAACGAATTGCCCCCCCATCGCTCTACTGACTGTGCTATTGAACTTTTGCCTGACTGTAAATTACCTAAAGGTAAAATCTATGCGATGGGGCCGGCTGAGAAAGTTGAACTGCGGAACTTTATTGATAAAAATCTAGCCCGGGGTTTCATTCGCCCGGCTTCCTCCCCTTTCGCCGCGCCTGTACTTTTCCGAAAGAAGAAAGACGGGGGGCTTAGATTGTGCACTGATTATAGGGGTCTGAACGCTGTTTCTTTGTCCAATGCTTACCCCCTCCCGCTAATCAAGGACTTGGTAGCTGAGGCCACCAAGGGCAAAATCTTCTCGAAACTTGACCTCCGAGATGCATATTTCCGTGTGCGCATTCGGGAGGGGGATGAAAGTAAGACTGCATTTAATACCCCTTTGGGGCAGTTTGAGTACCTCGTTATGCCCTTCGGGCTTCAAGGGGCTCCGGGGGTCTTCATGAACCTAATCAATGAGGTCCTACATGAGTTCTTGTTCAAAGGAGTGGTCCTTTACCTTGATGACGTGTTGCTGTACTCTCAGGACCTCCCGTCGCATATTAAATTGGTGCGCCAGGTCCTTAAGCGACTTTATGAACACCACCTGTTTGCAAAGCTGTCAAAATGTGAATTCCACAAGACATGCATTGACTTTTTGGGTTATCGCATCTCTGGGGGGAAGGTGGAAATGGACCCTGCTAAAATACAGGCTGTACTTGACTGGGAACCCCCCAGGACCCGCAAACAATTGCAAATGTTCCTCGGATTTGCCAATTTTTACAGAAATTTCATCCAGAATTTCGCTCAAATTGCCCTTCCTCTGACTGATTTGCTAAAGACCAAGGGGAAGGGTTTTGATGCTACGAAACCAGGCGCCCCGCTTAAATGGTCCCCTGCTTGCGCAGAGGCTTTTGAGAAACTTAAACTGATGTTCACCTCTGAGCCAGTGCTGGCGCGCCCTGATGAAACTAAAAAATTCATTGTCCAAACTGATGCCTCGGATGTGGCAATGGGGGCCGCTATTTTGCAAGAAGGGGAAGATGGTCGTTTACACCCCCTCGCATTTGTGTCTAAAAAGTTTTCTGACGCTGAACGAAACTGGGGGATTTGGGAGAAGGAGGCATCAGCGATCCGGCTGGCTCTCTCCACTTGGAGGCAGTGGTTGGAGGGGGCGCAACTGCCATTTGAAGTCTGGACTGACCATAAAAATCTGGAAATGCTGAAATCCCCCCGTTCTCTCAACGCTAAACAACTTCGTTGGGCGGACTTCTTTGCTAAGTTTCGCTTCACTCTTCGTACTTTCCCTGGGACGGCTAATTCCCTGGCTGACGCGCTCTCACGCCTCCCACAACATGACAGTCAGCGTGAGATCATCATGGACTCTGTTTTTTCCCCCTCCCACCTGGGGGGGGCTGTGGTCACCCGTGCGCAAGCGCGATCCATTCCGCGTTCTGATGAAACTTCGCCTTCCCTTTTCCCTGGGGGGGGGGGGGCTGGGTCCAGAAATATATGTCTGCTTTTACTGCTGATGATGATGCCTCCCTGAAAGCGTTGCCAGATTGTGTCCGTAGCCCTGAAGGTCTGATTTATTCTGGAGACAAACTGTATGTGCCTATTTCAATGAGGAGGGAGGTGATGGAGTCTGCTCACGGTTCGAAACTGGCAGGGCATTGGAGTTTTGTTAAATCTCTGCAACTCATCCGCAGACAGTTCTGGTGGCCACAGATGCGCAAAGACCTCTTGACTTTTGTTCGGTCCTGCCAAACCTGTGCCTTGACTAAACCCAGAGTGGGCAAGCCTCCTGGTCTTCTGCAGCCACTCCCTACCCCATCGAGACCGTGGGAAGTGGTGTCCATGGACTTTATTACTGACCTCCCTGCGAGCAAAGGGAACACTGTTATTTGGGTGGTTGTTGATTTATTTTCTAAGCAAGCTCATTTTGTGCCTTTTCCTTCCTTGCCTACAGCTCAGAGGTTGGCGAAATCGTTTATGTCTCACGTGGTGAAAATTCATCAATTACCTGCTAAATTAATTTCTGACAGGGGGACCCAATTTGTTTCTAAGTTTTGGAGGGAACTTCTTTCCATTTTAGGGGTGGAACAAGGGCTCAGCAGCGCGTATCATCCTGAAACTGACGGACAAACGGAACGAGTTAATCAGACCCTGGAGCAATATCTGCGTTGTTTTACTAATTATCAACAGAATGATTGGTGTGAATTGTTGCCTCTTGCTGAATATTGTTATAACAATACTGTCCATAGCTCCACGGGCATGTCTCCTTATAAAGCTGTTTCTGGTTACGACAGCCCCCCCTCCCTTTCCTGGAGGGGATGGGCCAACGTCCTGTGGGGGATGCTGATACATGGTGTATGTCCTTGCAAAAAGCATGGCCGCTGCTATGCCAAACACTTGACGCAGCCAAGGCTGCTTACAAGACCCAGGCAGACAAGGGTAGGGTGGTGGGGTTTGATCTGAAACCTGGGGATCTTGTGTATGTCTCGACCAAGAACATTAAGATGCTGCGGCCTAGCAGGAAATTGGGGTGGAAGTTCATAGGTCCATTCAAAGTGCGTAAAGTCATAAATGATGTGGCGGTTGATGTTGTTTTGCCTAAGAATTTACGTGCTCTGCATTCTGTTTTTCACATGAGCCTGTTGAAGAAGGATCCTGGCCCGTCTCCCTGGAGACCAGCAGTTACTCCTCCTCCACCTGTCATTTTGGAAGGGGATGAACATTTTGAGATCGCTGATATCCTTGATTGTAAATTGAAACGTGGTAAACTCTGGTACCTTATCGAATGGGTTGATTTCGGTCCCCAGCACCGCGAATGGGTGGAAGAAGGGGATATTCGGGCCCCTTACCTGATCCGTAGTTTCCACAGAAGGTTCCCGGACAAACCGGGAGGTCTCCCGCCCAGCCCGGGAGATCTCCCGCCCGACCCGGGAGGTGTGTTGTAAGTGTATTTTAAGGGGGGCAGTATGTCAGCAAGCTGCCATTCTGTTTTCTGTGACCTCTGTGTACATATCCTTTCCCTGTTGCACCCGGCTTGTTTTCTATCATCCTGCTCCTGCGTTGGAATGCACAAGATAACTGCTGGAGGTTGTGTGGGGGAGAAGATGCTGTAATGCTTGCCTATTGCTTTTCTCATGAGTCCTGCACCTGTGTTTTGTCTGATGTTCTGCCTGGTTCCCATGGACTGGGCGCGCAACCGTTTCATTAGCCCGCCAGCGGGAATGCTATTCATTGGATCTGTATCTGTTTGAAGTTCCTTTATTATGCTTGACCTAACTGTGTATCCCCAGTTCTAACAAAGAACGTGTTTGAGTATGTCTTCAACGCTTTGAAATAAATTTTGCTTTTCTTGAAAACGTGGATTTATTCTCGATGCTTGGGGATCCAACAGTGGGAGAGGACAGCCAATAATCTTCTGGGCTGTGATGATAACTCTCTGGAGTGCTTTACACAGTTCCTGTGGTCTTGTCTTGCTCCAATGCTGTCTTGGCTGATGGGTTTAGCAGGATCTTATCAGCAAATGGTTTTCCTCAGCCTCCTAGTAAATTTTGATAAAACGCCCAGCCGGCAGAATCAGAGTGATTTTTACTATTCTCTGCCTTCCCTGCACCCCAAGTGGCTGCAGCCAGAACTGCATTAGATTTTTTAAAAAATGCATAACAATGTTGGCTTCAGGGCCGCCTCAAATTTTGTCCCTCAGTCTCCCCCCCCCCCCATGGCCCTGCTCCCACGTAGGAAACCAAAGCTCCTATAACATTCTTTCCTTCTCCATTTTATCCTCATATCAATTCATCCCACCATCCATGTAGACAGAAAGTGGCATTATGTTGCTGCTCTCTGCTCACACGCTTCTCTCTTTTTCAGGGCTAGTTGCCTTACAGCTATGAGAGCTCCTAGGTGGGGTCTTCAGAAGCTCTCAGGCTGCAGGTTTTGGGGAGAAGTGTGGATGATCCTCTGCTTTCCACACAGAAGGTTCCAGGCTCAATTCCCCAGCATCTCCAGTAAAAGGATCAGGCAGCAGACGACGTGGAAGGCCTCTGCATAAGACCCTGCAGAGTTACTGCCATGATGGACCAATGGTCTGATTCAGTACAAGGCAGCTCCATGCATGTCTTCATGCGTGTGCACACTCAGTTGGTTTGAAGCTCCAGGGGTCATTATCAGAGCAGTTATTATCAGTTGTCACACACCCACACCATTTCTTTGGCTGCCATAAGCATAATTAATCTCTGTGGGGCTGTTTTCTGAACAACAGATATGTCATAGGGATAATTTCTGGACTGCTGTGTTAGAGCCTGCCCATGCAGGCATTTCAGCAGAAAAAAGGGTCCATTGTGTATTGTTTGCCTTGCTTTGGACCCCTAATGCTTAAAAAAACCCACCAAGGTTACAGTGGAACGATTGTTGATAGTAACATTGTTTGACAGATCCTGATAAATCAGAAGTTTTAAACTACTTGCCTTTCTTTCTGTTAGATTGTATTTAGATTATTAGATTTATTCCAGCCCTTGGATTTGGAGCAAGTTATGACAGTGTAAAAAACCTGCAAGATAGAGAATGACATGGCCAACTAAAATAATATTCTACATTTAAAAAAAAAGATTGAAATTACCCAATTTAACTGCAACTGTTGAAAATCAAGCTTATTCAGGTAGTACTTCTAAAAAGTACTTGGGTGAATGCCATAAACCTTAAGAAGCTATCAAGTTTATTTATTGCTGACAGCCGTTACAATCTTAATACACCTCAAGACAATCTGTTATAGGGCCTTCACTGGACATCAGTTGCATTTTCGTATGCATTTTACCTGGACCGTGAGCAATTGCACTCTTCTACCATACACATAACTCCTTTGTCTCCTTCTCCTCCCCTGCTTTCTGATAGTACTATGAGGACGCTTGTGGTTTATCATCACAGTCTGGATTAAACCTAAGTGGGGAAATCACCCAGCAAACATGCAAGATCAGCAACTGCCTGTATGTGTGCTTTGAGATCAGGAAGACTCCCACCCTTCTGGCACTCTGTAAACGATATTAAAACGGAGTTGTTCAGGAGAGCTTTTCCATAAAGGCAATAGGGCTTGTACAGGTCTTTGCCCACCCAAGCCAGTCCAGGAATGGGAGGGAATCCTGTACTTTTCAGTACATTAAACAACAAACCATGAGATGGTCTATACCTCCTCAGGTTTCCAGAACAATTTGCCACCAGAACCTCTTTTCTCTAGTCCCTGCCTTTCCTAAGGGAGAGATTCCAAACCCTTAGTTGGCATCTGAGACAAAACACATTAACAACTCAATATAGAGATTCACACTCTTACCAAAGTAGTATGTGTGGGGAGTGTTAGGCTACAAGAGTTAGACTTAGAATTCAGGTACAACATCAGAAACCATTTAACAATCAGAAGGATCTTTATTCAGTACAGAGATTAGCATAGACTACCAGAGATTACAAAATAACAAAAGCTAGGGCTGTTTGCCTTAACTAAACATTAATTATTCATCGTTACCAAGTCAGAACATCCACAGTCCCAGATAATCCAAGTACCAAGGGATTTTAAGGAGAAATCCCATCCTTATACCCATGTGCTCCAGTTCACAAAGCAACTCTTTGTCTCTCATGAGGCAGCATTTCCAGGTGCAATAAAACAGGCAGCAAGAGGAAGAAGGGAGAACTAGGCAAGAGAGCAGCCAGGGCAAGCAAGAGAGTCACTCCCATAGTGATCACTGGAATTATAGCCCAATCTAATCGCAATCAGCTGTGGCCATCAGCCAATCATGAGTGGACAGGGGTGTGTGGCCAATTGTTGGTTGCCATAGCTGCAACACAGGAATGGCTAGAAGTTTGGAGGCCTCTCCTGCAGTCAGGTGACCAAAACTTCACAGCTTCGTCATTGTATACATGAGTAGTCACATGAGGGCCAGAAAGTGGTGCCATGAGGTCTGGCTTTTGGCATGAAAGTGTGAAAGAATGTGGGTTTATGGCATGGCTATTGAGGCCATGTGGCCCCAACCATTTGGCTTGCAACAGGAAACAAGACACAGCATGTTATCAAAAGACATCACTGGAGAAGGCATGTGGATATAGAAAGCGGAAAGCAATTTTTCTATACAGGGCTATACTATAAAAGTTCAGGAGTACACTTTATAAAGGGAAAGGAACTGTAGATTATACCAGTACGTATAGATCATACCAGGGGTCATTTCGTAGAAAAAGAGCTAGGGGGACTCGTTAGCATAACTCATTAGCATATGCCACACCCCCTGACATCACCGGAAGTGTGTCGCAAAGACCTTACCCTGGGCCAAGTGAGCAGGAACCACTGCTGCCATGGGTGGAAGCCAGTTGCCCGAGCTTCATATGGGGTGGGCACAAGCAAGAACCTGCTTTTCTTCTTTTCCCTTTCCTTCAAGAGGACATAAGAAGAGCCCTGCTGGATCAGACCTGTGGTCCATCTAGTCCAGTATCCTGTGTCATAGCAGCCAACCATTTCCTCTGGATAGCCACCAACAAAGCATAGAGGCCAAGGCCTTCCCCTGATGTTGCCTCCTGGCTGGCTTTGGGTTTCAGAAGTTTAGTGCTGCTGAATGTGGAGGTTCCCCTCAGTCACCATGGCTAGTAGTCATTGATAAGACATCCTCCGTGAATCTTTTAAAGCTGATAAGAACAAAGTACTGAAATGAAAGCAACATGAACACATGAAGTTGCCTTTTATTGAATCAGACCCTCAGTCTATCAAAGTCACAATTGTCTACTCAGACTGGCAGTGCCTCTCCGGGATCTCTGTATTTGCTACACATACTACCGTGTTCTTGTTTCATCATTTCCTACTGATAAGGCCCCAGGATCACTGCCCCTTGGCCAGCCCCTCACTGGGGCCAAGCAAAGACCTTACCCTGGGCCAAGTGAGCAGGAACCACTGCTGCCATGGGTGGAAGCCAGTTGCCCGAGCTTCATATGGGGTGGGCACAAGCAAGAACCTGCTTTTCTTCTTTTCCCTTTCCTTCAAGAGGACATAAGAAGAGCCCTGCTGGATCAGACCTGTGGTCCATCTAGTCCAGTATCCTGTGTCATAGCAGCCAACCATTTCCTCTGGATAGCCACCAACAAAGCATAGAGGCCAAGGCCTTCCCCTGATGTTGCCTCCTGGCTGGCTTTGGGTTTCAGAAGTTTAGTGCTGCTGAATGTGGAGGTTCCCCTCAGTCACCATGGCTAGTAGTCATTGATAAGACATCCTCCGTGAATCTTTTAAAGCTGATAAGAACAAAGTACTGAAATGAAAGCAACATGAACACATGAAGTTGCCTTTTATTGAATCAGACCCTCAGTCTATCAAAGTCACAATTGTCTACTCAGACTGGCAGTGCCTCTCCGGGATCTCTGTCTGAGATCTTTCACATCACCTACTGCCAGATTCTTTAAACTGGAGATGCCAGGGATTGAACCTGGAACCTTCTATGTGCCAAGCAGATGCTCTACCACTGAGCCACAATCCCTCCATAAGAGGGCAGGACTGTAGTTGGTCACACACACCCCCAGCATGGGGCCCAGAGCAATTGCCCCTTGTTGCTCATTGGCTAGGACCACCCATGCACAGCAACTTTGATGACTGAAGGATTGTTCCTGGAAACTGCAGCCATGGCTCAGATTAAACTTTCTTAGTCCCTTCTTTTAAAATTCTCCAGTTGCCACTAGGTGGCTGTACAAGTCAGCTGTGAATAGTGCAAAGTAAATTACCGGGTTTTAAACTATTAATAATTTTTAGCAAGTGCCTGCTAAGGTACTTGCAATCAGCACTTCCAGTCAACAAGGCTTAATGAATGACAAGTGATGAGGCCACTTCTGGGAAGACAGTGAACATATTTGCAATGAGACACATGCTTGTCTTCAGGCCTTGTCTTCATAGTTTGGTCTCTACAGAGTCTTCATAGTTTGTTCTCTACAGAGTTGTTGTCTTTGATGGGAAAATCACTTAATTGCGACTACACACCAGACAAATAGGGATAAACACACCTTGTTGTAACTGAACACAGCATCAGCACTTACGAGGGCTGAGTCAAACTTTCAAAATTTAGCTTCACATTTGCAACTTCTGATCTTGAACTGTAAATATCTGTGATCTAAGTCTACAATTACAGAAGTGGTATGTGTGTCCCCTCCCCCGCCGCCGCTGACGCATGGTTCCTGTGTCTTTAACAACAGTATGATTTACAGAAACTGAACAGTCAAGCTGCTCAAGGGATGGAGATGCAAAATCTTTTTTAATGACTGCCTGTTGTGCAGCTCTTAAAGACACAGGAGCTTGCTGGGAAGAAATATAATACAAACATAAGAACATAACAGAAGCCATGTTGGATCAGGCCAATGGCCCATCCAGCCTAACACTCTGTATCACACAGTGGCCAAAACCCAAGTGCCATCAGGGGGTCCAACAGCAGGGCCAGAACTCCAGAAGCCCTCCCACTGTTGTCATCCCCCCCCCCCGCCAAGCACCAAGAATACAGAGCATCACTGCCTCAGACATAGTGTTCCATCTGTACTTTGTGGCTAATAGCCACTGATGGACCTCTGCTCCATATTCTTATCCAGTCCTCTTTTGAAGCTGTCTATACCGCCACCACTTCCTGTCAGTGAATTCCAGGTATTAATTACTCGTCGAGTGAAGAAGTACTTCCTTTTATCTGTTCAAAGCCTACTGCTCACTAATTTAATTGAGTGCCCACAAGTTCTTGTATTGTGAGAAAGGGAGAAAAGTACTTATTTCTCTACCTGGTCTATCCCATGCATAATTCTGTAAACTTCTGTCATGTCACCCCTCAGTCATTGTTAAAAAGCCCTAACCTCTTTAACCTTTCTTCATTGGGAAGATGTTCCATCCCCTTAATCATTTTAATTGCCCTTTTCTGCACCTTTTCCAATGCTATAATATCTTGTTTGAGGTACAGTGATCAGAACTGTACACAGTATTCCAAATGAGGCTGCACCATAGATTTATACTGGGCCATTATTGTACTGCCTGATTTCTTTTCAGTCCCCTTCCTAATAATCCCCAGCATAACATTTGCCTTTTTTATTGCAGTCGCACACTGAGTCAACATACCACGACTCCAAGATCTCTCTCTTGGTTAGTTACCACCAGTTTGGACCCCATCAATGTATATTTATAGTTAGGATTTTTTGGCTCCGATGGACATTACTTTGTACTTGCCCATGTTGAGCCTTATTTGCCACGTTGCCACCCACTTGCCCAGCCTCAAGAGATCCCTCTGGAATGCCTCACAGTTCTCCCTGGTTCTCACTGACCTGAACTTAGTGCCATCTGCAAACTTAGGCACTTCACTGCTTACTCCCAACTTCAAATCATTAATGAACAAGTTCAAAAGCACCAGATGTAGTACCGAGCCCTGCAGGACCCCATTGCTTACCACCTTCTACTGTGAAAACTTCCCATTTAGACTCACTCTCTGTTTCCTATTCAGTAACCAGTTTTTAATCCTTAAGAAGACTTGTCCTCTTATCACATGACTGCTGAGTTTACTTAGGACACTTTGATGATGAACTTCATCAAAAGCTTTCTGGATATCTAGATAAACAAGATCTGGTGGGTCACCCTTGTCCACATGTTTGTTCACCCCCTCAAAGAACTCTAAAAGGTTAGTGAGACAAGATCTTCCTTTAAAGAATCCATTCTGATTCTTTCTCAATAGCTTTTGTTCGTCAATGTGCCTACTAATTTTATCTTTAATATAGCGTTGCCAGATCCATTGGAAATGCCAGCGGGGCCCAATTTCCCCAAATTTGGGTCATAATATTGATTTAGACCAATGGTTACAGGTAGGGAAACAAATATAAAAATTACTAAAGCAATTTCATATAAGAAAATATTTATAAAATGTTTTATAGATGGCATATGACCCCAGATAGATTAGCAATGTTCTATCCTGATCTATCAAATGATTATTGGAAATGTTGAAAAAGTGTTGGTTCATTTTTTCATATGTGGTGGACTTCTGATAAAGTTAAAAAGTATTGGTCTTGGATTCATGAAATGCTACAAAAAATGTTAGAATGTACTATACCCTTTATACTTGAACTGTTTTTATTGAATATAAAGCCTGAAAGCTGTAAAAAAAATAAGACTTTTACCTTATTATACATATACTGACTACTGCAAGAATTTTATAGGCTAAATATTGGAGGAAATATGCATGCACATGAATTTTGAACTTTTTTGCAGTGCGCTGCGTGGCTGATGTGCTGCAATAATGTGGATGCTTGACCACAGGATGTCTCTGTGCATAACCTGCAGCAGGGCATGCTGTGTGGCTGATATGCCCCGCAACACTTTAAACTGGTTCAATTAGAGGCGGCACCGTATCGCGCCAAACTGCCAATCTGAACGCAACCTGTGACTGGTCATTGACACTGGAGGTGAATCTGTGAACTTCTGCTTCACATGTCGTCATGCTGATATACACAGAAGTGGGACTGATTCATTCAGGCCCCGGTCACACGGAAGGTTTTGGCTTGGGAGAGGGACGGATCGGGGGTGCAGCAAACAGGCACGATCTCACCACAACATCTGGGAAGCGGCACGCACCCATCCCTGATCCGTCCCTAAAGCTGGAAAACCCGCTGCAAAAAAGAACCACCTACAGAGGAGGACTTACCTGGAACGCCGCATCAAGCGTGGCCGTGGGATCGCCGGCACGCCTGTCGTCCAGAGCAATCCAGGCTCCCGGGCGAACTGCACATGCGCAGTTTGGCCGCCGCGCTCTTCCTTCAGTGGCTTCCCCCCAACATCTGATCGTGCCGGGGAGGCACTGCGCGGTGGCTCAGGGGATCTATGTGATCCCGCCGCCGCGTGTCTCTTTTGGTGCGGCTTTCAAAAGCCACAGTTTGCCCATGCTCCCCCCCCCTCCGTGTGGCAGGGGCCTCATTGTGTCTTTTGGGAAAGCCTCCCTTTGAAATCCATCCATTGGTTTCTTTGTAGCTTATTCTATTTCCCAGTTTTAATGGCTTAATATCATGTTTTCAACAAATGCAATAAACCTCCAAGACATTTGTGCAAAAGAGTTAATAAGCTTTGGTGATTATTCAGTATTTCCTATATGTGTGTGAGAGCTAATTTTAAAGCACACATACACATATAGGCAGTTTCTATTAACACTGCACAAAATAAATTTAATATGAGATATCTAGATTACTCATGCATATTATATACAGCATGAATTAACTTACTTTATCAACTGTAGGTATAAGAATGAATATCCAGGTGCACATTTCACAGTCAACACAAATCATCTTTTTTCAGAGACAGACTTTTAAGTACAACCTGGGACCTGCTTGTTTTTTTCTTCTGTATATGTCCATCTCCCTATCTCTCCTCTTAAAAAGGGTGATGGTATCATTCTTGCAATGTACCTTAAATCAGGGCACAATCCTGTTGTATTCTCCCCCACCACTTGAAAACCAGTAACAGCATCCCCTTTTGCACTTGAATGCAGATCAAATAATGTCAGAAAGTGTCTTGCTACCGCCTGTGGCTCCTGTTGCTCACACAGACCAGTGGCAGCTGAATCTGGGGATGGTTCTGAAGTGCCTGCTTCAAAGATAAAATTGTGAACCTAAAATTGGTGCATCTTTTCATGTGCTCGTCATCTACCCTCAGCCATCAGATTATCTTTTAAAAAGCACTCCTGTTTTGGATGTGAGCACTGTTTTAGGTAATACCTGTTCATTATTTAATTCTACTCCTAAAGAATCCCACCTCGTTCTCTAAATTCAGCTTCTTTTGGAGGCAGTAGCAACATACTTAGGAATCAAAGCTTTTGAAAGTGCTCTGCTAGAATCCACAGTTCTAATTCCTGCACTGGGTAATCTCTCTGACATAACAGAGCTTCTATAGAACTGCTTAAATTCCTGCCACCTAGCATTCAGTTCCAGTTTTTAAGAAAAATGAAGACTTTCAGAGGAATCCTGGGTAAGAGATGGTAACTTTCCTAATCTTTGGATCAAACAGTATTCTGATTTGTTGTAGGCCCCATTTTACCCCCAAAGGAGAACCAAAGCAGTTTATAACATCGTCCTCCCCTCCACCATTTTATCCTCATAGCAACAACCCTGTGAGGTAGTGTAGCTTGAGAGAGAGCAACCGGCTCAAGGTCATTTGGTCAACTTCCATGGCAGAGAGGGGATTCAAACTTGGTCCCCCCAGATCCTACCTACACTGACATTCTAACCACTGCAGGTCATGAAGTATAATAACAAAATCGGAATACAATTAAAACAACCAATTTAAAACAGTTCCAAACATTTCCATATTATCAGATGGCGCCTAATGACACTATAACACTGACCCTGGAGAAGGGGAGGAAAAGGCAGGAGAGACTGTACAGGTAGGAGTTCGCCTGACCTCACCCATATGCTTGGCGGTACATTTCCATTTTACAGGCCCTGTGGAACCAAGACCCACAGGGCCCGGATCTCATTTGGAAGCGCCTTCCACCAAGTTGGAGCTACAGCCGAAACGGCTCTGACTCTAGTTGAAGCCAGGCGAATACTCCTTGGTCCCAGGAGCGTCAGTGTGTTGTTGTTCAAGGACAGGAGCAGAGTTCTGGTGTGTGTGTGATGCCAGGAGAACTTTGCAGGACTCATATTCATTTATCTACATATTTATATGCTGCTTTCTCCATAACGGGGACCAAGCGGCTTACAATGTTTTTCTCCCCTCCTCTACTCATTGGTCACCTGATCTATGGCAACCCATCAAAAACGTATGTCAGCATTGATCCCCAGTGAGCAAAGTTAAGCATTTCACCACAGGTATGACTGCCCGGAATTAATTTGAGTCAAGCCTCCCCAGGGCTCCAACTTGTTTCCAACGCTAGAACATGGGGAAGTAAGGAATCGACAAGAGTGCCTTTGAGTATGTGCAGAGAGCCTTTCACAACCAGCACCCAACAGCTGGTTCAGGCGGCGTTGCTCCCAAGCAAGTTTAGGAGCAAGCTCTAAACTAGAGCGAACGCTTCTTCCGCCCTCGGTGGTTTTTCTCGCCTCTGCCTCCACAGGACCTTGCTGCAGTCCACCCGGCTTGGGGGGGGGGTTTCGCTGTCTCTTTAACTAGCCCCAGTCGGGCAGAAGGGACGCGTGTGCGCCAAGCGTTTGGCTCCTGGCATGGGGGTAGAATCAGCGGCGCCTACCCCCTTTGCAGCCCCCGGGCGGCTGAGCCCCAGGCCGGCTCCCCTGCTTGCTTGGGCCGGAGGTGCCTCCCGGAGGGCTTGCGGGACGCGTCCCTTCCTCCGCGGCCGGGCTGGCGGCTTTGTTCCTCGCGCGCAGCATCTGCCCGGCCGGCTCCTCCTCCTCCTCCTCGCCCAGCGGCGAAGCGAGCCGCTGTCTGCGACCGGGCGGGCCTTTGTCTGTCTGGCTCGCCCGCAGAGCTAACGGGTCTGCTGGGGAAGACGCTTTCGGATTGCTTTCTCTCCGGAGAGCAGCTGCTGCTCTAGCTTCGCCTGCCTGCCTGCCTGCCCTGCTTTCCTCCCTCCCGCCTTGGCAGGCGGCCGCCTCCCTTCCCCGGCACCGCCCATGGCATTGTGACCCGCTCTCCTGAGCTCACCTGGTTTGTAGCAGGCAGAGCTCGGGTTGCCCCCACTGGAAGACACCCGGAGCTGCCCAGGAAGACATCCGCCTTGCCCAGACTCTATCTCGCCCAGCCCGCCCTTGACCTTCTCGGGTTTGCCTTTGTTATTGCCCACGTCTGAGTAAAGGCGACTTGCAAGTGTCTGGGCTTTGTCGGCGGCTCTTTCCTCCTTGGTGTCTTGCCGTGTTGCTCCGGGGGGTGGGGGGGATGCCCTGCGGCTCTAACCATTGGCGATGCCCTGGTAGGTGAGTACGATTCTTCTTCTTAAAAAGCCTGACTCCCTCTAAGGGGCCTTGACCTCTTTCTCCCTTCCCTTGGCTTGCTCTTAATATCCAGACTGTGGACTTTGCCCTAGTTCTGAAGCTGCTGACTTGATTGGTGGGGGGTAGGGGAAAGACCTGGGGGGTTTCCTTCTGCTTCAAAAAAACAACAACACCTCTCTCCCATCAGTTCCTTAATTTTTTTTCCCTGAGCTCTTCTAAGTTCCTCTTGCAGCAACAGCTGCTTCTTTGTAGCGGGAGAGGTTGAAATACAAACCTTGGCATTGCAGGCTTGTGTGAATGAACCACACCCTTTTGCTCTAGCTTCGCCTGCCTGCCTGCCTGCCCTTCTCTGTCTGTCTGTCTCTCTCTCTCTCTCTCTCTCTGTCTGTCTCTCTCTCTGTGTGTGTGTCATGTCTTCAGCAGCAGTGGCTCCTTCTCCAGCAACCTGAGGAGGCCAGGGAGGGCCCTGCTGTAAGCAAGAGAAGGTCAGCTTGATGGATGCTGGGATGTCAGGCGGCCGAGAGGATGGCGGTGGTGGCGGCGCAGCTGTGGTCAGGCGGTCGGAGGCTGGCGAAGGGGTTGTGCAGAGAGAAGAGGAGCAAGAAGAAGAGGGGGATGAAGATCTCCGTGATGGTGGCGTCCCCTTCTTTGTGAACCGAGGAGGCCTGCCTATTGATGTGGCCACCTGGGAGAGGATGTGGAAACATGTGGCCAAGATCCACCCTGATGGAGAAAAGGTAGCCCTCAGGATCCGAGGGGCCACCGACCTACCCAAGGTGAGCAACCTAGAGGGGGAGATGGGAAAAGTAAACTGCTGGGCGGAATTACCAGCCAAGCTACCAGTGAAAGAATGAAAAATGGCAAGGGCTTTGGGATGGCAACGCTGCAGATGGCAGTTTATAACCATGAAAGGCTGTAAACAGCATTTTTCTTCTGTGGATATCTGGAATGTATCTGTGTGTGAAGACCCTAAGTCACCAGGATGCAATAACATTAGAACGTTATCTTGGGAATACTATGGAGTCTAACGAAGAACATACCCATATTTGCTTCATCAATGAAGTGTCTGTGACGTGTTGAAGAAACTTGATTTTCCCTCTGATAGCCCTGTTCAGTTTTAAAATAGTCAAACCTATTCCAATTTTGCAAAGCTAGGGTGTCAGGGGCCTAGCTGTTTAGAACAGAAATGGGGAGGAAATAGCTTTCATAGGAGCTGTATGGAAATAGGCTTATTTGGGTACAGGGCTTTGGGGCTGTGGAAGGAAGAGATGGAGGAAAAGTTCTTCTGTATTGTTTAACACAAATAAATAAATAAAACACTGGAATGATCCAGCTGGTGAACTACCTGTGAAGTCTACATGTCTAAAAGGTTGGTTCGGTGGAATTTCCGAAGGGGGCGGCATGTTAGTCTGTAGCAGCAAAATAAAAAAGGCGTCCAGTGGCACCTTAAATGCTTTAAACAATCTTATTGCAACATAAGCTGTCCATCCTGAGTCAGAGCTTACATCATCAGATGCATGAACTGTACATCCCTCTGGCACATGAATGAGCATTTCATGCATCTGATAAAATACGTTTATGCAGGAATAAATTTTGTTGGGCTTTAGGGTAGCACCAGATGGACTCTCTGTCATGTCTCTTGTTTTATTTCTAGTATCTAGTTTGGTCTTCTTCCAGAATTCCATAAACTCAGCATCTTCATGGGACACTTACATTATACATGGTCTTGCTAGATATTTTGCCCTCTGCCACTGTTCCGTGTGGGGTCACCACTGTTGTATAAGCTGCAGTGTTGGAAAGCTCCTTTTCCTCAACCTTTAAGGCTCAGGGCCAAACTAGACGTTACACATGGCCGTTTCAGTGCTTGCAAAGGCAGTTGGGGGGGACGACAAGATCCCCTATTTCCCCTGTGCCACAGGCCCAATCAAGGATCAGGTCCTCACAGCATTTTTAAATGGCCAAATTTATCTCCAGTGTGGTGTCAGCAGCCGCAGGTAGGCCCTGTGGCTGCTGTAATGTCTGGTTTGACCCTCAGTGTGACTCTCTTTCACTGGGTGAAACAGACTCTTGGGAGCCAGAAGTGCCTCCCGCATCCCAAGTACAGACTGAGAACATCTCTTTGCTCTGAAGGGCTCATTAGTACCTCATAGCAGAAGTGGCCGCTGGACTCTGAAATGGAAACACAATGGTGGAGACATGAGATCTTCAGAGACTTGAGCCTGCTTCTTCACAGCATGCGTGACATGACCTGGAAAGAGGAGTGTAGGGAGACTGAGCTGCCAGTCATGTAAAGAACAGCTGCTGGGTATCAAAGCTGAGAGTGTAACATTTAATCTTCCAAACAGATGGGGATGAATCTTGGACAACCAGATTGCCCTGTCTTCTTCTCAACAGCACTGGTGTTTGGTCTAGGTAGATTCAGAAGCATTTGAAGACATATATGTCATCGAGTACATACTACTTATACTACTACTATTCCCATTAGTCATGTATGGCTGTGAGAGTTGGACTATAAGGAAGGCCGAGCGCTGAAGAATAGATTCTTTTGAACTATGGTGCTGGAGAAGACTCTTGAGAGTCCCTTGGACTGCAAGAAGATCAAATCAGTCAATCCTAAAAGAAATCAACCCTGACTGTTCCCTGGAAGGCCAGATAATGAAACTGAAGCTCAAATACTTTGGCCACCAAATGAGAAGAGAGCACTCACTGGGGAAGACCCTGATGCTGGGAAAGATTGAAGGTCAAAGAAGACGGGGACGACAAAGGATGGTTAGACAGTGTCATAGATGCAACGAACTTGAAATTGAGCCAACTTCAGAGGACGGCGGAAGACAGGAGGGCCTGGCGTGATCTGGTCCATGGGGTCGCAAAGAGTCAGACTCAACTGTGCGACTGAACAACATACTATTATCCCTGCCCTTTCAACAAGGAGCTCAGGGTGGCATTCCTCATTCTCCCCTCCAGACTGCATGGAGCCTGTGTGACTGGCACAAGGTTGCCCAGCAAGTTTCCATAGCACAAGTGGGGATTCAAAGATGGGTCTCCCAGATCCTACTCTGACTCTTCACAGCAAGCTGGCTGTGTTTGTGTACCCATGGTAGGTTTTTTTTAAAAAAAAGTTCCACTAGTGGTTGCCATTGTGCTGTGCTGTAGTGATGCTAAAGAGCTGTAGATGTTGCAGGTGACAGACTTCTCTACAGGTGCCAGGGAGAGGTATAAATCTTCACCTCAATATTGCTTTCTTCTATAATGTCGTGTACTTATCCTGTTTGCGACAGGCTCATTAGACACTATTTTAAAATGTTACAATAGTGAAGGTCAAATGGGGGTGTGTAATTCAGGAAGATTTTACCCTCTTGTGTAATGAGGAGCAATGCCAGATGGTCGCGCTGGGTGGGCAAAGAGAGAGAGAGCATCTCTGGGGAGAGTTAGGGCAGATGGGAACCAAGCACCACTAAAATGGAGAAGGAGAAACTTCATACAGAGTGTGCCTGTTATTAACAGTTGTTTGGTACAGGACAGAAGTGCTAACCATCTGCCACCTAACTACACGAAGCATGCAGCAGGGGGAGTTGCTGAAAATGCAACTGTGTAACAAGCTGTTTTGTCTGAACCATGTGGACACCCACCCATGTGGTTCTGGAGGCTTTGGAGCACACCGCTGGAAAAGCTCCTGAAAGAGAGGGCTTGACACACACACAGATGAAGCTGCCTTCTATCAAATCAGCCCACTGGTCTATCAAGGTCAGTATGGCCTACTCTGGCTTGCATTGGCTCGACAAGGTCTCAGGTAGAGGTCTTTTCACCATCATGCACTACCTGATCTCTTTAAACGGAGATGCCGGAGATTTAACTTGGGACCTTCTGTTATGCAAAGCTGATGGTCTACCACTGAGGCACGGTGAGAGCCAGTGTGGTGTAGTGGTTAAGAGCGGTGGACTGGAATCTGGAGAACTGGGTTTGATTCCCCACTCCTCCACAGGAAGCCTGCTGGGTGACCTTGGGTCAGTCACAGTTCTCTCACTCAGCCTCACCTACCTCACAGGTTGTCTGTCGTGGGGAGAGGAACAGCAGGCAATTGTAAGCCACTGTGAGACTCCTTCGGGTAGTGAAGAGCGGGCTATGAAAACCAACTCTTCTTCATTTACATAGCTGCCCATCCTCACAATGCACAAATGAAGTGCCTCTTGGGGTCTGACTTTTTCACTTCTACCATTCTTGCCACACATGCCACAATGATATCTGTGGCACCAGCATATTTGATATAATGCCTCTGGTTTCCATTGCATTGATTGTCCAAGTACTTTTTGTTGAGGGGCTTGATTGAGTGGCCTGGAGTTCTACCTCCTGACTTAGTTAGGCTCAAGGGTTCTACTGCCAGTACAGATTGGCCCATGATGGCATTTTACTTAGAACATGTCCCAGGACAGCCTGTCTTCTCTGATGCCTTTGGGTGGCCCCATGATGTGGCACAGTATCAGCTGCATGCCATGTTTCTGGCTTCAGGGAGGGAGCAGGTGGCAGCTCCGGGCTACTGTGTCCTGTGGGGTACCCATGTGTTTTGGAGCCATATATAGTTCTCCAACCTTGGGCCAACTTTTTGGCTTTTAGAAGATTTCCCTTGTGTGGAACAGATCCAGACCAATCTGCTTCCTCTACTAGGTAGCAGCTGTTGTTCTGGCTTCAGGGAGGGAGCAGGTGGCAACCCCAGGTTACTGTGTCCTGTGCCCATGTGTTTTGGAGCCATATATATTTCTCCAACCTTGGGCCAACTTTTTAGCTTTTAGAAGGTTTCCCTTGTGTGGAACAGATCCAGACCAATCTGCTTCCTCTACTAGGTAGCAGCTGTTGTTACTACTAGCCCTTCATAGCAGTGGGGTGGTTGACTGTGTCAGTCATGAGTGAGAAGTCTAAACTATATGATCCCCCCATTCTTGAATGTGTGAGATTCTTCCTTCTGCTACTGTAACAGATCAGAGTATGCTGGTTCTCTGAATAAGGGGTTCATGAATTACACAAGAATCTAGTGAGTCAGTATATTGGTCTGTCAAGCTCTGTAGCGAACACGTGAGGCTGAACACATGAAGCTGCCTTATATTGAATCAGACCATCAGTCCATCTAGGTCAGTATTGTCTATTGGCAGTGGCTCTCCAAGGTCTCAGGCTGAGGTCTTTCATATCACCTCCTGCCTGGTCTTTTCAACTGGAGATGCCGGGGATTGAACCTATGACCTGCATGTCAAGCAGATGCTCTTCCACTGAGCCAAGGTCCTTCCCAGTGGGGTGGTTGACTGTGTCAGTCATGAGTGAGAAGTCTAAACTATATGATCCCCCCATTCTTGAATGTGTGAGATTCTTCCTTCTGCTACTGTAACAGATCGGAGTATGCTAGCAGTTCTCTGAATAAGGGGTTCATGAATTACACAAGAATCTAGTGAGTCAGTATATTGGTCTGTCAAGCTCTGTAGCGAACACATGAAGCTGCCTTATACTGAATCAGACCATCAGTCCATCTAGGCCAGTATTGTCTATTGGCAGTGGCTCTCCAAGGTCTCAGGCTGAGGTCTTTCACATCACCTCCTGCCTGGTCTTTTCAACTGGAGTTGCCGGGGACTGAACCTGTGACCTGCATGCCAAGCAGATGCTCTTCCACTGAGCCAAGGTCCTTCCCCAGCCTAAGTGGCATTGGCTCTCTAGGGTCTTGGGGTGAGGTCTTTCATATCCTCTAACTTATCCTTTTAACTGGAGATGTTTGGGACTGAACCTGAGACCTTCTGTGCATGGAGTGGAGGCTGTACTGCTAGCCAGCAAGAGAGCCAGTGTGGTGTAGTGGTTAAGAGTGGTGGACTCTGAGCTGGACAACCAGGTTTGATTCCTCACTCCTCCAACCGAAGCCTCCTGGGTGATCAGGCCAGTTCTCCTAGAACTCTCTCAGCCTCACCTACATCACAAGGAGCCTGTTGTGGGGCGAGAAAGGGAAGGCAATTGTGAGCCGCTTTGAGACTCCTTAAGTTAGAGAAAAACAGGGTATAAAGCCCTCCTCTTCTAAGCCCAGGCCAGTTGTCTTAAACGTAAGAGAAGCCAGTGTTGGATCAGGCCAATGGCCCATCCAGTCCAACACTTCTATGGTCTACTGTGGCCACGTGATTACTGGGCTGTATAAAAGTTAGCACAGAGAAATGTCTACTCTGTCAGTTGTGCTATGGAAACCTTCTTATCAGTATCAGATGGTGCAAGGTTTGCACTCATGTGCACTGAGCTTCAGGTCTGCTTTTAAGTGCCATACTGAGACTTGTACATACCCCAGGTCTGTTCACGTGTGCTTAATTCTCCCTGAGTCCTGAAGGTTTCCTTGCCAGTTGTCATTAGATCCCCAGACAGCTTCAGCAGAGGGACACCAGTGCAGATGGCTCCACAGGACAGACTGATTAGTGTAGCCAACAGGGCAGAAATTAATCAAAATCCACCCCCACCCCCTTCTTCTTTGCATTCTGTTTTCTTCTGAGACCTACAGCTAATCTCCCCAGCTCTGTCATAGAGGACTCATTAAGACGCACTTTGGAAGAAGCTTATATGTGAATAGCACTGCATTGCAGAGATGGTTATATTACCTTTATCCTCTGGGGCACGCAGAATAGCGCCATGCTTCTTCCCCATCATTTTATCCTCCCTGTGAGGTGTGATAAGGTAGGTTAGGCTGCGAGGGAGTGGCTAGCCCAAAAGTTTTACCACCACCACCACCACCCCCGAGATTCATGACTGACTGGGGAGTTGAACTCAGGTCTCAGTCCTGTTCTGACACTCGACTCATTACGGATCACTGATGAAGTCTGTATTCTGTGCTCCTTAAGGCAGCATTGGAGGGGCATGAAACCACCCCCTGTTTTGGCCTTATTGTTTAACATAAGAGATATTTCACTCTTTGCACAGAGGTAGCTGCTCTTGAGCATTATTGCCAAGCTTTATGCTGCTCCCCCCACCCCAATGCTTTGAGATTTAGTACTCTGCTGTCTGAATGTACAGAACACTGCAGACTTGCCAAATCTGCAGAGTTCCAAAGCCCAACAGCAATCGCTGTTCTGTGGCTGAATTACATCCAACCCTGAGTCAAACATGAAAGTTTGGCCAGGCTGCTAGCCCAGTGCCAGTAATTCGCATACAGATTTATGACTCTGGTTGTCTGCATTGCAAAAACTGTGGGGGTGGCAGGAAACAAAGAATGATTTCATTAGGCCTCCTCTTGAGGAATGTGTACTGTATGGTGTTGCTTTGCATACCTTCCCCAAAGTGGAGTGTCCAGCAAACCACTGCCTTTGCGAGGTACCCTTTGAAAACTGCTGCCCTGGACCCATTTATGTTAAATAGCTCCTAGTATTGCCTTTTGGCAATCTACAGTGAACATACATTGCTGGTTCTATGGTGTGGCCTCATTTGGAATACTGCATGCAGTTCTGGTCCCCGTATCTCCAAAAGGACACTGCAGAGCTGGAAAAAGTACAGAGGAGGGCAACCAAGATGATTAGGGGGTCGCAGCATCTTCCCTATGAAGAAAGGCTGAAGAGTCTGGGACTTTTCAGTTTAGAGAAGAGATGACCGAGTGGTGGTGGGGAACATGATAGATATTTATGTGTGGATTAGAGACAATAGACAGAGAGGACTGCTTCTGCCTCTCTCAAAATACTAAAGCAAGGGCATCCAATGCAGTTGATGGATAGTAAAGGAAATACTACTTTACATAACAAGTACTTAAAATTGGAATTTGCTGCCAGGGGATGTAGTGACAACCACAGGCATAGGCAGCTTTAAAAGTGGATTAGACAGATCCATGGAGGAGAGGTCTGTCAGTGGCTACGAGCTGTCGTGACTAAAGGGAACCTCCACATTCAGAGGCAGTCAACCTCTGAAGACCGGTACCAGGAGGCAACATCAGGGGAAATTCTCAGCTTCTGTGCCCTTTTGTTGGTCCTTCAGAGGAACTGGCTGGCCATTGTGTGAGATAGGATGCTAGACTATATGGACCACTGGTCTGATCCAGCAGTGAGTTTTTTTTTTACATTCATGTGATGATCATGCAGCTGCATGAAAATCTCCCTCTCTGTTTTCAGGTGTGATGAAATGAGTCCTAATCTTTGATAGCATTTTATTTGATGTTTCCATCACGAGCCCAGCTGTGTCTTGGTAGTGATGGCTGTGTGGAAAGGTTGGCTCCCTCTGTGGTGGCTTGCTTCTGTTGTAAATGACATAGCAGCTGGTGGGCTGCTGAATTCCTGGGGTCTCTTTGTAGCGACAAATTGATCTTACTGTATATCCTGGCTAGAATAGCCCAGGCTAGCTCAATCTCATCAGGTCTTGGAAGCTAAGCAGGGTCGGCACTGGTTGGTGTTTGGACAGGAGACCACTAAGGAAGTCCAGGATTGCAACACAGGGGCAGGCAACGGGCAAGCCACCCCTGAACACCTGTTGCCTGGAGGACTCCAGGAGGGATCACCACCAGTCAGCTGCAGCTTTATGGCACTTTCCACCACCACCATCTCCACAGGCAAATAATGTACTTTTCCAAAACCCTCTTTAGAAAGGAATAGCAGCAGTGACAACCCCCCCCTCTGTTTTTTCTTTTATCCATCACTTATATCCATTAATGTAAAGTTTGTGCCCAGACAGCTTGAGTTGAAGAATTTGCAACAGGACAGTATCCCAGTGCAATCCCAATGCAGCATTAACCGTGCATGCCCTGTTATCTCGGAAAGGAGGGAGACGCATTGCTCTTCCTGCTCCACACACACACAGTCTTGGATGTGAAGGAAACTCTCACCCATTCTGGGCTCCAGGCCCAGTTCTGTGTACACTGAATTCCCCATCAGTCTAATTGCCTAAGTGAGAGGCTAGTTATGGCAGGAGAATCCTCCGCTCTTTAGGTGGTTTCCATTGCATTGTCCGGGAGTGTTGTGCATACCCCAGAAGGAAAGCAGGTGGGGAGTGTTAACAGCTGCACCAACTTCTGGTTTCCTCTGGTAGCAACAAATTCAGGGTTCTTAACCAGGATATTAAATGGGGGCAGGATTCACAATTTCTGGGAGCAAGCGGAGGGGGTCTTCTGAGATTTTAGACAGCCCCCTTTCCCCACTTGCAATAGCCTCTGATAGCCAGTTGAAGAGAGTTGGGGTTTTGCTGCTCTCAGCACCCTGAGATTAAAAATCTCAGCTCCTGGATTTCTCTTGAAGGCTCTTAATGTGGGACAAGGAAAACGGGAATCAAACCAAATATTAAGGAGTTGGCTGATGGCCATCTCCTGAACAAGGTTCTTATTTAGTGTATGCTGGAGATCTATGTGTCATATGCATCATACCATAAATATGTGTACATAAAGTTGCCTTGGTTGGAGGGCTTGTTTTATTGGGGGAGGGGGCAGAGGGAATTGATAACAGTGATGCATCCTTGATGGGCAGTAGTGGATTAAAGGTGAAGAACCACTGAACCATTAGACTTTTATTAACCTTAAGTATCAGGTCAGAATGTTTTTCTTCTTGCAAGTAAGGTTGGTAATGAATGCTTAGCGTGTTGGGTTTTGGGGGGGTTGGGGATTCCCACCCCCCCGTTACGATGGAAATCTTGGCTCACTTCCTCAGATTTGGCTCACTTCCTCAGACTATCTGAACTGACTTTTCAGAAACTTCCTGGTATCTCTTGGGTCCTTCACTTCTGTGCTGCTGTGTTTGTGGCATATTGGGAGTGGTTTGTTCATTTTAAGCCCTAATAACATTTTGAGAGGTGCTTGCTGCTTGGTTTTATGATCTCAGCTGCCTTGTGTGTGTGCGTGCATGTACCTCTACTAGAGAAATAACTGCTAAATGTGCCGCCCATCTGACATCATTCTCCTTGTCTTTAAGAGCTGTTCCTTGTGGCTGTGTGTAAGGTTCCAAAAAGGTAGGCCTGTTAGTCTGTTGTGGCAAAATAAAAGTCCTTACTGAAAGACTAGCAACATTTACTTAGTGGCCTCCTTACTAGTTTACCTTGTGTAGATTTCAGTGGTGGTGTGTTCTTCCATGATTCTTGGCTATTTCCAAGCTTTGCAGCATTGGTAGTGGTGCTCTCAACTGTTCTGCAGAGTGTGGTTGTGTAATAACCATGGCTGGGGCATCATCACATTGTTCCCTGCCAGGAATGTTCCTTGTTCTCAAGGACCTACTGTCCTGCTTGAATATCCACTTGTTACTCTTCCTTCTTATTGATATAGCCATTTGAAATTTTGCCACATGCCACATGTTCTAGCTTCACAATAACCTAATGACACAGCTCACTCTACCTTTTTTCCAGACTAGGGACTAATTTGCCTGAACCTGTAAACAGAGGTGGGATCCCTACTGAATTCTGGTACAGCAGATAAGTTGCCTCTGCTTCTAGCTGCCCAAGCGCCCCATTGGGTACTCCTCACCAGCTTTGCATACAACAAGCCCTGTACAAAGACCCTGACTATTTAGTGGAACATTCCGTCAACAAGAAAACCAGGCTAATCTTGTGAGCAGGGACAGCGCCCTGAGCTGAGGCTATGAAAGGAGCCTTCTCTTTAATTCCTTATATTTTCAGTGTCCATAATTTTATAGCTTCATCATTTGTCCTGTTTTTGAATGCCTCTCTTTTCCACTTAAAGAGTTTGAAGTAATCTCTCGTAACTGTCTGAAATCAGAAGACTAAATGGTCTCTCTTTAGAAGCGACCTCAGGTGACCAGCAGTTTAAAAAGAAGGTCATTTCATGTGGTTATGTGGAACGATGATCTCATGTGCCTCCATGCAGGCCCTGGGTGTAGGCTTTGTTTGCAAGTTGATGTCTCTTCTGGTGATCTCATATCTTGCTTTCCACTCTCCCCCCCCCCCATGCAGATTCCCATACCAAGTGTGCCTACATTCCAGCTGTCAGCTCTTATCCCTGAGCGCCTGGAGGCTATACAGCGCTATATCAGGGAGTTTCAGTATCCTTTTTACCTTTGGCTAAAGCACGAGGAAATGAAGTCGGGCGTGGGGGGAGAAGGAGCCAGATGACTTCCCAGCTGACCACAATTTCTGGCAGCCTGGAGCTTCAGTCAGACTGGGAATTGGGAAGTGCTCTCTCCCCAAAAGAAGCAGCTGTTTTGTTACAGCCTGCAGTTTTGCTGTCCTGTGTTGACTTGCTGGTTTCTCAGTGTTCATCCACTCCTCATCCCGGCATCCAGTGTGTGACTGAGGCAATGTTAACCTTGCACAAGCGCTCTCCCCCGCTTATAACAGATGTTCAGAAGGCACCATCATGACCTCTGATGTGGTGGCAGAGTGCCTCCCAGGAGCAGGGCTAATGGTGGGGGGAAAGCAGAAGGCACCATCATGACCTCTGATGTGATGGCAGAGTGCCTACCAGGAGCAGGGCTAATGGTGGGGGGACAGAGAGTCACAGGAGGGTCATTTGGCCTGGGCCTCAAGCTGGAAAGGGGCCTCAGATTTAAACACTTGTTAATTTGTGGGGGGCGGGAGCATTCAATAAGCTTCCCAACTTGCTTTTATGAGCATCCTTATTAAAACCAAAGTGTGACACATTCTCTCAGCTTAAAGATGCAGATTTAAGCAAATAAAAGAGGTAATTTGGTAAAAGACACCTTTTTTTTGTTACCAGAAGCAGATGTTGTTACTCTTTTTTGGTGCCCTTAGTTTTGTTTTCACTTTTTTAATTAATGGCTAGGGGCCTCCAAAGCTGGAATGGGCCTGGACCTCACTGGGTCCCTGAGGGGGCTTGATTAGTGGGGCAGCACAACAAGCACCTCCATATCAGGCTGGGGGTTTTGTGTCCATGGGTGACTTACCAGGTATGCAGGAAAATGTTTGTTTTTTAAAAAGGCAGAAGAACGCCCCACTCAGCCTGACGAGGACTGAAAATGGAATGCTGAGGGCTGAGGAGTGAAGCTCAGCTGTCTGTTGCCTCATCTTATCCCAAGCAGGTCAAGGCAGCATATAGGTTTTTCTCTCCTCACAGCACTTTCAAGTAGGTTAAGCTGACAGAGTGTGACAGGTCCAAGGTCACCCAGTGGACTTTATGGCTGACATGATAAAAAGGCTACCCCTGGGGAAAGGATGGTCTCATCTGAGAAGAGTGTGTGTTTGTTCCTGCCCATTCAGCTCTTTTCACCCATTCAGCTCTTTCAAATGGTGTAGCCCTTAACAGTTTGCCCCCATGTACAATCACACCGGGACACAGTTCTTTGAAATCAAGAAAAGCAGGCCTTTGACTGGGTAAGTATTCTTGCGATGACTCTCAGTACTGGGATGAGGCGCTTCTGAACTCTTCCCCTTCTGAGTTTGGCAAAACGTAGGGACTGAGATCTGAGTTGGCCAGGGTATGGGGCCTCCCTAAGGAAGCTCGGCACAAAAGCTGAACTCTGCTTTGAAGGCAGCTGCCGAGGTCATGACCGGTTGCCCAAGATTTTCTTCCTGCAGCCGAGGAGCCATTAATCAGCAACAGTCAAAGTATCCCCTTTAGTCACCAGAGTAGCACTGTGGGCTTCGAGAATACTTTTTGAATTCATGGGCTTTGGATAGGTTTTTAGATAAGAAAAGCCCTCACTGGAAAGGACATAGATTATGTCTTCATACCCCTGCATTCTCATTGCACAGCAGACGTCACGGATACGACAAGGACATAGATTATGTCTTCATACCCCTGAATTTTCATTGCACAGCAGACGTTTCTGGTACTTAATGTGTCACTGATACGATAAATGCTGATAGAGATGAACATTTTATGATTACAGTGAATTCGCCTAAACAGAACTTCCTGCAGGCCTGATTTCCACACTGCATCCTGACTTAGAGGAGTGCCTCTGCTTTGGCTCAAATAGGAGGCATTCCAAATATATACTGAGGGTGAATGGCTGCTGAATCATGGAGGGGAAACAGTCTCCCTAGTGAGTGGGGGAAGTGCTGAGGAACAGAGCCTGTATCTAACAAATGGCTTTTTCTTTGTCTTTGTTTGATCAGATCATTCTGTCTCCTACCCTCTTGCCATATGTTCTGCTTGACACAAGCCCCCCTTTTTTATTCTGATTATCCTCTTGCCCCACACCTTGTCTTGTCCTTTAGGCTGATGGATCTGGCCAAAGAAATGACAAAAGAGGCCCTACCAATCAAGTGTCTGGAAGCTGTGATCCTGGGAATGTATCCTTTTCCTCTTACAGTCACCTGTGCCACCCCTGATGTTTAAATGTTGTTGTTTCAGTATTGCTGCTCTTCCGCTGCAGTACTTAAGACCACTTAGATTGCTTTCCTCATGTACTGTTTAACAGATGGGAAAATGCATTTGGGAAGGAAGGTTGCTGTATGTTGATCGCACATAATCTCTTTTGGGCAGGAAGGATACACAAGAGCAGATGGGCCTACTTACGACTTGAATTAGAAATACATTTGAAGACTAAGATGGTAGAATATTTTGTTTCCAAGTCCCACCAACCTTTGCTGTTTGCAAATATAATTGGAAGGACCTTTTTATGAATGGGATCTATTGTCCAGATAGTGGTGCACCGAGGCAGTGTAAACTATAGCTCCCTCCATGTAGAACCTAAAATGTCATAAGCAACCAAAAATGGCAGCCTTGTGTTCATGTTCCCATGTGTTCATGTTCTACAGCATCTAGTACCACATACCCTGTGTCCTGAGACCATTATACCATCTTTTTTCCTTATCCCCAGAAGCCGTAGCTAGTCATGTAGAATCAGGGTCAGGGAATTTATAGGGTAATTTATTTATTTATTTATTTATTTATATATAATTAAATTTATATCCCGCCCTATCCCGAAGGCTCAGGGCGGCTAACAGGGGCACCAGGTGCCAGGTAAAACAATATCATATAGTTTAAAACAAGAACATATAATTAAAACAATCACATATAGTTTAAAACCATAAATTACAATCAGATATAGCAATATACAGCAAACTTCAGCAAGAGGGAAGATCTTAACCTCACCTAGCTACCGACAGTCTCATACTCAAAGCCGTTTCCAGTGCCACGATCCACCCCTAGGGGGCGAGACAATCAGATGTTAAATTTGCTAGGGCATAG
>NW_015170887.1:1280200-1292915 GCF_001447785.1 Gekko japonicus
GCACCCCACACTCGAGGGGGTGCCTCTGGGACCGCTGATCCCCTATCGCCACCCTTTGTCCCCGACCTTGGAGAAAAGAGGCAAACCATTGCAAGGCTAGCCCCTGGATCCCCACGTCAAAGTTCGCTCACTGTCTCAAGTGTGGCGGGGAGGTCACGACGGAGCATCGAGACTTTATCTGCAAAGTAGCTCGCAAATGCCTCACAGCCTATCTCCAATTCCCTACCGTTTTGACTGCCACAAGGCAGAGTTGTCAAAGACCGAATTGTACTAAATAATTGTGCCGGGCGTGAGCTAGCAGATGCAATCGTAGCCGCATAGAACTCTCTCTTTGCGGCTTTGACTGCCATCTCATAGGCCTTCATAAACGTCCTATAAGATGCTCTAGATGCTTCATCACGAGTTCGACGCCACCGTCTCTCTAACTGTCTCAGCTCCCGCTTCAGCTCCCGCAAATCCTGGGTATACCAAGGCGCTCGCCTAACACGGGTGCGGAGAGGGCGCCTGGGAGCGATCTCGTCGATGGCTGAGGAGAGCCGGACATGCCAGTCCTCCACCAGCTGGTCCTCCACCTCTACCAATGATGTCAAGACATGGGGATATTGTACTTCTGTTTATTTACAGAATTTGGACCCTGCCTTTCTGCTCTTACAACAGCCACCAAAAAGGCTAGCCATTTAAAACATACATGATAAAATTACATTTTAAAACCAGCCCCCCTCCCAAGCACATATAATTAAAACCATTTTAAAAATAGAATTGAAATACTTTCAAAACATAAGAATATTGATGAGGAAGGAGGGATCATTGAGGGAATGCCAAATGAAACAAAAAGCCTTCACCTGCTGGTGGAAATGGCAACAGAAGGGGACTGACGAAAATCCCTAGGTAGAGAGTCCCAGAGTTTTGGTGTCATGGTGGAGGAGGCCCTCTCCCCGGTTGCCACTTGCCTAATCTCACAAGGTGGAGGCACCCGAAGTTGGGCCTCTGAAAATGACCATAATGATCAGGTAGGTTCATAAAGGATTAGGTGGTCCTTCAGGTATATTGGTCCCAAACCATAAAGGGCTTAAAAGGTCAACGCCCGTACCTTAAATTGTGCTCAGAAACAAATTGGGAGCTAGTGTAGATGGGCTAAGAATGGTTTGGTATGGTCACTGTGACCCACTCCTTTCAGTATCCTGGCTTCAGTGTTCTGTACCAGTTTCGCAACACTTATCAAAGGAAGCCCCACATAGAGCACCCTGCAGTAGTCTAATCTAGATATAACCAGGGCATGCACCATAGTGGCCAGATCTTTTTTGCCCAGGAAAGGCTGCAGCTGGCTAACCAGTTGAACATGGTAAAAGGCACTCTTGGCCACAGCTGCCACCTGCTTATCCAACAGTAGGCCTGGTCCTACTACGCTAACTGAAATCCTTGTATCATTCAAGATCTACCGTGTGATCGAAGCCATTGCTTACTCACTTATTTGGGTGGTTTGGCTGTTTTATGATATTGTTGGATATTGCTTTGTTGCTTTTATCAATGTTTTTGGTTTAGTTTGTCTCATCACTCAACTTGGGCCTGTTTTCTGGGAGAAAGGCCAGCCCATAAATATTTTAAATAAATAAAGAGAGCATGTCCCACTGAATTGCATTCAGCTGAAGAAACTGTTGACACAAAAGTAGTTTCAGAGGCTTTATGCAAAATGCATAAGCTTTGGAGCTGGCTGATAGTAAAAGACCACATTTCAGCATGGTCTGGTGTGTAGACAGGCACTTTCACACACACTGAGTAATGCACTTTCAGTTCACTCTCAGTGCACTTCAAAGATGGTTTGTGAGTGGATTTTCTGGCTCACACACACTGAGTAATGCACTTTCAGTCCACTCTCAGTGCACTTCAGTGATGGTTTGTGAGTGGATTTTCTGGTTTCATACAGTAAAATCTGGTTGCAAAGTGCAAAAGAAGCAGACTGGAGGAGTTGAGGGGCTTGTATCTTCAAGTGAGGTAAGTGGGATTTGATCTGCCTAGTTCTAAGTATTGGACTTAGCCAGTTAAAATAGAGGCAGATATTTAGGAGACATGGCAAAGGATCCCTGTTAGGTTTCTCCTCTCTTCTTGTCATACCACTATTTCCTGAATACTTTCCACCATTGGCAGTTACCTCACCAACAACATGCCAACACTGGAGCGTTTCCCCATCAGCTTCAAAACTTACTTCTCAGGGAACTACTTCAGCCATATTGTGCTGGGAGTGAACTTTGGGGGCCGCTTTGGGGCACTGGGCATCAGTCGGCGTGAGGATCTCATGTACAAAGCACCCACCTTTCGCACACTGAGCGAGCTGGTCTTTGATTATGAAGAGGCATACCGGCGTTGCTGGCACACCCTCAAGAAGGTGAAGCTTGGCCAGTATGTGTCCCATGATCCTCATAGTGTGGAGCAGATTGAGTGGAAGCATTCCATCTTGGATCTGGAAAAGCTTGGCCGTGAGGACTTCCGGAAGGAGCTGGAGAGGCATTCCCGTGACATGAGGCTGAAGGTGAGATGGCGGGAGGTATGGTGGTGCTATCTCTGGGTAACTCAGCACTGCTTAGTCTGCCACCTGTTGAGGCAAGCCTTGAATCCATTCAGTGTGCCTAGTTGCATCCTGTTGCTTACATGTTTAAGGGAGGCATTGGTTATTTAATGCCACTCAGAAGGGGAAGGAGGAAAAGAGGCGGATGCTTAGCTTCTCCTTTGGCCTTTGCAGCATTTATGAAGTGTTTTTATTAGGTATACATCTAGCTGTTATTTGGGAAGATACTGATAACATAATGCTTAATTTGGCTATTGGCAGTAGAGAGATGTGTGAGACCCTTACAAAGTGTACATTGCAACTGATGGATAACATCCGTGAGAATTGCTTTAGCAAAGCGACTAAGGTTGCATGATAGGCTATGATTTGTTTAAGCCAGTTCTGAACAAATTTGGGATAGTCTACTGTACAACAGACCATAGTTCGTCAAGCTCAGTCTGCTGCTTGCTTTTCTGCCTCCAAACAGAACCCATGGGTTTCTCTCTCAAGCTTCCTTGTACTGTTTGGCTGATGTCCAAGTGTCACTATGTACACAGCTTGCTCACTATTGGTCGGCCACAATAAATGTGTGGGGAACCATTGGGTAGTCAAGACTAGAGGTTTTTGGCCAACTTTCAGCTGAGCTGATCATCAGCTGCCTTCTTTTCTCGCCTCACTGTTCTCACTATAGCTCAAAAAAGCACCCTAAAATGCTATCCATTGGAGGGGGGACTGTCCCCAGAAACAACATTTCAGGGGGCATTTTGGGCTGCAGCAGGAGGAGAGAAAGTCTGGTTCTACAGATGCCAGGGTTTCCATGTGTAGATAAGCTGTGGTAGATCCAGCCTATGGTTGAGAATTCCATTTCAGCTCTCACCAATAAATTACAATTTGATGGACAATTTGGTGCAAATTGTCCCATGAAATCTGACTGTAATTTGCTGTAGCTTATTGTGATATGTGGGTGTAGCCTAAGGATGAAGCCTGGGAACATCCCTAGTTCAAACAAGGCACTGTTCACCTAGTCTCTGCCTTGTAACATGGAGATAATACTGTCCTGTTGTACAGGGTTGTTCTGTGAGTTTCTGACAGTGAACGTGAGGACCTTTGAATGTTTAAAAAGAGATAAGCATTTGTAGTACCCTTTGTAAGCTGCCTTCTCCTTGTTTTACTTCTTAATGCATTCTTCTTCCTGCTTTGACACATGAAATACTAGGACTGCTGGAAGTTGGTTGCAGTACTTACTGTCCTTGTCCTTCTTCCTTAGATCAGCAAAGGAATAGGCCCACCATCCCCAACCAAGGACAGGAAGAAGGATGTGTCCTCCCCACAGCGAAGCCAATCTTGTCCTCATCGTCGCAACAGCCGGACAGAGAGGCGGTGAGCAATGCTGTTGTTTAGAATCTGTATGGGTGTGCTTTTGTACCCATGTGTCTCTTTAACTTTCCACCTATGACCCGAGTGCATGAACTTAGAAGATTTTTGTGTCCCTTTGAGAGCCAAACCATGTTCCTTCTGAGCTGTGCCTTCTCTGTATCCATAACTCTTGACTGCCACTTCAGTAGCATTGCCCCTTCTCTCCTTTTGAAGGCTGTGAATTTGGTCACAGCTTCCTCCAGCTCTTAAGAGCTGCTCTGTCAATGGTCCATGTGGACTGGCACAGGCATCTGACTCTCCCATTAGCTCTCTAGGAAGAGAAGTCCACAAAGACCTGCCCTCCCTTTAAGATCTCTGTGCCTTGATGAGAAATCATTCCATTTTGGTTCCAAGATAACCAGCTGCTTGTATCTCCTTCCCTGCCCCCATACCCAGAATCTTCTAGCAGGGGCAGGAGTCATCTACCACTTTGCACTTGACTTTGGAGAAGCTTGGAATTGTTGACGTTGCTGCTTCTGGTCTTCTGCAAAGCCTCATGTAGTAGTGAGAGAGGGACTCGCTGTTCCTCTCTTTGAGTTTGTACTCATGCCAGTGGGGACTTGGAGTCGACAGTGACTGAAAATTACAGCTGTCTACTAAGCCAAGCCAAAATTTGTAACGGAATAGGTTCTGAGAACATCTGGGATGGATAACTGGCTGATGATCCCTACCCTCACTGTAGTTGTGTGGGAAATGCAGAACATAGATGAAACATCTCTCACAGCTGGCATTTCCTCTAGAAGAAGAAGGCAGGAAGTATTCTAATCTAAGGGCTATTTCCCCTGCCCCTCCCAGTTTCATTTATTCTTTGTTTCTCTCACCCCTCTTCCAACCCTCCACCCCACCTTATAGGCCTTCTGGAGAAAAGAAAACTACTGAGCCCAAAGCCATGCCAGATCTTAAAGGTTACCAAATCAGAGTGTAAAGAGACTCGCCCTGTTTGTGGACTCCTGCTTGGGACGGCGTTTGGACCACGTTCGCCTGCAGCATGCTCTGTATGAGGGGAGGGGGCAGTGGGCACGGAGTGCTGCTTTGTCCAAGGTGTTTCCTGCACTGATGATTCCAGGGCTGTATCCTGTAGATTAGAGCATTTGCCTGTCTGGTTTTGTATGGGAGAAGTGTTTTTAAATCCTGCAAACTAAATGAACCTTTTAAAAGTATCAGACCTGCCGGTTGCTGGTTTAGTGTTTGTACAGTATTGTTAAGGAGAGAAATCTTCCATAGAGGGATGATGAGGTGTTACAGTCTACTGGCATTCTTTTGACATGGCATAATCCCTCGCTTGGTATCTGTCTCCTCTTTCTACTTGGGAGGGAATCAAGTTACCGTGAAGATTTCTGGATAGGGAAAGAGGAGGAGAGCTGGGAACAAAAATGGTGATTCCTGTGGAAGAATTTTTTTAATATGTACCTTCTGAGCATTTTAATATTTTCTAATAAGATGAAGAAGGGAGAGAACCGTATCTTAATGTATATCCTGAAACCACCAACATCATCCTTATGCCACTGGTTCCAATGATGGAGCGCCTTGTACTTCTCCATCTTGCCATCTCTGCTGCAAGCTGACTGGTTATATTGTACTAAGGGTCCCTTTATGGGAAGCTGCTTAGGAGGTGCCTGTGTTATTGTGGACAGAAGGAAGGAGCGTGATATCTGCCACAAAATTATAGAGCCTCCTTGAAGCACTAAAAAAATTATCTGGAGCTGCCTTTGAGTGCTTTGGCAGAGCACTGCAGCTCTTAGGGTCATAGGAGAATGCAGAGATAGAGAACAGATCCCTAAAACAACGTTCTCTTAATTGTAATGTGCAACAGCACCAAGTAGGTGTATGTTCCTTCTTCCTACATGCAGGTTGTTAAGAGTGTGTCTAGACTTGGTTTGCCTATGCAAACAGTTAATGGAAGAAAGGGCTGCAAGCCAGACAGCATCCTGGGATGTGTCACTGGACCATCGTCTGATGTATTCTGTTTTGCTTCCAGTCTCATGCAGAATGCTTAGAGGTGCAGTTTTTTCTTGTGCTTTAATTTGGACAGGAATGTTGCATTGTCTGTCAGTCCTGTGATCTTTTTTAAAGCGACTCGTGTCTACACATTCAGAATCTTTATAGCAGAAGCCAGACCTAGTTACTTCAGGGACTGCCGACATATTTTTGTCAACAAACTAGATGTGGTGGTGGTGAGTGCAGCAACACCCATAAAGAGTGCTTATTGAAGAGAGGGTGGAAGGAACCCAGAATCTGTGACTTAACAAAATGTGGCTTAGATTTATGGGTAGAACTGGAATGAAATGAGTGTTGGTGTGGGCACGTTAAAAGAACCTGCTGTGTGGAGAGGATTGCATTGGTCCCTTCCTAGTCCAACTCCTCATCCCAGTTGACTGGCTCATCTTCTCATGGGGGCCAGTTGGCTTTGGAATAGCATGAGTTCTCCAGTGGGCGAGAATGTAGCCAGGGGACTTGGGAGCACCCAGAGGTCATGTACAAGTTTGGTCCCTGCCCCCCAGTATTGCGTTCCTCAATCTTCATGTCTGATATGGCCAATTTGGGCTGTAGTTTTCTTATCATAACCCCAAGAATCCTGGCTGGTTTGTCTTTTAGTCCTTGCACACACATTATTTATCAGTTTTTAATGTGGCAGGAAGGAGCTGGACTTCCTCCTGCTATAGCTTAACTGAAACTTTCAACAAATGGGAGCATAGCAAGGGATGAATTATCCATGTGCTGCATCTCCTGGCTATAGGAGCAGGCAGCATTTGTTAAACTATCACTGTTGCATTTGTGTGTGTGTTTTGTGGAGGGAGATAAATGGGTTTGCACTCCAGTTCAAAAGTGGAGCTGATTGGATCAGTGCACTATTGTGGAGTCTTCTCCATCCCTCCCTTATTTTATAACTGAAAGATTCCTTCAAAAGTGTACAAATATTTATTGGCTGGATACAAAATGGTTATGTTAGAATGTGCCCACATCCCAAGAATTAAGGCTGGTTACTAGTATTATTTAGGGGCCTCTTCAACAAGCTTGTTCCCTGCCTTTTTCTTGTTTACACATGTAAAGAAAAAAATCTTAATATGACTGGGTCACATTTTTATTTAGAGAACACTTTCTTTTTTGTAATTTACATTGATCTTAGTTTTTAGGTAAAAATAGCTAAACTCTGCTGAATATGAAGTCTGTGTTAATCCCGAGCAAACTGTCTTGATCACCTTTTGTTCAAAATGCCACATCCTTCCATCTTGTATTTCACCATTATTTCTTTCCCCCAGTTTAACTGCTAAATCCCTCAGTATAAGAAACAGAGAAGGGAGATTGTGGATAATCATGGACTACATTGGTGGCTGTGCTGAGTTTTTCAGAGCTATCCTTCAAAACTGGGAGAATTGCTCCAAGTTCCAAAGTTAAATTTAAAGAAGCAATTTAAGACAGATAGTGGGTGCCGTTGCAGCAAACTGGTAGCTGCCACTAGCAGTCCTTCTTTGTGGGGATACCACGTCATGAGGCAGCCTAACCTTTGGTTGGTGGTGAACCATAATCAACATGAAATCGGACATAAGACACAATTAGAACATGATGTGTTCTTCTGCTTCTGAAGCTGTCTGCCAAGCATGTGGCTGTCGCTGTCTCCCAAGAAAAAATGGTCCATCTGTAAGCAGAGAGAACTTGGTTGGAAAGGATTTGGAGGAGAGCTACAACTGGCAGCTCTTACGAGAATAATGTATCCCATTCTCCTTTAAAAGAGAAATGATGTTAGATTGTGAAAGGATTTGGGGAGCGACAACAGCTGTTCACTGTTTCCTCTGAGGTTATAAACTGCACAAAGGTAGATCAAAGTAAAATGCCAGTAAGAACTTCCGAGTTAAGAATTCATCAGTGAGATATTCTACCTGGGGGAGGTTGTAGAGTCCCCTTCCTTCACTGAATGCATTAAGACACAAAATTGGTCTTATTTTTGTCAACAAGATAGAGGTGGCTCAACACGATAACCTCCTAGCCCCTTCTTACTACATCCTTATATAACGGGCAGAAACAGAGGTGAGAATTCTGTGCTTTTATTTCAAGATTCTAAGTTTGCTGGATTAATGTAACAAGGTATTTTCTATACTATCCTAACCTGACTCCCCTGCCTGGTCTAGGTAAAACAACAGTGCTTTGCCTGCTATCCTTTGCTTCCAAAACCTAATAGAGAGCCAAGTGGCATGATCAGCAACTCCATGGGATGCAGTCCTAGCAGAATTCTCTGCACTTAAAATCATCAGGGAGAAGGTTCTGGTGTGCGTGTTATCTTTTTATTTTATGGAGCCACAGGACAATTTGGATGGGGCTGCTGCAGATCAGATGTTTGAAGGGACATAGTAACTCGCGAGTCTGCTGATCATGTTCTTTCCATCCCCAGAAAGCTCCACTTGAGTAAGAATCTATATACTTTTGCTTGGAATCGGTGAAAGAACACAAAAATAAAAATAAAAATGTGGTTGATCTCAGATCCAGTTCATCCAAGCCACAAGAATGAGGTAGTAGAATGGACTGTATTGTTTCAGTCTCTAGGTGGTGTATTGCAGCTTTGAGTGTTCCTTTCTGGCTTTTTTTTAAAAAAAGGTACAGAAAAGCCAAATGGGAAGAGAATCTCTTTCCATACTGTGCCTGCTTCTGTTGGTTTTGACATCAGGAAGCATTCCAAAATTGAGGTCTTCACTTGTAAATATGAAGTGGTGAAATCTATTCTACCACCTCATTCTCCTTCATCAACTTTCAGCCACATTGTCCCTTCTCCTTCTGGCACAAACAGGGGAGAAGTCAGCATTTATGCCTGCTAGACTCTTCAGATCAAGACGATTGCTTCAGAGTCATCTCTGGAGGAGAAAGGGGGGAAAGGAGGTTGTTACAGTATTCCCCTTGCCCATCTATGCTAGCACTTCAGTATGCGAACGGCTTCTTTGAATACTTACCCTCTCCTGATAAGTCATCATAGGCTATGGCAGAGGTCTAGAGGGGACAGTAATTGTGTTGGTATTACTGGGACTGCTTTATAATAGATGACAAGTGTTATCTGTCAGCCTTATTTGGTAAAAATCTTAGCCAGACCATATCCCTGAAGTCACATGGCAGGCTGGATATGTGAGCGTAGGTGGGGGTGGGGGGTACAGTGTCTTTAATGCTATCTCTTGAATTTTCTATATACCTACCTAATCAGGCATCTGAGTTTTAAGGCCAATATTGGCTTCTGTTGCATCACATTGACCATTAAGATTCCTGTGAAGGAGACACTGCTGTAGCAGTTTGCGTTCTGTGGTTGACGTAGTCACACATTGTAGTTATACTACAAATAAACTTGATAGTCTTTAAGGTGCCATGGGACTCCCTTGGTTTTTGAAGCAGTCAGGGTAATGAAGCTTCTTGGTTTCCTGCTCTGATCCAGGATTGAATCCATCATTCTGGGTGGCAAAATATAAGCTCAGGTCTAATAATTAACAGCTGGTTCTCTCTGAAAATGCTGTCAATTTCCCCCACAGAGTTCTGACAAAAGAAATTCAGCAGATTCTGGAGACTTAGTGGCTCTTCTCAAAGTGGCTTAAAGTAGTTTTCAAACTTTCTACCATCAGGAAACAGCCTGTAGGTAGAGGTCTGCCATGAAACCCCTGTAAGTTAGCAGAGGGTTCTTCTGTGGCATGTAGGATACACACACACTGCCTTGTATGGCTTCCTGTTGCAGAGAAGAACCAGTAACTGGTCTGTTTTCTGAAAAACATGGCTTGTTAATTTGCTATTACTGTTCTTTTCACTGAGGACCTCCTGCCTTCTCTGGTTTGGACACAGTTAACAAACCACTGGCTAAAGAGAACTGTGAACTGGAACCATGATGTGATTTTTTTTTTTTGCCCCAACATTCCCTTTGTCTCAGATGTATATGAGGAACTTGTGACTCAGTTCCTTGTCACTAATTGTTGTTCCTGCCATTCTAATAGGCTGGAAGTCAACTAAGCTCCTTGGGGAATTCTAAATGAAGCAGGACCTAAGCAGCAGATGTCTTTATCAGTAAAACCATTCTTTCTGTCTTCCCCTCCTACAGTGGTGCACTCACCACCTGCTTAAACAAACTGAGAATCACTTAAGCTCTGCAGAGCTGAGACCCTCAGCCAGATTTGTCAGAAGCAAGATGGTGCTAGTGGAGGTAGAGAAACTTGCTTTAACACTAACAGTATTTATCCAGTTTGAGCAGCTGGCCTTGTTTTCAGAACCATTTATGTTGTCATGACAGCCTGGAACAGAGACCAGTGAAGGCTTTCGTGGGATATCATGTGTCTATTCTGTAAACTTGTACTCTTTGTGATCTTTCATAGATGTTACAGACCCTCCTTTAGTTCTCTTTGCCCTCATATCTGTATCCTTCTCATTGATTCCTTTTTTAAAGTTTAAAAACAAATAAAGATCCTTTCTGTACAATTTATACATTGGAAAAGGCCTGTCTTTATCAAAGCTGGCAAGTGCGGTGTGTTAAGTTCTTTTTGCTGAACACAATATATGCTGCATAAAATGTTTTCTGTTGCAGTGTTCATTGTTAGTTAAATCCTTAACAATAAAATATGAGCTCTCTTAAGCTATTGATAGCCCCAAGCTAGCTGGAAGCAGAGTTCTTTCCAGTATACAGCTGGTTTCTATTGTTTTCTAGTGTAATGAGCTGGGTCTTTGCCATCATATGAATAGCAGCAGCAGATAGATGCTGATATTAAGTTGGTATACCTGGAACTTTTATAGGCTGAATAAAAGAGAAAGCTTTGACACCTACCAAAGAAGAGTCAGGATGGCTCTTTAAAAGGGAATCCTGTCATACCAGTCTTTTGCAGTTCTTTGAGTGGGTTAAGGAGCACACATGGACAGGGGTAACAGACATAAAACACTTGGATTTACAAAAAGCTTTTGACAGTCCCTCACCAAAAGGCACCTGTGTTAGCATAGCAGTCCAAGGCTAAGATGATGGCTCTGTTCATGAATATAGCAGAAAACAGAGTAGGAGTAAATGGACAGTTGTGACAAGAAGAGAAGAGATTGGATTTATACCCCGCCCTTCACTTGGAGTCTCAGAGCGGCTTACAAACTCCTTTCCCTTCCCCTCCCCACAACAGACACCCAGTGAGGTGGATGGGGTTGAGAGAACTCTGCTCTTTCAGGAAAAGCTGTGCCAGAGCTTGTGACTGACCCAAGGTCACATCAGCAGGTGCAAGTGGAGGAGTGGGGAATCAAACCCGGTTCTCCCAGATTAGAGTCTGTACACTTAACCACTACACCAAACTGGCAGGAAGTAAGTAATGAGAATTGGTGGTGTATTATTTCTTCATTAGTGATCTGGAATTTGGGGGGAGTAGAGCCAAATAGCCTACTTCACAGATGATGAGCCTCCAAACAGATAAGTGGGCAACAGGGTGGCCAATGAGGTTCACTATAAAGGGTAAACTGAGGCACATCAGGCCAATCCTGTCTTCCAGTAGATGCACATGGGGTCTGAATTTTTTGGTGACTAATCAGGAAGGAGACTGTGATGTCAATGAAAATGTTAACTCAATATGTGGTAGTGGTGAAAAGGGCAATTATCAGGGCAGGGATTATTAGGAAGGGGAAATTATCAGTATTGTAATGCCCTTCTATAGATCTGGTACACAGCTTGGAATTATTTGCAACAGTGGTCACTGTATCTCAAAAAGGATAAGGTAGCACTAGAAAAGGTGGAAGAAAGGGAACCCAAAATGAGCAAGAGTTGGAGCACCTTCCCTAACAAGGAAGGCTAGGAAATGTGCAGTTCTTTAGGTTACAGGAAAGATGATTAAATTGGGACCTGTACACAGGGTTATAAAATTATGCACAGTGTAGAAAGTGCAAAAAGCTTTTTCTCCTTCTCACCGAATAATGGAATTTGCAGGAATACAGTGAAGTTAATGGGCAGTAGATTCAAGACAGAGAAAAGGCAGTATTTCTTCACTCAAAGACTAATACTAATTACTTTGTGAAATTCAGTGGCACTGGATGAAGTCATAAGCACTAGTTCAGTTGGCTTTAAAAACGATTAGACAAAAGCATGGAGAACTGATGCATAAAGTGTTGCTTAATAATGGTATCTAAATGGAAGCCCAGAGGCAGTAATCTCTGAAAACCAGTGCTAGGATTGGCAGTGACAGGAAGAGACTTTGGCCTCTATGTCCTCCTTGTAGCCTTCTGGGGACAGCTTGTTGGTCCCCCTATGTGGAACTGGATGATGGGACAGATGGACCATTGGTCTGATCCAGCATGGCTGTTCTTGCATCATCATAAGTTAATTATGCATGTGCTTCTTTCATGTGCAACAAAGTGAGGAACCATCTGGGAGTTACTCCCACAAGGTTTTTAAAAGAGATTTGCACTATATACAGTCCATGGTTCAGAAACACTAAGATCCTATAGATTATTCATTTTTTTCCTGGCAACAGGTTTGTGTTTTCCATGCACCTATTATCAAAGATCACATGTACAAAAAGCTGGAACTGCCATCATGAAAGTGCTAATGCAACGTGGATTTTTTATAAATAAATAGCACACTTAATTCTGAGTCCTCATTCCCTGTCCTAACAGCAACAATCTGAATTTGTGCAGCCACTAAACAGTTTTCTCCATGTGGCTTGCTAGTTATGCCTTTATAAGGGAACATAGTAGCTAGTGGAGCCAGGATATACTGAGCACTGCACATAACTCTGAAATATTTCTTTTTATAAGCAGACAGGTGGCACCGCAGTTATC
>NW_015170887.1:1292925-1304209 GCF_001447785.1 Gekko japonicus
GCAGGAAGAACCTGCAGGCAATCAATTATAACCCATATCAAATGGATATACGAGAAAGATCTGATAACAGCTAGTATGAGCAGTACAATGTATGTACATGAGGAATGTGAGAAACCAGCACTACTGAAATTGTCTTAAGGAAAATACAAGAATGTATCCCAACAAAAGAATTCTACAATTTTTAAGATTACAAAAGCATATTTCATTCTCTCCTGTCCTCTAAGACAAAGCAGCACATGCTTGGCCCTAAATAGAATGGCTGTCAGGGTGGAATAGCCAGGAGTTCTGAAGCCTTTTCTCCCTTTCCAGTCTCCTGTCCTCTAAGACAAAGCAGCACAAGCTTGGCCCTAAAAAGAAAGGGTGGAATAGCCAGGAGTTCTGAAGCCTTTTCTCCCTTTCCAGATTAAAATGTGGAATTCACTGCCAGAGGATGTAGTGATGGCCACAGGCATAAACAGCTTTAAAAGGGGATTAGACAGATTCATGGAGGATTGGCCTGCAGTGGATACTAGCCATGGGGATTAAAGGAAACCTCCACATTCAGAGGCAGTAAACCTCTGAATCCCAGTGTCAGGAGGTAACATCAGGGGAAGGCCCTGGCCTCGATGCCCTGTCATTGGAGCTCTGGAGGAACTGGTTGGCCACTGTGAGACAGGATGCTGGACTAGAGGGACAACTGGTTTAATCCTGCAGGGCTCTTACATTCTCTCAGCCACCAGAAATCTTACTCAGCTTTCCCACAGACTTTTGGGCTGCTGAGATTTCACTAAGCACACTACCTATATACTTACATTTTCACTTCCACAGAAGATAAAAAGTTGCTTTTACTTACAAGAAAAGCTCCGATTCTTCAAAAGCTGAACTTGTAGGCCAAATCCCATGCTTGCGTCTATAACCTGAATTTACATAGATGTGAATATACAGAAGGCACCTAACTTCAGATATTATGCTCAGTTATCCACTTTTGAAAGGTTCAGCATTCACCCCTTTAAGGAAGGCCAAGGAAGCATACCTGATCTGCAGAGTAAAATTTGAGAAGGTGCCAGCAAAACAAACACAGAGCAGTGTTCTCCCTGCTGTGTCCACCAGAGGGCACTCCTATAGCTATACCTTAGTCTTCAAAAAGCATTTCTGCTCAGTTTTGTTCACTCAGCCCCAAAGCCAGATGTTTCTACATTTTTCCTGAAATTATAAAACTTTATTTTTTCAAATTTAAGAAAACATTACAGATCCTGAAAACTCCCAATGCATCCTCTATAATAAATTAGTAAATCGCCCATACATGTAGCTGAAATTAGATGTTGTGGTTTCCATGGATCAAGGTTGACTGTGCAACTCCTTTCAAAATTCTTCAATAATACAAATTAGCAGCAATTGCTAGGCTTAGCGCGGGGTACCTGGCAGTGTGGCTTCCAATCTAAAAGCAAAACAACAAAAGCATTCATCTACAACCAGTTTTGGCTGTCCTTTCTTCCCTGCCAGCAGAGGCATCAGAAATATCCTGAGCTGATAGGTGAAGGAGAAACATAGCCATCTGAAGAACGTGACTATAAAATGGAATAGTGCACTCCAGGCAGAGGGGGAAAATCTGACTAATGCTGAAAGGTTCTCAGTGTCTCTGTTCATGCAGGAGAGTTGAAGCCTGGCCTGATAGAAACTCTTTGCGTATGAAGTCACTTAAATTGCTTTGATTCTCTCCAAGCTGACTGGCCAGTCAATTAACACCCTTAAGGTTGCAAGCAGCAGCACCACAAAAAAGCTACATTTTGAACATTTGCAAAAAACTATTCTGGCCCGAGTGCGATGAGAAATCAGTTTGCAGGAAGAGTCATAATAAAAACCACAAGTCCACTCTTATCTTGCTCTCCAAGGGCCCTCGGAGTGCTCACTAACAAAGTACACAAGCTCTGGTGACCTTTTGGATCATGATGGCTAATGGCAAACCTACCAAACGTCAAGTTTGCTGGCAGGATGTCCTTTAAAAGATGGTGCAAGCCAGAGTAGAGGCAGGCATGAACTGGCAGAGAAGCCCAGAGTAGAACTGCAGCATTAGAGGTGAATCCAATGCTTTCCTCATGAGAAAGATGCATGGGAAAAAAGAACAAAGGAAACTCAAAAGGGGGGAAAGGGAAGGGGTGGGGTAGATAGTTGATTTTTTTTCTTTTTTTTGTTAACTGATGCAAACTTCAGTGGCATGATTTCCCCTTTCAAAGCAACTCTTGTGAGAGTTCTAGAGGTCTGGTATATGATCGGAAGCCAGAGATCTCTAAGCCAAAGCTGGTCAACAGGCAGAGATGATCAGATGAACAGAAAGGGTTAGGCAAGCCATTTGCTGACCAAAGGATGTCTTCAGAGAGGAGGGACAGGCGGCCAAGTAGTTTTAGGGCTCCATCTTGGTACATCCTGCGACCTAAGATGAACAAGAGGTGCATGTCAGGGGGAGGCAAAAGCTGTGTGCTCAGCCCCCATGTGCAGACTCTTCACACACCTCTGTAATGGCAGTCATGGCCACTTAAGCAGTACCTTTAGTGTAGTTTCTTCCGGTGTCAATGGCATTTACAGACATTTTTTTGGCCCAATAACATAACATTCCCCCACCCCCCAGCTCATCTCATACTTACAATACCAGGAATCACAAAGTAGAAATTCTTACCCAATTCTGAAATTACATTTTCTGCATTTCTGAAATTATACCATGGTCCACACATAGACTTTTCTACAATGTACCTAGAATGCTCCCCCTTTTGTTGTTTTGTTAAACATAACATTTTTCCTGAAAAACATTTCTAAGCAGCTTGCTATTTTGTAATATTTTGGTTTGTCTTGTCAATGTTTTGATTTTTAAAAATATTTTAATGGACCAAAAGGGCTATAGAAGTTTTAAAAACAGATCAATGTGTTGTAAAGGGTTGTGGGGGTTTTTTTTTGGGGGGGGGAGCTTTTTATTGCAATATCATAAATTATCTCTTCAGAACCGACTTCTCTTGCAAGGTCACACTTCACAGACAAAAAAAGCTAGATTGTCCCTTTCTTCCTTTATCCTCACAACTTTATGGAATAATTTGACTGAGTGACTGATCCAAGGCACCCCCCACTGAGATTCATGGGGAGTGTGGAGATTTGAACCCAGGTCTCCTCCGTATTCATCTGACATACCAATCACCACACTGGCTGTATCAGCAAAGGTCCTGCTAAGAAGCAGGATCACCACATCAGCCCGCTGTAGAACAATGTCCAGGCTGCCCATTTCTAAGAGGCCCCACGTATTATATAACATGCTTGCTACAGCCCACTAGAGATTTATTTTGCTACACTCACCTCCTACATTCTCATTCCTGATTGGATTTGCTGAGTAGAAGATATAATCAACGGTGGCTCCCATACCCATTGGCATAGTTGTAACCTCAGGGCGGCCCTTCTGAGGCAGGAAATGGCTATAGGCAGAGGTCAAGTTCAGGCCATGCTGGACACAGCCTGGATATCTGGGCAGGAGAAAAGGTGAGTGAGAAAGTCACAAACAAAAACAAACATACAACCCCCCACAGGGTGCAATTAGTATCCACAGGCCATTCCTATTGTTACCGAACTTTGGAATTCTATAGAAGCCTCTCCGTCCAAGAATGCAAAGTTCACACTATTCCAGCAGTAAATATCTGCATAGGTTTCCCTGATGTCTTAACTGCCATCCAAAGCACCAACATGATTGCATGAGCTGCTGAGGATCACTTTTTGCAAAATTAACTTTTGTTATTATTGTCTAATCTTCTGCAGAGATGCCCTTTAAATAAACTTAACAAATTATAGCAGCACATTGGATAAATGCCTAATGTCAAGGGAAGCCTGATAACTTGTTGAAGAATCAGGCTGGCCCAAGTTAGCATAGCCTGAAAAGAGGCTTTAGAAGTATACCAGCCTGGCACTTTTCTTATGTGATGCCTTCACTTTAGTTTCAAGAGGGAGCCCAGGTCGGTTTCATTTATTCCACTGCAACTGCTGTGGCCCTGAAAGTTCATGATCAATTGCTAGGCAGTTTCTCCAGCAAGTGTTCATCCATTCTTTTTTCTTGGGAAGGCAAACATAAAACTTCCTCAGAGAAAACCCCTCCATCCCTATGTGCTCATCTACTCTGATGTGAGCTTTGTGATTGGAATCAGACAATCAATATTCTTGCTTCTCAAGACAAGCTTCCTTTTGCTGAAACATGGTTTAGTCTGCCATCTTCCTGTGTTATGAGCTTTCCTCATTCACAAGCCCCAAATCCCTTCCCTTCTGCTTACCTGGAACAGAACAGTTCTGCATCAGAGTTATTCTCCACAGTGAGCTCCTTAGACCAATGTGCAGGACGTTCTGCAATGTAGTAAAGCAACCCATTCAAACACAACATTGAACTTGCACCAGTCTGAATCAAACACACAATGGTTACATAAGAAAGAGGCTGTTCCATACACATGGTGCAGTAAGGCACCAAGTGACAAAATGGGAGAACCTAAGGAGCAGATCAAAATTACAAAGCTGAAGGCAAACTGCCATAATGCTTTCCAGCAAATCTAAGCAAGAGCTCATCATAAGAGATGATCCAGATAAGAGCGCCTTGGCCACAGTTAGAAAATGACCCAGCTTGCCCTGTCACCTTCAGAACTGAATTATAGGGGACAGCCTGATGGACGAGAACAAAATGAAAATTAGGATAAGGTTGAAGGGATGGGTAAAGTTGCTGCTCTTTGTTTAAGAAATTGGGCCCAGGACCGTAAGAATGATTTGACATATGCAGATTTTCATGCCATATCACAAAACCACTGTCAAAAAATCCACCAATTCCAAAAGAAGCTTGCCATACGGTATGCAGGGCTGCTGTTTGAGAAACACAAGCCATTTGCTGGTTATGGTCTCTTAAGTTTCTTCTTAAAATGGCAGCCATTCATCTGTGTGGGACAGGTAAAAGCCTGTTCTCTATTGTAGATTTAGAGATGTTCTCTCTCACACTCCAGATGACATGCAAACTATCTCAGTGCCAATGTGATTTACCAGAGTTGACTAATCAATACCCTTCTAGCCCATAAAAGCTGCTGCTAAGTCCTGGCATGGCTCTCTGGGGCCAAGGGCAGCATATAATCTGTCACCCTGCCTGCAAACATATTTTGTGCAATAAGGGAGATCATAACTTGTTGGGACAGAAAGAAGTGGAGGGAACCCTTTTTTGGAACCTGGTTTGGCATCTGTCACTCCTTCCAACAGGGCTAATTCTGCAGGTCGGTCACAGGCGACATCACAATAACGAAACTGAAGCAAGAAATCACGGCTATATTTACGCCTGTCTGCAGGGAGAAATACAGATCAAAGGAGGGAAATAAAGCATTTAAGGTGTGTTCAGACCAGTAGTTTTAGCACAATCTACGCTATTTGCATGAGGTGGAAATGCAGGTCCATACTACATGCTGTGGAGAGTACAGGTGCAATTTCAAAGCAAAGCACTCATTTATCTATTTACTTCATTTATAATCTGTGTTTCTCACTGAAACGCAAGGCAAATTACAAAATATGAAAATCAAATCCATCAGAAAAACAGCAAAAACCTCCAATAAACAATACAGTGGTACTACGGTTACAAGACTGGAAAACAATGCCAAAAAACCTGAAGAAATAATGAAGACAGTGGTTTACAAAGGTAGAAGGCAATGAAATAAAAGGAAGTTGATACATAAATTACAAAGCCCACAATTCTGCAAGCGTACACAATTACAAAAGGAGACAAACATTTTTAGATAATGGGCAAAAGTGAACTAAAATGTGGTAAGCAGACACATTTTACAATTACCAGCCATAGGTTTACATTTTTGCTTAGCCTTTCAAATGCCTAGGTACTCATACCCACAGCAGCGTGAAAGGTACAAGCAGATTTACAGAATATAACAAGGCAACCATTGGGGGCATCAGAATACCAACATATTTTCCTAGTGGTCTGGTAGGAAACTAGAACATTTCTAAGGCCTTGAGACAGCCAACTTAATTTAAGAACACTTAGGAATAAAAAGCTGCCTCTCAATCTCCATGGAGTTATGAAACCATGCAGCCTCCACAACACATATCCAAGCCTCATGGAACTTAGTCAAGAGATATATGAAATACAAATGGATTATAACTTAGAAAACTATTCTGATATTATTAAATACATGTATTATGTCTTGGTAAGATGCAAGATAGGACTTCAGAAAGCATGACTTGAAAGCAATTCCATTGAACTTGTGCAGTCTAGATCCAAAAATAGAAAGGGTTCATACCAGACAGTATACTTAAAGAGGAGTGTACACTTGTAGGTTTCCCCAGTAAGCAATGTAGTGCCCTTCCTAGATCATTTCAGGTCAGGAAAATGACACAGAGGAGAAATACTGAAGCCCCTTCTTCACATGCACCAGTGACATGATATGAATTGGACACCACCCATGCAGGAGGAGGGGGAAGAGGAGGAAGAAGAACTGGATTTATATCCCACCGTTTACTTGGCGTCTCAGAGTGGCAATCTCCTTCCCTTCTTCTCCCCACAACCGACACCCTGTGAGGTAGGTGGGGCTGAGAGAGCTCTGAGAATAGCTCTTGAGGGAACAGCTCTGAGAGTACTGTGACTGACTCAAGGTCACCCAGCTGGCGGCACGTGGAAGAGTGGGGAATCAAACCCGGTCCTCTAGATTAGAGTCTACCACTCTTAACCACTACACCAAACTAGCTCTGGAATTAAGTAGAATCAAAGCTCAGGTGTGGCTGTTACACAGGACACAGGATGGGGATCGTGCACCCAACCTGTATACTCCATAATGTGTAAAGAGGGCTGCACATATACATAACTTAAGTATGCAACCAGAAACCCACCTGTATACTCCAAAAAACGATGGACACTTATGCAAAAATTAAGCAAACTCATTCACTGCTTTCCCTCCAGTAATTAATTGTTTTAAATAAAGCATCCTACCTTTGAGTGTTTCCTGTAATAAAAAGGGAAGGCTAAAAATTGGTTAGCCCAGATTGTGAAGACATGCCAGCTCATGAAACAGGACAATATAATGCAACACGTGTCCTCATTTTACCATGAAGCTCACCTGACTTCTTCCTTTTGCAAAGAGTGACATATTGGCAACTATCAGTTATACCTAGACAGCTGGGCCACAGAGGAGTCAGCAGTTTCCGCTGATGTGGGTGATGACAGAACTCTTCCTGCCCAGACACCTAAAGAGGCAGAGAAGTCAAACACAATGAGGAAACTACATTTTTAAAAGGGCATGTGCCACTCCATATACACAAATATTTTGAGACACACTCCAAACAGCTTTACAAATGCAGAAATATTTATAGCATGCATGCACACTCACACATTAATCCTAACACCCTTCTAAATCCACTGAAATCAAGACTGTAACTCTATTTAGGACTCCATTATAAGAAAGCCAGTATTCCATATCTTCAGAATAAAGTATCTTTAAGATAAGTAAGAGAGCAAAGGGATCCCTGTGGGGCTTGCTTCAAACAGGAGAGTTGAACTTGGGAGTTCAGCAAGGGAGGTCAAGGAACAGCCGGAAAGAACCCCTCTAGTTCATGTTTCCTGAGAAAGTCCAAGTTTCCTGAGAAAGGAGAGTGATGTGCCGCTGTATCCTTGCTGCCAAGGAAATCTGCACAAATGCAGGTAGGCACCAGTGCTCCCTCTAAGCTGTGGAGTCTTGTGAACAAAAATTCTACTTTGTGAGCTACTGGCATTAAAGTTGTGAGCGAGCAATTTGACTACTGCATAGATTAGTTTGCGCTGGAGCCATCCTTCCTGAGGGAAGACAAAAATGTGTGAGCCGGAGGCTAAAAGACTGTGAGCGAGCTCACATTAACTCAGCTTAGAGGGAACACTGGTAGGCACCCTATTTTCATTCAAAAACATTTTGAAATGACTAAACCAATTATGAAGGTAGAAAGCCAGCAGGGGAGCTGGGACTGTCTTATCCAGTATTTTGCAGGGAGTGCCACATTATAACTACCTATCCATCGGGTGGAAATCATGGGTGTGTGCTCGATGCATGAGCTCTAGGTTCTCAGGGAGCAGGTTCGTTCCCTTGAGGCTAGGGTTGCCAACCTGGAGAAGCTGAGGCAGAGAGAGAGGTTTGGGCAGGAGACATTCTACCAGATCTGTCAGGACAGTCCCACTCCTGCACTGACAGCTCTTCTGTTGTTCTGGAGAGTGACAGTCTCAAGGTTGGAGGGCATCAATCCAAGGAGGAGGAATGTGATCCCTTAAAAGAGACCCCTTCCTTGGTTTGTGGACCAATATACTCTCATACTGAGGATACCCCTTTGAGGTTGGGGGGAGGTGAGATTTTGGTAGTGGGTGATTCAGTTATTAGAAATAGAGGGGGGGTCTGTGACAGGCATTTTGATTGCATGGTGACTTGCATGTCTGGTGTAAAGTCTGTGGACATCATGCACTGTCTAGATAGGTTGACAGACATTGGGACATGTAGGTGTATGGTCCTGGAGGAAACATTTAGGTTACTAGGCAGAAAGTTAAAGGCCAAGGCCTTAAAGGTTGCATTCTCAGAAGTGCTACCAGTTCCATGCACAAGGCCAGCTAGACAGGCACAGATCAGGGGCAGTGTTCCCTCTAAGCTAAGTTAGTGTGAGCTAGCTCACAGTTTTTTAGCCTCCGGATCACACACTTTTGTCTTAGGTCAAGAAGGATGGCTCCAGAGCAAACTAATCTATGCAGTAGCCAAATCGCTTGCTCACAACTTTAATGCCAGTAGCTCACAAAGCAGAACTTTTGCTCATAAGACTTCACAGCTTAGAGGAAGCATTGATCAGGGGTCTCAATAAGGGGATGAGAAAGTGGTGTCAGAATGAAGTTTAGGTTTGTTAGGCACTGGGGAACTTTCTAGGACAAGCTGAACCTTTATAGAAGAGATGAGCTTCACTTGAACCAAAGGGGAACCAGACTCCTGGTGATTAATATCAAAAAAGTGGCAGAGCAGTTTTTAAACTAATCCTGGGGGGGAGCCAACAGGAGCTGGGGACAAGATTCAGGACAAGGCACCCCAAAGAGACGATTTTGTACACACTCAGGGTAATATTGACAGGAGCATAACAGAACTTGGGAGTGAGGCTAGGATGGCAAAGAAGGGCCAAGTGTTGAGACCAAGGGGCCGAGGGAAGTGAGGGTTGCTGGAGAGGAAAACATAAGTGTCTGTATTCCGAATCTAGGAGTCTCTGAGCTGAGATGGGGGTGCTGGAGTGCTTGGTGCTAAATGAACATTTAGATCTAGTGGGTATCTCAGAAACATGGTGGAATGGGGAAAATCTATGGGAAAGTCATCACTGGGTATAAGCTCTATAGGCAAAACAGGAAGGGAGGTATTGCGTTATACATCAAAGTGGACACAGAATTGTTAGAAAACATTAGGGGAATGAACTCCCCAACAGAAGACATATGAGTGGAAATGAGTGGCCCTAAGGGTTACTTAAAAGTGTACTACACTATCACCCACCTTTTTTTAAAAAGTCTTTATCAGGAGATAAACAAAAACCATACAAAGTGAACAGAAGCAGGAAATATAGTACAACTATTCCAGATATAAAGGTATCGTAACATGTACAAAACCATCTAGTGGGAATATAGAAACATTAAAGGTACCGCTTATTTATTCTAAGTATATAAATATTACAACTAAAAAGTTAGGAGGGGGGAGAAAAGAGACCCCCGTTTGTTAGACACTATCACCCACCTGATCAAATCCTTGAGGCTGATCTTGAAATGCAGAAGGAAATAAGAGAGGTGACTAAAGCAGATAATGTTCTGATACTGGGAGGCTTCAGCTACCCTCACACTGACTGGGTGAATGTGTGCTCAAGTCACGCTGTAGAAATGAGATTCTAAGAGACATCATAAATGACTGCACACTGGAACAGTTGGTCACAGAGCCAATAAGAGGGGTAGTGATGTTAGACTTGGTTCTGACTGGGGCTCAAGAGCTGATGAGAGATGCAGAGGTTGTTGCACCAACTGGGAACAGTTAACACTTTTCCCAATTGGATGTTCATGAATGTTCAGCATTCATGTCAATGGAAAGTTACCTCTGAAGTCCAAAATGGTAACCTTTTATATCAAAAGAGGGAACTTTACAAAAATGAGGGAAATAGTTTAGAGGAAGCGGAAAGAGAAACACAAGACAGTCAAGTCCTTAGAATGTATGCAAACAAATAGAACAGAGTGGTTTGTAGGATAAAAGTAATGAACCAATTCAGTTTCACTGTATAAAGTGATCACAGGCAAAAAAGTAAAATAAAAGTGATACCAGGAGGAAGAAAGAGACGAATACTAATCTCAGGAGCTATTACATCTACAGAGAAAGTATTATTCATTTGAGAGCTAAACCAGCCCAAGAGGTTTGGCCCATTATCCCCAAACTCTGCTTACCTTCCAGGATGGCATCCCATGGTAGTACAACTGGCCATTCCTGATAAACTTGTATAACGGCGAGTCAGGCACAGAATTTAGGTCCCCACATAAGATGATGGGGCAGTAACTGCCATCAACCAGTTTTGCAGTCTTGTCTATCTCTGCCAGAAGCAGAGCCACCTGGGCCAGTTTGATATCCCCTCGATGAGGATTGTACAAAACATGAGTGTTTGCCACACACAAGGGTCTGATTGCCTTGTCTCCCAAGCTCTCTGGCAGTAAGGGATGCAACAATAGCACCAGACCAACGTTGTCTCTGTTGAGGATGTCCAAGCCAGGCCGAAAGTATTCAACAGGGTTAGCACTGATTAACTGGAACTTGCTCTGCTTGTAGCAGATTGCACAACCATCTGTCTTTCTTCCCGTCCGCCGCTTGTAGATGCAACCAAAGCCTAGCCAAACACAAAAGTACTTATTATTATTTTATTTGTAGTCTGTCTTTCTCACTGGGACTCAAAGGTGGATTACAAGTATGATAAAACTATTAAATCAATCAACAAGAGGATTAAAAAAATATAACATTTGAATCCAACAGCAAAGATGCCTTACAGTGGAGCTAGGACTGAAAAACTGGAAAAGAACAACACAAGCAATCATAACTGTATAAACTAGTAATGCTCATTCCATGGCTCATGGAGAGCCAAAGTCACATTACCATCAACCAAAAGAGCCACATGACTATGTTATTCCCTGTGTGCCACCCCACATAATGCACATTACAATTATCTATAACTATTAATATTAAATATATGTAACCATAAATTATCAGATTACTTCTCAGCATGGAAAGGCTGTCTTTCC
>NW_015170887.1:1304225-1315370 GCF_001447785.1 Gekko japonicus
AACCTAAGCCAGCCCTTTATTTATCTAGACTGAGAGGAAGGACTGCCTTTCTGCCTTTTTGCTCTTTCCTCAGAACGAGGGACAAGGCTCCTGGAGGAAAACAAGTTGATAATAGAGAAATGGGAGAAAAAACACCAAACCCCACTGTGGCCAGCTTGCTCTTTTCCTGAATAGCTGCCATAGTGGTGGTGGCTGAATGTTCTCTTTTCTCTGGCCGGCTTGTAGCTGCTTGAGTGCAGCGGTGAAAATGCAGAGCCTGCAAAGAAGGGAGGGCAGTGGTTGGAGAAAACAGGCCCTTTACTTCCATTCCTGGCACAAAGTTCAGTCTAGGGACACTGCCTCCACCCCCTGTGATAGCACCTGTTTCAAGGTGGGAATCACCTGCCCATCATAATAGCCTTGCTCATTTTCCTGGGACATGGGGTAGGTACCACACTGGAGTACAGGGCTCAGAACAGCCACAAATAGCTTGTCAAAGAGCCACATGTGGCTCCCAAGCCACTGAATGAGCATACTAGTCTACACTAACAGCCGCCAATGTACATTAAATTTATCCCCACTAGAAGTCACCTCCTGAGCTCATCCGTTACACTACAGCTCTGGTCTACAAGAACACCCTCCTGAACAATTCTGTTTTGCACATTTTGTGAAGCAACAGGTGCATGGGGGCCTTCCTAACAGACTTAGGCAGACCATTCCGTAACATGGGAGCAACCACAGAGAATGCACATGAACAGGCAGTTGCCCATTTTACCTGTTTGCAAGGTGGCACCTTCAGACAGCTTGGCTCAGATGAGTGGAGCTGTTGCAGCAGAACATAGCAGGAGAGGCACTCACAACAATTTAAATAACTAAAACCCCAAGATTGCAACCCTAAACAAACAGGGCCCACTGAACTGAGTGGGACTTGCTTCTGAGAAAACATGCACAAGATTGGGCTACAAGTCTCTGTAAACAAGGTAGAACAAACCTAGTTCTCCAGACCTTTGCTTTTAAAATGAACAGCCAGCAAAAACATCTCTTGCTCTCCTTTGGAAAGTTGGGTCAAGCCAAACAGATTCAGCTTTTTCAGAAGAGAAAGTAGAAAGCAGGAAGTCATGTCTAGGCTTGGAGATTCCCTGCTCTGACAGAGAAAATTCTGTCTAAAAGTCTTAAGACACCATTGTCTTCTCAGACCAAACTAGACATTTCAAAAGAAATGTGTGTGAATTCAGCTCATGAGATTTTCTTCTTCTTTGGGTGGCTGTCAGTCTGAGAAATGACAAGGCTAGAATGTGCATCTTTAAACCTTCTCTGTCTAGTTGCTATTCTGTACAAGATCTCCCCTCATCCTACTGCTTCTTCCTCATAGGAAAAAAGTGTGGGGGGAGTGAAGAAACAGTAGGAAGCAAATGAATTAAGGCCCCCACCCCCCGATAACAGCTTGTCATGACTCTTCATTACAAAAAAGGATGTGGGGGACTGTTACATGCATTTCTATTTATTGCCTACTTTTGCTCTCAGGATGAACAATACCACAGATGTACTGATATGGTCCAGTCCCATTCAGGCAGCCAAGGGAACAGGCCACCTCCCTTCTAAAGAGTGATAACCTCAAATGGTGCAGAGAAACTCTTCATAGCCATGTGTGCTATTAAACTTAGAAGGTAAAGCAAACAGTTTCAGAAACGCGGCAGCTAGTAAAACTTTCCACTCAAGAGAAACGTTCCTGAGCTAGCATCAGAATCTAAGTTCCAAAAAGGGAAGTTATACCCATCATCACAAGAGTTGGTTCCAGCTGCTCCCAATAGTGATTCTCCTGAACCTCCTGGAGACAAAGAATCTGGAAAGAAATAAAGGATGCTGGTTAGGAGCTGCACTTCCAAGGCAGAGCAAGTGCCCCCATTTCAGCTGCTTCTGGTTTAATACGTTGTCTATGCTATTCCTAGGGTGGATGAAGGGAGGAAAGGAAGACTACGGGATATTCCAACTGTAAAACTTCTATGCCTGACACAGTTCTTTACCCTTTCCCATAAATAGCTATTTATAGCTAATTATACAAATAAATATATGCAAATTTACACAGCATGCAGAGTTAGAATTCTTAATGAAAATTTTTGTTCTGTTAAATAACCTACATACAAGTAACTCTGCAATTTTATAACTTGCACAGTGAGCAATACAGATAGGTCCAAATGATACTCACATCAGGATCCCAGTGCTGGATCTCCTGTAAGAGATTTGCAAGACGATAGCTCCAGCTCAAAATGTCTGGATGGCAATGCATGTAAAGATGAGGACTCTGTTCTATCAAGTCCTGAGCCAGAATATTGTAGGACATGACTCTGAACTCAAATAAAGATCCAGCATCTGAGCTTGGCTCTGAGATACAAGCCTGAGCAGAAACATCTTCCCAGTCCCTCCAAAGAATCTCTGTAAAACAAAGAGAGAGGAAGACAGATATCAGATAGATATATGCCAGGAATTCCCTTCCCATAACCCATTTCTTTTCTTTTTCTTTTTTTGGCCCCCTGAAGGGGATATTTTAAATTGCATTTTCTAAAACTAAACACTACATGAAAAGTAGGAAAGGGACTACATACTATAGGATAAAGTAAAGAAACCTCTAAAAACCCAAGAGTGAGTGTCATACAAACAGCTTTAACAAGATTACAAGCTTATATAGCTAAATATTCATATAAATTCATTGAACATGTTCATCATCTTTCATACTTCTGCTCCAACTGAAACATCGTCTACTATGACTTCTTAAAGAGTCTAAGAAATCTTATTTTAAATATTCTTTAAACTTCAGAGTTATAATAAGTCATTTTTTATCTTTTGGCTTCCTCAATCTATAGCCTTGTTTTGGGGGCGCAGCCCCCAGATTTGAGTCTGATTCTTCACCAGAAGATGACTCTATTCCATCTCCATCTTACGACTGCCTTTGTCTTCTTCTTCTTTCCCATCAGTTGGACAGCTGTGCAGGTACAGGAATTCATTTGCTTTTTCCAGAGTGTCAATTTTTTCTTTTCCATTTGCAAACTTAAAGATGACTCCTTCGGGGAAAATCCATCTGTAGACAATTTGTTTCTTTTGAAGGAATGCGACCAAGTCTTTATATTTATGCCTTTTCTTCCTTATTTCAAATGGTATGTCCTTTAGTACCTTAATCTCTTTGCCTTTGATTTTCAGGGAGACTCCATTGGCTGCTTTAAGAATTTTATCTCTGACATTTCTTCTGGAGAATCTCACCATCACTTCTCCTGGCAGATTATTATTCCTTATGAATTCGGTATATGATCTATAGACCATATCAATGTCATTTTGTAGAGTATCCGCTGCAATTTCTGCCATTTGCTCCAATGCTTCACACATTAACTTAAGTGAGATTTCCCCCTTTTTCCTCAGGAATTCCCTGGAATCTTAGGACATAGCTTGCCTTTTCCATTTGAAGTTGTAGCAGTTGAGACTCATCTATTTGTCGCTTCTTCTCCATTGTCTGCATTTGTTTTTGCAGCTTTTTGTTGGTGGTGTCTACTTTTTTAAGTTGCAATCCCGATTTGAGCTTGCTGTTTATCCAGCTTTCGATTTATTTCCATCACTTGTTCCAGTAGAGGGCGCAATGCCTCACTTAATAACCTTTGAAGGTCTGTGTTTGTGTCCTGTCTGGGCAAAACACTCGCTGGGCTGGTACTTCTGGTGATCTTAGCTTTTGTTATCTTCTCCCTCTCGTCCTTCTTTATGGGAGGCACCATTTTTAAGGAACTGTTTACTTTTTATCAAAAGTTATCACAGTCCTGAAGTTTTCAGTTACGCTTTGTAAGTTCTTAGAAATTGTTACATTCAGTCTGTTTCGCTTTAAAAGGCTCCCCCCCCCCCGGTTTTACGACTGAATTCGCTTTCAGTTTGTCTTATCGGAGGGGAGTTCCCTCCCCCCCTTGCTTCCCAATGGGCGGCTTTTGGCTCTTTTCGATGTTCTTGCTTCAGTTTAACTCACAGTTCAATGATTATATGATTTCCATATCACTTAAGTTGCAAAACCGCTAGATCACCCGGCGCTTGATCCGGTGTGCGTTTCTAGTTCCATCTGGAAACTCCGTAGTAGGACCATCGGGGAATGGATGCCCCCCCCTCGCCGGCTTTGTTGCCGGAGGAAAAGCCGTCTAGCGCCCCATGGCTTGGAACCCCTCACAAGGATTCCGTGGGGAGTGTGGACGATCGTACCCCCTCCTAGCCACGAGTTCTGGCTATCGTCTCCTGGAGGTCCAGGAGAGCGACCGCCATGGCGAGCGCCAAAACCGGAAGTCCCCATAACCCCTTTCTAAGCTGCTGAGAAGAAAATACTGGTCATCCTCCAATTCCTTGAAGAATCTGGAACAATGACATGCCCAATAAAAGATATTTTTATGGCTCCAAAAATACCATCTCATTTATTGTGGCATGAGCTCTTACAAGGAAAAGCCTACTTCACTAGATAATTTTTTGCTGCAACAGGCTGATGTGGCCATTCTTCAGGAGCTAGAATTTCAGAAAGGTGTTCACTAGTACCAAGCAAGTACATGGATTCCTTTCCTAGGAACTATATTGTGACACTTCATCCACTCCCTAGATGACAATACTCCCTGAGTAACTCTCTTGAGTTATTTTGCCATACCAGTCTGATCACAGCTGCCCATAAAGCTTCCGCCTATGCTTTATGAATTAAAAACTCAGAAACATCCAGAGATAAAACTATACAACAGACTCAATTTGAAAGAATTTCTTCAAATCCTTTAAAGCCCTTTATGGTCAGGGACCTACCTACCTGAGGGACCGCCTTTCCCCATATGTTCCCCAGAGAGCACTACGGTCAGGGTTGCAAAATCGCCTGGCCCTAGGGACGCCAGGCTAGTATCAACCAAGACCAGGGCTTTTTCTGTGGCAGCCCCAACTTGGTGGAATGAGCTGCTAGAAGAGACCAGGGCCCTGCAGAACCTTTCACAGTTCCGCAGGGCCATGAAAACGGAGCTCATCATCTATGCCCTGTGCCAACACCATTTCTAGCCCAGGCCCACCAATAGTGGATCCCATCGCCGAATGCATGTTTTCATATGCTCTCATATGTTTACATATCACAGCTTTACTGCCATCGCTATGTTAATTGGTTTTAATAACTATATTGTGTATTTTATATTAATATTTATACTGTTGTTTTATCTATTGCTTTCTTATGTAAGACGCCCTGAGCCTCTCTCAGAGGGGAGGGCAAGGTAAAAATCAAATAAATAAATAAGTAAATTCAAATACCCAAAGAGCTCAGCAACAGAATAAGATGTGTGCACAAGGCTGTGGAATCTTTGAAGAATTCCAAGGAAAGATTGACATGGATATTTCAGCACTATCAGGCAAAACTAAAAAAACATGGCAGAAATGACACCCCTGTGTTAGCACAGCATGATCACAAACATAGGACAAAATACATTTGTACTGACCATGATAAGGTATTTCCGCTGGGAGTGGCTGAAATTGATCTGTGTTCTCAAAAGGAAACACAACGCCCTCTGCTGTCACCACATCAGTCTCCTGAGCAGGACTCCAAGCCAACACAGCAGGGTCTTCAATCCACACTTCTGTGGACAGAGGTGCACCGTCAACAGCCTGAAGATTAGCCTGGGTCCTTAGTGCTGTCCATACAGTATTGTCCTCTATGGCCTCTCTTTCCTCTAGTGGTAAATTTGCCAATGCAGTTTCTACAAATTCCTGTAGTCCAGAAGTCGTTTCATTCTGAACCACCTGTTGCTGCTCCTGGCCATCAGACTGTGGGGCCACATTCAAATCGCTTAAGCTTGTCATCAGTAGCTGTGGGCCTTCCAGCCACTCAGCAGCCAAAGTGGCTGACACCTTCTCTGTTTCTGAAGTGCTCTCATTGGTGTATGGCCCCCCAGCTTCTTCCTCCAGCCACTGCTGCAGCAGGGCTTGCTTCTCCTCTGAAACTGGCTTCCCACAAACCGGAAGGCCTTCTATATGGGCCGCTGTGCTCTTCACCAGAAGCGCATTCTTTCGGCATGTAAAAAAACCATCTGCAAAACAATACAAAAAATCAAAACCTGTTGCTGATTAAAATCCATTGGTTTCTTACAGGTAGCAAAAACAGGTGCAATAAAGAACTATTTAAATTCAATAGCAGAATTAATAGGGGGACAATCTAGATAACAGTTGGTGTGGTATGGCAGACTGCTTTTATCTTCCCCTGAAAATATCTGATGCTACTGTTTTCCACAAATGTCTAAGGCAACCCCATCTTTGTGTGGATGTGATCCATGATTTTGAAACTTGGAGTTTAGCAACACCAAGACTTTTTAACTTCTTCAATTATAGCAAAATCTCAGCTAGAGATTTGTACTGTTCAACACACTAAGAACTGCTTGCTGATATATTCTGCTCTCATGCACACCATGTGCATTCACAGTTTTCAATGCTGATTCTTAAAAAGTGAAAACTGAAGAATTAAATTATATTCATTTCGAAAATTTGAAGACCAGACTAGGATGTCCTGTTAATAAGAAAGATGAAGCAGGATAATTTGTATTCTGTCATAAATTCGTAAATGAGAAATGGGACATAATAGCACAGAATATTAAAGGCCTATATTCTTCAACCATCCTCAAAAAGGATGCCATTGAACTAATGAAAATGGAACAAAAAAAAGTTAGCATCAAGAGAGGTGAAATTCCTTGCTCTTCCCGGGGCAAGTAGCGATGGTCACCAGGGCAAGCAGCTGCATATACAGCCTCTTCACAGCAGTTTTTCCTCAATTAAAAGGAGCTGTACATTACTGTTTTGGGTAGCTGTTCTGTCCCTTTCAAGCTGGAAAAGGCACCTGGGACAGCTCTTTCTGATCATAAGAAAAAGTGCTACAGGCAAGCAGCAATACTGGGTCTTGTGAGTACTTTCTCTCTAGGACAGTGATCTGAGGATAAGAGGAGATGTAGACTAAATGACACTGCATTTGAACCAAAAGGAACATGAGGGTACAAGATTCATGAGAAGGGGCTAAATGAATTACACCTAGAAAGGAAACCAAGATATAGGCAGTAAATGTATGGGTCAGTATTTAGAATACAAGTCAGTATTTACAATACATCTACACTACAAGTGTATATCTTCTTAAAATCCACTGAGCTTCCCTAAAAGAAATCCCTCTCTCTCCTTCACAGAATTCTAGTTGCCCAGAATAAGCAGGGAATGGCTAAATGTACTTTAAGTTATTTGTAAATATGCCCTATGAATTGTTTACATTTTGGTTGAAGATGAGGAAAAGGGTTTTATCAGAATACATTGGAAATATGACATAAAAATGTATGTAGATCTTGTCATTGCTTGTTTATATGTTAACTTTACACCATTCAGTGATGGATAAGGCTTCCAGCTGGGAGAATCTGGGGGGTGAGACTGGGAAAAATGAAGTGCACAGTACTGAGATGTCATTTCATGGATGAGTACCCAAAAGTAACATGAAAGCATTCCTGATGCTCTAGGAATTCCTCTAGTCTCTACAGTAAAACCCATAGAGATTAGGAGAATTCCTAGAGTGTTGCAAATGCTACAGCATCCCCTCTCCATTTTTGCTCCCACTGCTCCACTGAGCAGAGTGGGGGGGGGGAAGTATCCCACCAAAGCATGCAACCTGGTAAGCCTAATGATAGTAGATCAATTCATTTAATCAGTTGCTTTCTATATTGGTTCCAATACTTAATTAAGGCCCCGGTCACACGGCAAAGTTGCCGCGGGAGAGGCACGGATGGTGGGCGGATTATCCGGGTGTGATCACACCCCAACATCTGGGAAGTGGAGCGCACTGGTGGCTTATTGCCGACAATGCGCCTTAAAAAACTAGTACCTCCAAGGTACTAGTAAACGTTTGCCACGGGCTGCCTCCAGACACCCGTGGTGTGATCGCACCAGCGCGCAGCATTCCCCTCCGGTCCCTCGTTTACCCGCCGGCGCTGAGGGAAGGACCCGTGGTGTGCTGCCAGCGTGTCTGATCGTGTAATCGCACATCAAACTGCGCCGGGGCAATTAGCCATGCCTTCCCCCCCCCCCCGGGATATCTGGCCTGTGTGACTTTACTTGGCTTTTTAAAGCAATAATGAAAATAGGAGAAATTGGGGAGAAGATTTCGAGACTAAGGTTAGCTTTTTGTTGTGGTATGGTAACAGCCACAGCTCTCCAATATGTATTTATCACTACAGTATGTTTGTGGTAGCTTTAATAAAATTCTGAGAAAATGTGAAAAGTTTAAGATTAGGTTTTGTGGTAGCAATAATTAGAAAATACGGCCATTAAAATACAAAACCATGAAGGAGGAAAACGAGTCAGGCTCCTAAACTTTTGGCCTGGTTTCTAAAGTAAAGCACATGTACCAAGGTCTGGCATAAGAAAGTTTCCTTTAGAATATGAATCAGACTAGGCCTGGGGAGAAGAGGCACTTCCAGCAGCTGTTATGGTAGTTTCCACAATGCAAGTTAAATTTAAAATAAGCACTTAAAGATGTTGTAGGCAGGACAACTATGTGGCTTCTGTGTTCCGTAAAGCACTTACAACATATTTGAAACTAAGTGAAAAAGAACTGGGCCATCAAACTTATGCTACATGGAACAACAGCTTCTTAACATGGTTTGAACAGCGAAGAACATCATCCAGGAATTCTGGTTCCCCTGTGGAGCACCCATTCTCAGCACTGCAAACTGACCACAAAAAGGCTGGTCAAAAAGATTCATCACTGTGTATTCAAACACCCGCCCGGCTTCTCCTCCCCTCGCCTGTTAATGGGCGTTTCGATACATAGATGCGAACACTGCCGGGTTCCAAAACAGATATTCTGCCCTTGTGTGACTTCTGAGGGAAAGTTATTTACCTCTCTGAGGGAAGCCCCGCGAGCTCACTGGGAGAGGGAAAATGGCGGGGGGTGGGGGTTATCCTGCCACATAAGACCCGCACTGCGTGGAGAGGGAGGGGGAGAGGGAGGGAGTGACAAGCGAACGAGGCGTTGACACTGTCCTCGGGATTCCTGTCAGGCCTGTTCACACGACTTCCCTGAGACGAAGCCAGGCCGGGGCCTCGGCCGGCCTCCCCCAGCCGCAGAAAAGACACCTCAGAGGTGTGCGTCGAACCCAAAATGAGAGGAGGGCGCCGGCCGCAGAATCTGAGAGGCGGCGAAAGACACAAAGTGAGGGGGGGAGCGTTACCTCGTAAAGCTTGCAGAAGCCGCGCCACGGGCAGCAGCACGTAACAGAGCACGGTCCCGATCATGCCGCCCGCTCCTCCCCTCCTCGTTGCCAGCCACGCGCGAGCCTGGCTCCGCCTCAGCAAGCGGAGGAAGACTTAAGCGGGGCTCGCGCGGTGTTGTTGCCGCAGCCCTGCTAGTGGGCCAAACCGTTTGGCTGGCAGCTGCTGTTGCTCTAGGCGCTTCCTTGGCGGCGGCGAGGGGGGGCATCTCCAGCCCAAACTATCCTACCCTCAGTAGTTTACTTTGGGCTGGAGATGTCCCCGTTTCTCTTCCCAGCAGGTTACACAGACCGAGGAGGGGTAGATCCCGTAATACTCGCCCTTGTCTGGCTTCTGTCAAGCCGAATAACTCCCACCTTCCTGGTTTGGATTTGTACTGGAAAACGCTTATGTTGGCTTCGATTTAGCCTGTTGAATATTTCCTTTGCTTTGTGTGTAATTAAAACTGACATTTAACTCACGTCTCACTTTCTAGGAAATGATTGTGTAAATAGCTTGTCAGTTTTTCAAGGGCATACAAGTAAACAGATAAGGTCCCAGTGTTCCTCCACCAGGCACCCCCCCACACACACACACCCTCTTAACCTTTTAAAATACCTCCTCCTCTTTGGTCTATTCAAATGTTTGTTGTGTGGGAATTTTCAGTACAGTAGTTACCTCAGATTCATAAATCTAAAGTGATTGTTTTTGAGAAGGCCCTGGATCACAATAGTAGGCACAGGTCAGCTGGAACCTTCATAGAATTAAATAAACTGAAATTTTAGAAAGTATTTTTATTTTTTTTAATGTAAAATAAAATGTTTAGGGTTTTGATATTAAAATCCACGTTATTTCCTCACAAAGTTTACTACTCAGTCTCAAGGGTTAGGAAGAAAACTCAGAGTTTTAACACACATACTTTCATTTCTCTAATTAAAGATCTCCTGAATTTTAAATCATACCTGGGCCACATATTCTAATTTCTTTTATTATTGTTATTATTTTGTTCCCTGGGATGTATGAGATGACTGTCTTACCTGAACTGTGTTTTATTAAATTTATTCCTTGTATATCATCATGATTAATTTTTCTGAAAATAAGCCCTTTCGTAGCTCTAGCCTTGGTTTTATTGACACATACTGAAGAGTTAGACATGTCTAAGAACACAGTATCTTTCAATAAAGTTGGGGTGGGGGCAAGAAGGTGCCAGCCACTAATGTTCAGTGTGTTCCTTTCAATTGTTTGCACGCTCTGGGAACTAGAATTGCTACAGTCTACCATGATTTCGGTGTCCTCTCCCATTGTTTGAGCAGGTAGAGGTCAAAAGTGTTCTTTTCTGGTGCTGGGTGTTCAGATTAGAGATTCTGCTGGCATACAACCTGCTGAAGGTGGTTTCAGATTTAGCATTAAGGTCAGTGTTCCTTTAGCTCAGTGTTCCTTTGCCTATGGCTGCTGTTATATTCAATTTGATCTTCTGTTCTTTCTGATCAAATGTCAAATGGTTTGATAATGGTGACAGTTTGAAAAATCCCCTTGTCATGAACAGAACTGATGAAGTTGAGATTGTCCAGAACTTGGTAGCCATGCAGTTGAGGACCTATTAGGATAATCTGTGGATAAATATTTCTGATAGCACTCTTTAGAGCTGACTTGGCTGGTACTCTTATTGAAGATCTTTAGAATTCAGAGGTCCCTGCCACACGGCAGGGAAAAGGACGGCTGAACTGCAGCGAATCTGAGCCGCACCAAAGTTGAGACGCCGTGGCGGGATCCCACGGATCCCCCGAGCCGCGGCGTGTCGCTCCCCGGCACGATCAGCTGCCGGGGAGGAAGAGTCTGATGGGAGGGGGAGTCTGCCGAACTGCGCATGCCCGAGCATGCGCAGTACGGCCGGGGGCTGGGATACGGCGGCGCAAG
>NW_015170887.1:1315472-1339457 GCF_001447785.1 Gekko japonicus
ACTGAGGAGCTTGTGGGGGTGAATGTAAGCCACTATGGGCCGATTTATTGAGTTTTATGTGCCAAATGAGGTCAATTTTATTTTTAATTCATGCTTACGTCAATTTTTTCTTTTCTTTTTGCTGTGCTTCTTATGCTTTCTTCTGCTTTTACTCTGTTCTGTTTATTACCAATACTTTGGAATTTATCCCTTTGCTTTATTGTCAAAATTATATCACTTCAGTTTTATAGTATGTTATTTTTATGCTGTGGGTTTTTACTGTTTGATATAGCTTGATTTTATTTTCCTACTTTAAAAATAATTATGTTAATCATTGTAAACTGCTTCACGAACCTTGGTTGATAATTCAGGGTAATAATATCTTAAATACATTTAGATGACAGCAAATTGTACACATGATCTTGTAAGAATGGCTGTTCCTATGTAGAATCATATTCCGTCTCTAAAGAGTTATCATATTAAAACAGGTGCTCGTGATCATGAAATATTTGATGCTTAATCTATTTATCGAATGGCTGTTCCTATGTAGAATCATATTTCGTCTCTAAAGAGTTATCATATTAAAACACTTAAATTTTCATTTCACATATAAGCCTGGGAAGAATGTATGCCATCTACAGAGAGAATAAAACCGGAACAGCATATCTATTCAATACACTACCAATCTCACTTTTATGGTTGGGGAGAATTCTTAGAAAGATGAACCTAAACTGTGGATTGTGTGAGCCGTCTCATCTGGTAAATTACCAAATGCTGAATTAAAATATGGATATCAATCAGAAATAGTCAGAATAGCCTTTTATCAGAAATAGTCAGTGTTGCCATATTCACTGAGACAAAGATGGTTAGGAGGCCTGACAATGTACAAACCTGGCTGTACTTTGAACAAAGCTGCTGGCAACATTAATGTACAGAACTATGTTATTCTTTTCCTACAAACTCCTTGGGCTTAAGTGCTTCATAAGAGTTCAATGGGAACACTTTGTGAAATGATCCCTCACCTGAATTGTGATCCATTTTTGATCCAGCTCAGTGGAGAAGACCTGATGCAAGTCTGAGGCTATGTGGCCATAGGATATATCATATATCTTGAGTCACAATGTCTAGATGAGGTCATGGAATACTTGAGATGAAATTAAAGTGACCTGAACTTAAGAGGGTGCAAGCTGCATGCTCAGTACACAGACTGTCCCAGTGCCTTGGAAATGTGGTCTTCCTACTCAGAAAGAGTACCATTTGGAATTCCGCATCTTCTGCTGACACCAGAGAGTCATGGACATTTTCTGCAATGTATAATAACTACAGTTGGATTGCTTGAGTAAAGGATTTTTCTTTGAAAAAAGAGTCTGAAATAGATATTACTGTAAATTACTGATAAGACGGTAAGAGGAAGAAAAAATTAAGGAGCAGAACGCCTGGTTCTCTGATGACACCATGGACTTTTTCAACTTTGACTCTGATGAGGAGGGAGGTGAGGCTGTTATCAATTTATTTATTTATTTTAGACATTTGTTAGTCACCTTTCTACCTTGCAGAACTCAAGGCTGTTTCCAGTGTCAATTAAAAAAACTATGTTAAAGCACATGAAAGACCACAATTTAAAATCGCCAGTTAGGATTGCCAATAAATAAAAACAAAATTAGTTGAATGCAGTCCTAAATAAAACTGTCTTCAGCTGCCTCCAGAACACTGAAAGTGAGGGATCCAAAGTGCACCTCCCTGGGGAGGCAGTTCCATAACTGTGGGGCTGACACCGAAAAGGGCCTCTCCCTGTGACCTTATTTCCCAGGCAGGAACACATGGGAGAAGACAGTCCCTCTGATACCCTTGTCCCAAACTATGTAGAGATTTAAAGGACAAAACCAGCACCATCAGTATAATTGCTGTAGTATTGGAGTCACACGCTCCTGATAGTGGGCCCCGACCAGCAGTGTAGCCACAACATTCTGCATTAGCTGCAGCTTCCAAACACTCTTAAAGGGTAGCCCCAAGTAAGCATATTGCAATAACCAAGCCTAGATGTAACTAAGGCATGGATCACTGTAGCCAAATCTAACCAGGAGTAGGCATTGCTGATGCACCAGCCAAAGCAGGGCAAAAGTACTCCAAGCCACTGCAGCCACCTAATTTTTTAAGAGAGAAGAAGTGATTGAATTTATACCCTGCCCTTCACTACCCAAAGGAGTCTCAGGGCGATTTCTCACTAGAGCTGCCTCGCAGCACAGCACCCTTTGCCCCAACACAAACATGTCAATTTCACACCCAAGGCTGCGGGGCTGCATTTGACGGGGCTTCGCCCGATTTCCTCCGCAGTTTCGGAAATCGGGTGAAGCCCCAAGTCAAAATGCAGCCTGGGAGCTTTGGGTGTGAAATTGACATGTTTGTGTCGGGGCAAACAGCTGCTGTGCTGCGAGGCAGCTCTAGTGAGAAATCGCCCTCAGAGAGGCCGACAAACTCCTTTCCCTTCCCCTTCCCCTCCCCACAACAGACACCCTGTGAGGTAGGTGGGGCAGAGGGAGCTCTTGACAGAAACTGCTCTTTTTTCAAGAACAGCTCTGATCAGAACTAGGCTTGCCCAAGGTCATCCAGCCAGGTGCCAGGTGCAAGTGGAGGAGTGGGGAATCAAACCCGGTTCTCCCGGATTAGAGTCCGCGCACTTAACCACTACACCAAACTGGCTCTCAGATGATGGCTATGTCAAACAGCACTCCCAAGTAAGGCTCAGGGAGGGTTTTTTCAGAACAGGTCTAATCACTACCTCCTTGAGCACAGGTGGCATAACTCCCACTCTTAAAGAAGCATTTATTGCTCCCCTTATCCACTCAGCCAGGAAAGGCTGTTGTTTAACATTAAAACCACAAGATGAATACTGCCAAAGCATCAACAGATATGATACTGTAGCTCTATCATAAATTCCACAGTTTCCTCTCTAGACTGTGGACTAGAATTTATAAAAACTCAGTAGGCAGTATTGTCCATTATATACCCATATACTAATAATATTGAGGATGTTTTTAAAAAAAGAGGGGGTGGACACCTTGAGATGTCCTAGTGCTATGATGGAGTAGACAAAGGCTGCAATGATAATGCAGTCAGTGTGGCACTAATACGGTCCTTCCTTTTTTAAATATTAATTCATTCACCTAAATATACCTTGCTTTTCTCCCCAATGGGGACCAAAGCATCCTACAAAATCATTCTCCCCTCCTCCATTTTATCCTCACAGCAACAACAACTCTGTGAGGTAGGTTAGGCTGAAAGAGAGTGCTCATGGTCAAGCTTTCAGAGAGGGGACTCAAACCTAGGTCTCCGAAATCCCAGTCTTACAACTACCTTAAACTGGCTCTCATTTCGCTCTTCTCCTCAGAAGAGGCAGTAGCTCAATGGCAGAGTATCAGATTTGCATACAAAAGGTTCCTGGTTCAGTTCCCAGCATCTCCAATTCAAAGGAAGAGGTAATAGGGGTGATGTGAAATATCTCCACCTGAGATTCTGAAGAGCTGCTGTCAGTCAGAGTAGAGAAGACTGACCTTGATAGACCAATGATCTGATAAGGCAGCTTCATTGGTAAGACCAGAAACAACCTTTTATCTCATCACAGATCCAAATCTCTCAAGAACAAGCCAAGTTCAAATCTGGGCCCTGGATTTCTCAGGGAGTTCCTGCTCCCATGTGAATCCCCAGAGAGACCTGCTTCAAGTTCCAGCTTACTCAGAGATCAGAATAGTTTCTGATACAAGTAAGGTTACCAACCTCCAGGTGTGGCCTGGAGTTTATCTAGATTTACAGCAGACCTCTAGACTCCCAATATCAGCCCCCTGGAGGAAAGGGTAACTTCAGAGGGTATCACATCCCTGCTGAGCACCTTCTCCTCTCCAAACTCTCCCTTCCCCAGGTACTGTACCCAAATATCCAGGAATTTCCCAAGTACAAGAAGCAGGAATTTCTCTGTTACTGTTGTGGTGCTTTGACTGCTTGTTTAGCGCTCTCTCTCTCTCTCTCTCTCTCTCTCTCTCTCTCTCTCTCTCTCTCTCTCTCTCTCTCTCGGTATTCTGCAGAGGGAGGTGAGAGCCATCCCTGTTTTTAGTATGTGCCTTTTTGAAAGTATTGTTTGAAAAGTGTGTGTGTGTAAATAAGCTGGGTATACTGTGTAAATAAGGTAGGTATACTGAATTACACGAAATGAGCCTGAGTTCAGCCTGAGAGGGAATGGTCAATATAGCAGTAATGCCCTTCCCAGTAAAAGGGGGGGGGAAAGAGAGAGAGAGAGAGCTCCTTGAATTGCTACAAATGGAATTGTCCATAATTGTAATGGAAAGATCGTTCATGGGACTGGAAACAAGGGTTTGGAACCAGACTAGTATTTTCTTGGACACAAGGATTTCCACCCATAGGGTGTGACTTTCCCACCTTCCCACTGCCGCCCAAAACACACACACACCCCAATCCTGTTGCTGGGAGACAGGGGCACAGAAGAATTTCAGGAGGTATTGGGCTGCAGCAGGAAGAGGGAGATGAGAAAGTCACATTCTGCTGCTGAAATCCGTGCACCCCTGGAAGTGCTAGTCTCTGGATCCAAGGGGGGAGGAGGGGCAGTCTGCCTTTAAGAAGGGTCTGGAACATGATGGCCTCATTGGATCCCTTGTTGCTTATCATGTGATCACAAATACAAACCATTTGCTCCTTCCTAAAGGCCACCAGATTCTCTCCTTGACTCGAAGTCTTGCTAGTGTGTTAATCCCATTTCATTTTAAATTAGTTGTGGCTATTAACTCCCCCCCCCTCCATTACACACTACTTTGAAACTAAGACAGTTGAGCAGGCTAGTGGTTTAAATATGGAGAGCTGATCCAATGAAATGAGAGACAACTGCTAATGGCCCCGAGCCAGCGCTCTCTATTTTTTCACACATGTGTATGCTTGGATGACTGAACTGTGGATCTCATGTCAGACTTGAATATTGAATAACATTTAAGGAGGGTGCAAAAGTGCAAGCCAGTAACCTAATAAATAGAAGGAAAGGGCTAAATACCAGGGGGTGGGGGGGTTAAGCCTATTTGCATATATCAGATAGGAAAAGATTTAGCAACACCACCACTGGAGGCTCTTATATGATTTGATTTCTCTCAAGAGGCAGTTTTCCAAACTCTGTTTCTCCCTAATTGTAAAATAAATTATGAATTGGATGCACAAGAGGTGGTATCACATCGGGTGGCATCCAGTTACAAATCTTGCTTCCTATCACTGTGCCCAGTGGCATGTCAAACTGTTTCCTCTTATTGAAGAACACCCTAAAGCCTTCTCATGCCAATACAAAAGGTAGCTGGTATGTTACCTCTGGTCAGTCCATGGTAGGAAAAAGCAATTGATGTTATTTTAGGTTATTGGTCAACAAAATGTGGGGAGTGCTGTCATGATAACTGGTTCTCAGCACAAGAAGTGGCTCAGCACTGAGGGAAAAGGAAGAGGGTTTCCAGAGGTATCCATGAAGCCAATGGGAAAGAGCAGTGGTGCCTCTTTGAACCTGATCAGCAGGCCTGCTGGAGAGGCACTCCCCAAAGCAGCAAGCAGTTGAATCTTCGGCGCCCAGCTCCAGAGAGCATCCATTGACTTGTGACTGCTTTTGGGTGAGTGTACTGCATATCAAAGAGGAGAAGACTGGGGAAGGAACGTTATCTAAGAACGCTTAGGAATTCATTAATGGTCAGTGTGGGTTCCCTGTGCAGCATGGTATGAACTGGGCACTGCATAGGTCCAGTTCATCTTTGCAGATGAATGTGAACATTCTTATTCCAGACCAAGATGGCAAGATGTCAGAAAGCAGCACATCTGAAGAGGCGGAATCTGCTTTGGAGGCCACTGACAATGAGGAGGACAAAGAAAGGCCAGACAGTTCTGACACAGACCTCGAAATAGAAGGTGGTTGTTTACTGCCCTGTTTTCCAACCAGATCTTCTCTGTCATCTCAGCAATAACCTTGTGAAATAAACTAGGCTTGCTCAGGGTCATCCTGACCTTGGGAGCAGCTGTGGTTCAGTGATAGAGCACCTGCTTTGCATGGAGAAGGTCCTAGGTACAGTCCCTGGCATCTCCAGTTAAAGGGATCAGGTGGTAAAGTGATAAGGGGGGGGGAACTGTACTCGAGAGCCTTGAGAAGCCACTGCTAGTCGGAGTAGATAATGCCGACTTTGAGAGACCATTTGTCTGACTCAGTGTAAGACTTCTTTCCTAAAAGCCTGGGTTCTCTTCCTAAATACATGAATGCTTCTTTTACTTTCATTGTAGTTTAACAAGGCATGGATCATCTAGAAAACATCTGGAAAATCCTTGTCAACGTTTTTAATGGAAAGACAGCCATGAAATTAATGATTTTTAAAAAATGAGTCTCACCTACTTACCAGCCTTGTTTTTATACCAGTTCCATATATGCAAAGGGTATTTAATTCCTATATGCTCATTATCCCTGACCAGTATCCTCTCATTAGTTCAATAATAGCTTTTTACACTGATGCTATGTAATAGTTAGTTATGTTTGGTACTGCCTGCCAGTTCACCTTCCTTTTTAGGAATTTGTAGGATGGTTTTTACATTTTTTGTTTTGTATAACCCCATGCAAACTTGTTAAACATTTTATTCAAGTATAACTGGAATTTTTTTCAAGTATAACTGGGGGGGGGGTGGTTTAGAAGTGGAGTGCCAAAGAGTAAAAACAAATTCTGCAAGGTGTGCACAGAAATATTTGCAGCAGATATAGTTATCGGAATTTGGGTGGTGGGGGGGAGATCTTTAGCATGATGCACTTCAACTCCACATGTGGATTACCCTTGTTGGATTTGGGTGCTTGTGTGAAGTGAGCATAAATAGGGTTTAATTTAACGACAGGTGCTGCTTGTATTATAATGCTGAGTTGACATAATTGGAAAAGGGGCAGAGACCTCTTTTTTGTGCCTTTTTCCTGGAGTCAACATGAGGTTCACAAGTTTCCACAGAAGAACCTCAGAAAATCATCTGTATGACTACTTTAGAGGATGTCACAGTTCCTGAATCATTGCCCTCTGGATCCCCCAGGCAGGGCCTCGGCAGTTTGCTCTCTGCCATGAGTAAAGGGACAATACATTGCCAACTATACAGATTTCCTTTTCAGATGCTGAGCGATCATTTACACCCATAAAGGGTGCAGAGCTGTACAGAGAGGCTTGCAAGCTGGTGGGAGTGATTCCCGTCTCTTACTTCATTCGGAACATGGAAGAGCCCCTTTTTAGGAATTTGTAGGATGGTTTTTAAAATTTTTGTTTTGTATAACCCCATACAAACTTGGTAAACATTTTATTCAAGTATAACTGGATTTTTTTTCAAGTATAACTGGGGGTGGGGGGTTTAGAAGTGGAGTGCCAAAGAGTAAAAACAAATTCTGCAAGGTGTGCACAGAAATATTTGCAGCAGATATAGTTATCGGAATTTGGGTGGTGGGGGGGAGATCTTTAGCATGATGCACTTCAACTCCACATGTGGATTACCCTTGTTGGATTTGGGTGCTTGTGTGAAGTGAGCATAAATAGGGTTTAATTTAACGACAGGTGCTGCTTGTATTATAATGCTGACATAATTGGAAAAGGGGCAGAGACCTCTTTTTTGTGCCTTTTTCCTGGAGTCAACATGAGGTTCACAAGTTTCCACAGAAGAACCTCAGAAAATCATCTGTATGACTACTTTAGAGGATGTCACAGTTCCTGAATCATTGCCCTCTGGATCCCCCAGGCAGGGCCTCGGCAGTTTGCTCTCTGCCATGAGTAAAGGGACAATACATTGCCAACTATACAGATTTCCTTTTCAGATGCTGAGCGATCATTTACACCCATAAAGGGTGCAGAGCTGTACAGAGAGGCTTGCAAGCTGGTGGGAGTGATTCCCGTCTCTTACTTCATTCGGAACATGGAAGAGCCCGTTATGAACCTTAACCACCATGGGCTTGGACCTAAGGGAACCAAAGCGATTGCCATTGCTCTAGTTGTAAGTAATACTTCCCTCACTGCTGTCAGTTGCCTCCTGGAAGGTCTGAAACAGGTGCCTACCCTCTTGGCTTTCCAGCAAGGCACTGTCTAAGGGAGCTGGGGAGCAGTATAAGGTTATAGATGTGGGCTCGGGCTTTTCTGTCTTAATTGTGTGTTTTCTTGATATTAATAGATGATCGTCTTTGTACTGTGTTGGGGGTTTTTTTGTCACCCACCTTATGTGCAGCTGCCTGCAAAACTCAATTGAACATATGATTTTATAAATGTTAAGTCATAAAGGTTAAAAACCTTCTCTCACAATATATCCCTATGCAGTGTTCCCTCTAAGCTGAGTTAGTGTGAGCTAGCCCACAGTTTTTTAGCCTCCAGCTCACAGATTTTTGTCTTAGCTCAGGAAGGATGGCTTCAGAGCAAACTAATTCATGCAGCAGCCAAATCGCTTGCTCACAACTTTAATGCCAGGAGCTCACCAAGTAGAATTTTTGCTCACAGGACTCCACAGCTTAGAGGGAACCTTGTCCCTATGTATTATTGGAATGTTATTTAGAATTTCTTATACAAAGTTTATTATAGTTTATCTGAAACTTTTAAAGATTTTGAACAATGACTATGGTATATTTTATTCTGTGGTTCATGCTGGTGTAATTCTATAATACCGTAATAAATGATTTTGACTTTTTAAAACTAGCTGTACTAACACTTTATGAAGCCACAAAGTCTATACTTGCTGGTGTGTTATAGAGATGGCAAAGGCCCTGAAGGATGCGTAAATGGCTGACTTAGAAGTTATAATGCTGGTTACACAGGCTACATAGGTACTATTTAGTACAGTGAGAAAATGAAAGGATGAGGTAATGTTTATTTATTAAGAATAAATGCTCCACAGTGCATACAGACCAGTAAGAGAGACAGTTGACCTCTAAGTTCTCACAGAATTATCACAGCATTACTGTAATATTACTGTGGTTGAAAATCTTACAAATTGCCAGTTGTTTACAGCCTGAAGTATTGTTAAAATTACCTTCCTACACACTTGCCAGATAAGGCAAGAACTGTTGCTTCATAGGGGAGCGGTGGCGCAGAGGATTTATCCTCTGGTTAACATCTGAACTGAACAGAGCTGCTGTCAATTCTAGCCCGCGCTGGTGTGAGCTTTGTGAGCTGGTGTGAGCCTTGTCCCCAGCTCGCCGTCCACCCAGCGGTTCGAAAGCTTCGGCGAGTAGATAAAAGGGGTACCACTCCTTAGAGAGGGTGGGCACACTAAACCCCCATGGGGGAGGTGTTAGCCGGCGAATGGAAGGTCCAGCTCGGAAGCTCGGAAGCCTGGCAAAAAAGACCTCTTCAGCATTAAGAAGCCTGTGATGAGCCAATCCGGCCAGTGCGGCACTATGACTCAAAAGCAGTCCTGGAAAAACTGACGTCATCAAGCCACGCCGAAAAAGTGAATGCCGTCCGGAACACATCTGAAGCCTACAACTGAACAAAATCCCCGTCGGCTGCAAAAGTGTGCGAATTATATGTTGTCCTCCCTGTGTGAAAACTTAACTGTAAATCGCTCAGAGCCAGCAGCTCTGCAGGATGAGCGATCAATAAATAAAAAAAGATATATAACTGCGAAGACAACACAACAGCAAAAACAACCACTGTGAAATAGAGTTATTAAAATAAAGGCAAAAGTGAAAATGATTATATATACTCAAAGTGTTACTTTAATGTATTAGTTATTTCCAATATTCCATATGAAACATTCGGTAAAAATCTAGTTTTTTGCATCCAGTATCAAAATGGCATACAGAAAACCCTCACAAGGTAAACGTCCAAGGAAAATTTATAAGTAGAATTAATCAAAATCTGTGCAGTCAAACTCTATTAAGAAAATTGTATTTAAGTACTGGCACCTAGTACATGACATTCCTGGGTGTCAAGACAAACCTAATATTGGATTAAGGAGAACTAGGAACTTGCACAATATTCTTGTGAAGTCTGATACTATGCCACCTTTAAGAAAATCTTTATCTGTCTCAGGGCACTATAGATGTAATTCATGTTCTGTCTGTCCTCAAGCCTGGGAGACTAAGAAACTGGTTTTCCAAGGCTTTGAGTTTACACTACAATTATTCACTAACTGTGCAATGAGGTGTGCCATATATTTACTGGAGTGCAAATGTCAGCTACTATACGTAGGTTCTACAATGCGTACGGTGAGGATATGGGTGGTGGAACATCATTCCCCATATAAGGAACAAAGTTACAGAAGCACCCCTTCTGAATAATTTTCTGGAAGTTGGTCATATACCTGAAGATTTTAAGTTCTTGCTACTTGAGAAATGTGAACCCAGACCTTATACCAAGGATGATGTACAGAAGGAGCTTCTCCATAGAGAGTCTTTCTGGATTTATTCCCAGATATGCATTTAAATGGCAAGAAACAGCAACAGAGGAGCTGATATGGATTGGTCCTGGGGAAGGGCAGGGGCAGGGCTCTCCCCCCCCCCTGTGCTAAAGCAAACACTGGAATTGTCCTGTTTCTTATAAAAACTGTTACTTTCCTCCTATTCATGTATTGCTACAGTATTCATTTACAGTATTTTTAATGGGATGTCACAACTATTCATTTAATGGTTCCTCTTTTTCTATAGATCTCTCTTGAGAGCCTAAATGTAATACTAATAGATTGAGGTTCATTTAAGAGATAATGTTAAGCAGCTGTTTTCCATTTGTCTTTTACCCCTGATAAATATTGTTAATAACATCTATTTCCTCACTGACAAGAGAGATTGTGATTGCATGTCAACATAGAGAATTCTACGTTTTAGACTGGAGAAAGTACTTGACCTTGACTGTTTGCTGGGTGAGGGTTTTTTTTGCTAACAAATGATATCTGAGTATTGCAATTTAAGTAATTAATGCTGTTACTAGATAGCCTATGATTCCTTGTAGTTGCTCTGCCAGTTTCCTTTACTGAAGAAGGGACCAGATCGCCGAAATGTGGGAGTCAACTGGAAGCTGTGTCTCATTTGTGCTTTGGACACTGTGCGGATTTTGATTAATTCTACTTATAAATTTTCTTGGAGGTTTCCCTTCTGAGGGTTTTCTGTATGCCATTTTGATACTGGATGCAAATAACTGTATTTTTGTACTGAATGTCTCATATGGAATATTGGAAATAACTAATATATTAAAATAACATGTTGAGTATATATAATCATTTTCACTTTTGCCTTTATTGTAATTGCACTGTATTTCACAGTGGTTGTTTTTGTTGTTGTGTCATAACTGGGAACGGCACTGTGAAATCAGACTCCCCATCCGGGCATGTATTTCCAACTCACACCACACTTATGACGTAACAGTGAGCAAGACCTAATTTCTTGGCCCACATTAAGGGGCCTGGGGAAAGGGACTGAGCTTTCCACAATGGTGAAAGTGTGGACCACAAGCCAAAGCCAAAATGAACTTTAAAATGCTTTAGACACTCAGTCCTGAGACCAAACCACAATTGTGAATATGGGGATTCCCAGATATGCATTTAAATGGCAAGAAACAGCAACAGAGGAGCTGATATGGATTGGTCCTGGGGAAGGGCAGGGGCAGGGCTCTTTTGGGGCAGAAATGCACAGGAACAGAGTTCTGGCTGGCTTCAGAGTAGGCCATGCCCACTACAGCCAAAACCTCTGCATGCATGGCTACAGAGAGCGACACACACACCCCCGTCGACTCTGAGGCAGACGGGCCAGTGGGGGCCCTGGAAGAATCAGGGAGGCATTTAAATGCCTCCCCGTGCCTCCCCTGGCCTGTCCAAGGGCTGGCTTGGCCGGGCTCCCTGCAGGCGCAGGGCGCCCAGGTAAACCAAGGGGGGTATGGGTGTGGCCTAATATGCTAATGTGCTGTGCTGTCAGGGGTGTGCCTTAATATACGAATGAGTTTTTGTTGTTGGGTGTGGCCTATTATGCTAGTGAGTTCCTGCTGGCCTTTTTCTACAAAAAAAGCCCTGGGCAGGAGTAGCTCATCATTCCCCTGTGCCAGTTTCCTGATCAGAAATGCCTTTCCCCCTCCATGTTGCTTAAAACGTAGTAGGGGAAAACAAGACAAACTGCTGTCTTTTTCTCTTCCTCAGGCTTAAAGCAGTCTGAGGGGGCATTTCTGATTAGAAAAATTATATGATCTGTCCTGGGCCCCAGCTCCTATCTTTCTGTGGGTCTAAAGAGTCATTGTACAGTTCCCCTGATGCTTCAGTAATGGGAGCTTTGTATATTCCATTACAAACACTACCACATAGTAAATGGTCCATGCTCTGTTATGTAACATTATCTGCCCAATAAATAATGCCATGTGGAAGCTGCAGTGACCTCTGTAATGTGTATCGATTATCACCCAAATAACATTAGCTGGTTTGGCTGGCATATCTCTGCTTTGGGGGGGGAGGTGAGACTGGTGGAAAATAATCTGTAGAGCAACCTTAGAATTTAATGATAAAGGCTTTCTCCATCAGTAAAGTAAACTAACCTGCTTGCATTTCTTTGTCCATGTTTGAATTCTTCATTCTGTAGTCCAACACAACCGTCACCCACTTAGAGCTAGAGGATAACTGGATTCTGGGTGAAGGAGCCACATACCTGGTACAGATGCTGCGGGAGAACTGCTACATCCAGGAGCTGGTATCCAATCTTTCCCTGTGTGGAGAGTGAGGGAGTTCATTTATATTTGGTTTTAGAATGAGCTCTTCATTGGAAATTTTACTAGACAATTTTATTTTCAATATATTTACATTAGTATTATTTATGTGCAAAGTGATATACAATTTTGAGCTTGTGTGTCCCTGTAAACCATTCAGTATTATGTCCCATTTTACAAGGAGAGCTCTGTCAGGTTCAATACATGCTATAAATGTACAACTCCTACTTCAAACCTCTATGCATCTTTAGTTAAATTTCTGGGGTATAAAGAGTGAGGAAGACTCTTGCCTGAGAATCTGCATCACTGCTCTCAGTCAAGAACTCAGGATAGATACCCTGTTTCCCTGAAAATAAGACCTACCCCCAAAATAAGCCCTAGCAGGATTTCTATGCATTTGTGGTATAAGCCCTAGTGGGTCTTCTTGAGAAAAAATAAATATAAGACAGTGTCTTATTTTCGGGGAAACACGGTAGTGCTGGTCTAGACCACTGATGCAGAAGAGGCTAAAGTGGACCGGTTCTATGAAGACCTACAACACCTCCTAGAACTAACACCAAAAAATGATGTCCTCATCATCATAGGGGACTGGAATGCTAAAGTAGGAAGTCAAAAGGTAACTGGAATAACAGACAAGTTTGGCCTTGGAAAGCAAAATGAAGCAGGGCAAAGGTTAACAGAGTTTTGTCAAGAGAACACACTGGTCATAGCGAACACCCTTTTCCAACAACCTAAGAGACGACTCTACACATGGACATCACCAGATGGGCAACACCGAAATCAGATTGACTATATAATTTGCAGTCAAAGATGGAGAAGCTCTATCCAGTCAGTAAAAACAAGACCTGGAGCTGACTGTGGCTCAGATCATGAGCTACTCATTGCAAAATTCAGACTTAAACTGAAGAAAATCGGGAAAACCACGAGGCCATTCAGGTTTGACCTAGATCGCATCCCTGATGAATATACAGTAGAGGTGAAGAATAGATTCAAGGGTCTGGATTTGATAGATAGAGTGCCTGAAGAACTATGGACAGAGGTTCGTGACATCGTACAGGAGGCAGCAATCACCACCATACCAAAGAAAAAGAAATGCAAGAAAGCAAAATGGCTTTCTGATGAGGCTTTACAAATAGCAGAGGAAAGAAGGAAAGCGAAAGGCAAAGGCGAAAAGGAAAGATTTACCCAACTGAACGCAGATTTCCAGAGAACAGCAAGGAGAGATAAGGAGGCCTTCCTGAATGAACAGTGCAAAGTAATAGAAGAAAACAATAGAATGGGAAGGACTAGAGATCTCTTCAAGAAAATTGGAGAAATCAAGGGAGCGTTCCATGCAAAGCTGGCCATGATAAAGGACAAAAACGGTAGGGACCTAACAGAAGCAGAAGAGATTAGGAAAAGATGGCAAGAATACACAGAAGAACTATACAAGAAAGACCTCGATGTCCTTGACAACCACGACGGTATAATCACTGACCTCGAGCCAGACATCCTGGAATGTGAAGTTAAATGGGCCTTAGAAAGCATTACTAACAACAAAGCTAGTGGAGGTGATGGTATCCCAGCTGAGCTATTCAAAGTCTTAGAAGAGGATGCTGTTAAAGTTCTGCACTCCATTTGCCAGCAAATTTGGAAAACGCAACAGTGGCCACAGGATTGGAAAAGATCAGTATACATTCCAATCCCAAAGAAGGGCAATGCCAAGGAATGTTCAAACTATCGCACAATTGCACTCATATCACACGCTAGCAAGGTCATGCTCAAGATCCTACAAGCTAGGCTTCAACAGTACGTGGATAGAGAACTACCAGAAGTACAAGCTGGGTTTCGAAGAGGTAGAGGAACGAGAGATCATATTGCCAACATTCGCTGGATTATGGAGAAAGCAAGAGAGTACCAGAAAAATATCTACTTCTGCTTCATTGACTATGCTAAAGCCTTTGACTGTGTGGATCACAACAAACTATGGCAGGTCCTTAAAGAGATGGGAGTACCAGACCACCTCACATGTCTCTTGAGAAACCTGTATAAGGGCCAAGAAGCGACAGTTAGAACCGGATACGGAACAACTGATTGGTTCAGCATAGGAAAAGGAGTACGACAAGGATGTATACTGTCACCTTGCTTATTTAATATATATGCAGAGTACATCATGCGAAATGCTGGCCTGGATGAATCACAAGCGGGAATTAAGATTGCTGGGGAAAAGATCAACAACCTCAGATATGCAGATGATACCACTCTAATGGCTGAAAGTGAAGAGGATCTAAAGAACCTCTTGCTCAGAGTAAAAGAGGAGAGCGCAAAAGTGGGCTTGAAGCTCAACATCAAAAAAACTAAGATTATGGCATCCGGCCCCATCACTCCTTGGCAAATTGGAGGGGAAGTCGTGGAAGTAGTGACAGACTTCACGTTTCTGGGATCCCAGATCACCGCAGACAGTGACAGCAGCCATGAAATTAAAAGACGCCTGCTCCTTGGGAGGAAAGCGATGGCGAACCTAAACAGCATGATAAAAAGTAGAGACATCACCCTGCCAACAAAAGTCCGCATGGTCAAAGCAATGGTATTCCCAGTAGTCATGTATGGCTGCGAGAGTTGGACTATAAGGAAGGCAGAGCGCTGAAGAATAGATTCTTTTGAACTATGGTGCTGGAGAAGACTCTTGAGAGTCCCTTGGACTGCAAGAAGATCAAATCAGTCAATCCTAAAAGAAATCAACCCTGACTGTTCCCTGGAAGGCCAGATAATGAAACTGAAGCTCAAATACTTTGGCCACCAAATGAGAAGGGAGCACTCACTGGAGAAGACCCTGATGCTGGGAAAGATTGAAGGTCAAAGAAGATGGGGACGGCAAAGGATGAGATGGTTAGACAGTGTCATAGATGCAACAAACATGAAATTGAGCCAACTTCAGAGGATGGCGGAAGACAGGAGGGCCTGGCGGGATCTGGTCCATGGGGTCACGAATTGTCGGACTCGACTGTGCGACTGAACAACAACTAAAAAGAAGGAGCAGTGATCTGACTGCAGAGCCATTGTTAGGGTTCTGCAGGTCCCCCAGGCAAGAGACCATCGGTATGACAAAAAAACAACAAGGGGGGGGGGACTCAACCCAAAATATGGCTGTGATATATGAGGGTCAAGCTAACAAAATAAGTTATTATACAAATGCTAGATCCCTCTCCCCTATACATTGTGTGCCCGTAGTTAGGGACAGAAACGGTGATTAGCACCAAGCAACTTGTAAGCCGCTCAGAGACCCCAACTATGGGATTAGAGCGGGGTATTAAATTGAAAGCATAAATAAATAAATAAATAAATAAATGATCCAAATATGAGACTCTTAAAGCTTTTTACATACAGAGCTGTTAATTTCACATGTACAGTTGATGGGTATATCTTATGACCATGTGCATTTCATCCCATTAGGGCCTTCCTCAGTGACCACCCTTAGTATTTTGTTTAAATTTAACTCCCCCTCATATGTACCTTAGTGCCTTGATTTGAAACCTGTGAAGCAGTCCTGTTTAGTTAATATCAAAGCAACCACCCCATCCCAAACACTTTTCTCTTTTGTGTAATATTAATTCTTAGGATGATCATATCATTGTGTTCCTTAATCAAACACACTACATCTGATGCCTTCTTCTAATCTGCTATTCAGGTTTCTAGAATGAACTCTTACAGTTCCATCCTTCAAAGCCCATGGACTTAGAAGGGTACAACTCAGTCATATTCTCTTCCTCAACACAATTCACAACTTTTCAGTAACTTCCGTTTTGCAGCTCAAAGTATCATAACACCAAACATAGCAGGTCACTTGCAACTAAGGATGCAAAGCTTGCTTTTTGTTTTCTTAACACTGTTGTCATTTCACCCACTTGTATTGCCAGGTTTTTTGGTTCTATGAAAAAAGGTCACAGGAAAAAACCAACTGTCATAAATATTCACAGGAAAAATGCTCACATGGAAAACTGCCCACATGGAAAAAAGCCCACATGGGGGGAAAAACCCCATGCATTAAAAAGCCCACACTGAAAGAAGTCCACATGGAAAAATACCATGTAAAACACCATCAATATCTATAACTGGATAACCATTCATCTCCACTACATGACATGGTTGCCACTTCTGTGCAGCAATATGAGCAGCTGGAAGATAAATTTAGGCCACAGTCACACGGGCCAGATAACGCGGGGAGGAGGCATGGCTATTAGCGCCATCACAATTTGAGCCGCTGCAACGTGATCAGACGTGACGGCGGCAAATAACGTTGTTTTTGTCGGCGTGTGGTTCTTGCAGCACTTCAGTGGGGCAAAAGGAGTGTGCTGGGGCGATCAGATGGAGACAATCTGTGTGTGGCCCATGGTAAACCGTTTGCTAGTAGCTCATGGCTGGTACTTTTTAACTCTGGATCTTCGACGGTAAGCTACGGGCTGGGGACGGGTGGGCGACGCTTCCCAGATGTTTCCGTATGATCGCGCCCATTTAATCCGCCCCGCAGTCGTGCCTCTCCCAAGGCAAATTCGCCATGTGACCAGGACCTTTATTACTTAAGGCAGAGTTTTTCAACCTTTTTTGTGCAAAGGCACACTTTTTTCATGAAAAAAATCACGAGACGCACCACCATTAGAAAATGTTAAAATTTTTTAACTCTGTGCCTATCTATATATCTAATAGTGAAGTGGCCCCGTCTGTGCGGATATCTAAATCCGCACTTCGGGGCCACCTGGGGGGGAGGGAGAGGTTTGTGCGCATGTGGGGCGGTCCCCACGTGTGCACAAAAATCTTAAAGTGTGTAAAAATTATGGGGGGGCGCTTATTTTAACGAAAGTAAAAAAGAGCATTCCCTGCGCATGCGCAGGGAACGCTCTTGGAACGAGGGCTGGAGTTTGCCGCCGCCGCGGACCCAGCTGGTGGGGTGTAAGAGCGGCCGCAAGGCGGCTGCAAGCCGCTGGCTCTCGCTTGGGGGGGGAGGCAGCCGGCCTCGCCGCCTCCGCCACCGTCTCCACCACGGACCCAGCTGGCTGGGTGCAAGAGCGGCCGCGAGGCCCGGGCGACTGCAAGCCACTGGCCCTCGCTTGGGGGGGGGAGCAGCGAGGCCCGGTGGCTACAAGCCGGCTGGGGCTCGCTTTGGAGCGGGGGGAAGGAACCAACGAGACCGCCGGGGCTCGCAACGGAGAGGGGGGAGGGGGGAAGAGAGACTGGGGTGGTGGTGAGCCGGGGGTGGAGGAGACAGGGGAACCGACGGGGGGGGGGGAAGCTTACCTGATTCTTCCTCCTCCGCCTGCTGTGTTCCTCCCCCGCCCCGCCCCCCCGCGAGTTTCGCGGGGCTTTTCTCTTGTAATATTCTAATATACTGATCATTTTAAAATTGCCTCAGAAAACTATTTTTAGTTTCTTCTGCAGTTCTTTATTTTTAGACACAGAAATATTTCATATTTTTAGTGTCCTAGAGTGTTTCATTAAGACACAACCAATGTACTTCTTCCAAGTGTGTTTCTTTAGAAGACTTTCTGATTGCTTGATGTACTAGCAAGGGAGGGGAATTCTTGAGAGCATCTCTGCCAGTTGCAGAACATGTGGCTAAGTGTTCAACTCGATGGTACGTGGGACACAAGTTGGGTCCTGGGTCCCCTGACCCAACTTGGGCTAACTCTAATATTCCCAAGTAATATGGGGGAACTGACGTTCATTCCTTGTGGGGGCCAAATTTAGCTTGCAAGCCAGGAGTAGGGGGAAGAAAGGTTTCAGCCTTTCCTCCCATGCCATTTTACTGAGCTGAAATGGCCCTCAGGGGCTCTATTTGCCCCACTGTGCAATGCTATATGCTGCAGTCAGTACACATGGAGCCCCATAGTAGGGCAAAGAGGCCCCCCCACAGCTGTTCCAGCTCAGGCTGAAGACCCCCCCACCATGCTCACAATCTGAAATTCAGCCCCACAGTGCTTGGGGACATTAGTTTCCCTGATGTTAGGGTGACCTTGAGTGAGTCAGCCTTGGGGATCCAGGACCAGCCCAATACAATTTAAATGAACAAATGGTTTTGGGGTTTTTTACAATAAACTGCAGCCTTGATCTAGGACCAGCCCAATGGATGCAGGATGTAATTTACTGTACTTTGCTTTCTACTGTCTGTTCTTTTAAATTGCAGTAGGATGTAGTTTATTGTACTTTGCTTTCTACTGGGTGTTCTTCTAAATTGTGTTTTATATTGCACTTTGGGTTCCTGTTGGGGAGAAAGGTTGGGCATAACTGAAGAAAATAAACAAACGGCTCTGAAATGCAAGGGTGGCAGGCAGCAGATGTGCGACATTTCCATGTGGGGCATGAGGTGATACAAGATGAGCGGCCCACCGGATGCCAATGGCTCTAGTTCATGAAAAGTTCCCATGAATCTGTTAGTCTTTCAGGTACCCCTTCAACAATTTTTCTGTCTTTTATTGGCAGTACCTTTCTCTGCGTGGTCTTTGCAGCTGGGCAGTGCAGATGAAACAGATACTTATTAGAAGAGAAGAAGAAGAAGAGGAGATTGGATTTATACCCCGCCCTTCACTCGGAGTCTCAGAGCGGCTTACAAACTCCTTTCCCTTCCCCTCCCCACAACAAACACCCTGTGAGGTGGGCGGGGCTGAGAGAGCTCTGACACAAACTGCTCTTTTTCAAGGGCAGCTGTGCCAGAGCTTGTGACTGACCCAAGGTCACATCAGCAGGTGCAAGTGGAGGAGTGGGGAATCAAACCCGGTTCTCCCAGATTAGAGTCCACGCACTTAACCACTACACCAAACTGAAAACCCGGCTGGATCGCCGTAAGTCAGTTGTGACTTGATAGCGCCCTTGACCATATGTTATTGGAGGACAAGCGACTAGTCCCCCTTCAAAACAGCTGTTGGGATGTGTTCAAAGTTTAAGAACATAAGAACATAAGAGATGCCAATGTTGGATCAGGCCAAAGGCCCATCCAGTCCAACACTCTGTATCACACAGTGGCCAGCTTTTCACCACACACCACGCACAGTGGAGTTGGTTTCTTTGCATCTCCGGTGAAAGTAAATCCAAATGAAATATAGCTTTCGCTATATTGCCTTGTGCCAGAGAATTTGCTTGAGCTAACCATCTTTGCTTTCTTTTGATCCCCACTCATACTTGGGCTCTCATCTGGCTCCGAATTTTGTTCAGAGTCCAGTTCTTTCCTTTTCAAAAACTTGTCCATCACTGCAGTATCTGCTCCTGTCTCACTGTCACTCAGTACTTACTGCGCTTGTCTCCTCCAAATAGCCGCTCAGTCAGTGCTCTTCTGCTCATGTCTCCTCCAGATCCATCACTCAGCGCTCTTCTGTGCTGCGTCCGCGATAATCCTCCATTGTCCAGATCCATCGGCGCTTTTCTGTGCATCGGCGATCTACTGCGATGTCTCCTCCTGTCAGTGTAACAGTGACACCGGAGCCATTTATAGTCCGTAACATTCTAATGATTAGAATCTAATGATTGGTCATTTTTTTTTGAGCCGAAGCCGCATGTTACGGATGAAATCGGAATTTTCCCCACGGCACACCAGACAATATCTCACGGCACAGTGGTTGAAAAACGCTGTCTTAAGGAGATTGGCTAAACTGCAATGAAGAATTATATCTGAGTTGTTATTATTAACACCAGACAATATCTCACGGCACAGTGGCACAGCTGTCTTAAGGAGATTGGCTAAACTGCAATGAAGAATTATATCTGAGTTGTTATTATTAAATTATTGTTGTTATTGTTATTAAATGCTGTTGTTAAATAATTGTTGCTTTTACTATTAGGGTTAGGTAGTCTTTTGCCATGGTCACTGGGTGTACCACACTATATTTGTTAAAATACAAGTAAAGGGAAATTGAGCTAGGAATGTGACTTATTTTAATGTTATCCTATGGTTTTGTTATCTTAATATATTTTAATAACAAATTAAGTTTCTTCCTAAATTCTGCCTAATTGTGGTTGTTCCTGTACCCCCAACACCCACACATGCACTGCATGCTTTTGCCCCTTTGTGCTGGTGGTGGTATATTGGTGAAAGGATTCTACTGGTGATAGCCTCCTACCAGCTCAAAGGAGTTGCTATGTTGTGTCAGCGACACCCACTTGATAAAATCACAACACAAATTGTTGCATGTGAATATGACTTGTTTTAATCCTAAAATAACAATATAAAATATAGGCAATACCTGTTTGGCCGAGCGCCGAAGAATAGATGCTTTTGAATTATGGTGCTGGAGAAGACTCTTGAGAGTCCCTTGGACTGCTAGAAGATCAAATCAGTCAATCCTAAAAGAAACCCTGACTGTTCCCTGGAAGGCCAGATGCTGAAGCTGAAGCTCAAATACTTTGGCCACCAAATAAGAAGGGAGCACTCACTGGAGAAGACCCTGATGCTGGGAAAGATTGAAGGACAAAGAAGTAGGGGATGGCAAAGGATGAGATGGTTGGACAGTGTTATCGATGCAACGAACATGAAATCAAGCAAACTCCGGAGGACAGTGGAAGACAGGAGGGCCTGGTGTGATGTGGTCCATGGGGTCGCAAAGAGCCAGACTCAACTGTGTGACTGAACAACAACAATACCTGTTCATTCTCATAAATGGAGACGAATGGTTATCCACAGTTATAAATACCTATGGGGTTTTACATGGTATTTTTTCATGTGGGCTTCTTTCCGTGTGGGCTTTTTTATGCATGGGCTTTTTTCCGTGTGGGCAGTTTTCCATGTTGGCAGTTTTCATGTGAGCATTTATGACTGGGGTTTTTTCTGTGGGCTTTTTTCCTGTGAGCTTTTTTCCCGGTTACCGGTTTTTCAATTCATTTGGTTGTTTTATGGCATTTTAATGCCATTTAACATGTATATGCAGTTTAATGTTAACATTAAAGCTACTATTTGTAAATGACAGCTAATGACTGGCACATCTATTAAGGCCAGTTACATACGCTCAGCAGAAACAATTGATAAAGCCACTTCAGCTGCACATGGAAAACTGCATGTTTACCTGACAAACAAAAATAATTCCTCCTTGTAATTCCTCCTTGTTTCTGGGTCTGCAGATAAACTAACAGAATGAGGAATGGTACTACGCAGACACAGAAATTTGGAGTGCTATTTGCCAGTATGGTGCCATCTAACGATCAGCTGTAAAAACAAAACAAAACAAAAAAACCCAATCCATTTGAAGGAGCCCACCTTCAGCACCCCTTTCTCCCCCCTTGCCTCATAATGCCTACAAAGTAATCCCACTGCCCCCTAGTGGACACTATCATGCACTTTGTGAACCACTGTCCTAACCCTAGAACAAACTAAGATCATGTGATCTTAGGGCATGTCTACAAACTTTATTTATTGATTGTTTTATACTGTTTTAACTGTTTGTTATGGCATTTGCCGCTGTTGGAAGCCGCCCTGAGCCCATCTTGTAAGGGCAGGATATAAATCTAATTAAAAATAAATAATAAATAAATAAACTATCAGTTCCCAAACACTGCAAAATATAAGGGAATATCTCTATATTGTCAATCTCATCACAACACTCCCTAAACAAAATGGAATGCCAGGCAGAAGGCGAAGCAAAACCTTTTTATCTGACATACTAATTTTGTGTGTACACTACAGAGGGTTTGTTTTTTTAAAGATGCCATGTTGCTCTTAAGAGTGTATTAATTACATGCAGCCTGAAGTGCTACATCCCATCTAGTTTAATTGTGAGGCTAGTGGGCAAAAAAGGCATGATTTTTCATGTGCCCAGTATCTAATTTAAACTGGGCAGTCCTGCATGCCTGCCAAACGCCTGTTCAGGTTACAGATCTCTAAAGTATACATGGATAGCAGCTGAGGGCACTTTGCATGAGATACTGAGCGCCAGAAAAGCATAACCTGTTGATCCTGCTGATCGAGCAGAAATAGGTGAAGCAGCTCCATGCTTTCTCCTCCCAGTGTTCTTCCTGTCCCTAATGAAAAAGACCTAAAGAATGATAAAATTCAAAGACTAACAGAGGAGTGACTGCTTAAACTTTTCTTTTTCTCCTGTGTGTGTTCCCGACCATGAAGGGAAAGGTATGGAGACCCTGTGTTTTCTCTTGCAGGTAGGGTTGTGAACTCTGGGTTGGGAGATTTGGGGATGGAACGGGGGGGGGGGCTCAGCACAAATTAATGCCATGGAGTCCACCCTCCAAAGCTGCCATAGCTCCAGAGGAAATGATCTATTCCATCTGGAAATTAGTTATAATTCCAGGAGATCTCCAGGACCCACTTGGAAGTTGACAACCCTACCTACAGGTGGTGGGTGGACTAGAAACAGCAAAGGACTTTTTAAATGGAAAAATGACCCGGGGGGGGGGTTGAAGAACTGTCTCCTCATTCCTATTTATTTGTTCACAAGTGCAGATACGTGAGGCTGCTTTTTAGCTGAAATAGAAAGAATAGTCAGAAGTACTCAAAAACAGATGAAACTTGGGACAGCTTCATCCTTTGAAGTTTTTTCCTTCTTTTTTCCCTATGCGCCTCTTTACCCCTCCTTTCAGAACATTTCCAATAATCATCTTGACACAGAAGGAGCCGAAGCCATCTGCAGGATGTTCCTCGATAACATTTCCAATATCCGGGCCATTAAGCTTGCAGGTGGGCTTCCCGCACTGATGAACAGAGGCTAGGTGGGAGGAGCCCCAAAACAATGCTCATATTTTTGAATGCCCAGAAAGATTTTGAAGTGTGTTTGATTAGCTTTCAGAAGTTAGAATAAATGAATCTGTACATTTGCCATAGCTGAGGCCTGCACAACTCACAACGGGCACAGAATGACTGTGGCACCAGAAGGTTTTTGGGTTTGGGGTTTTTGTTTTGTTTTGTTGGCTGTATTGTAGGTCTGAAACAAAACTGGGATGTGTAGCCCCTTAGGAGGAGGGATTGGGTTCCACAACTACTGATTTGACTGCCATCAATGAGAGACAACTGTGGGAGCAGCTGGAACAAGCGAAGGGACAGAAATACTAGAGTTACGTTTGCCCTGTAATTTACATTTTGATTAGGGAAATCCATTCATTTCTGCCTGATCTGGCTGTCAGGGAATAACAAAAAAGTGATGTGATATGGTGGGTGGGGCCAGCTGTGTTTGGTGGGGCATGTTGTAAACATGGCAGTGCACAGGCACATGCGGTGAGTCTCCCACCAGCTGCCAGCCATGAGCTGGCAACCGTATTTACCCAGCCACTGTATGGCATTAGCCATGGATGACGCAAGGAACTTTATAAGTATCCTGTTTTCTCCTCTTCCCAA
>NW_015170887.1:1339497-1395346 GCF_001447785.1 Gekko japonicus
TGTGTGTTTGGGATGGTGGGTTTCCACAGCTCCAGTAAGTTAAAGGAGCTCAGAGAACAGGTGTGGGAAACACCTTTGCTTGCAGCCTTGTTGAGCTGTTGCCAGTCATGCTAGGAAATAGAGAGCTTGATAGGCCAATGGACTCAGTAGAAAGCAGCTTCATGTGTCCATTCGTTGAATGTGTTAGGGATGTGAGCTGCAGACATTAACTATGAAAAGCAGCCATTCTGAAATAATGTTGTGGGCTACCAATGACTTTTTATTAGGACAACATAACATTAAAGCAAAGTAAATGAAGAACCATGTAACATTCCCCCATTCCAGCTCTGTGCTGGTTTTAGTGTATGATTACAGCTACGTTTGACTTCCCAGTTTTGCCAGTATCTAAAGGCAGCTTTACAAAATATTCCTACATGGATATTTTTTGCATACAAGCCATCGTGTAGTATAATGAGTAACAAAGAACTCTCTCTCCAATCATTTAATTGTACAAATGTATGGTGAAATAGATGCCTGTATTTTAAATGTTCTTGTACTTATGGCTTACTTACACAGAAGTGAAATAATCTTGTCTGAAACAGTCCCCCAGTCTTGTTAATATCCTCTTTTTCATCTTCAGGGAACAACTTTAGGGAAGAAGCAGCACCGTACTTTTCCGAATCATTAATGGTGAGTAGGTTGTCTACAGGAAAAACTGAAAAGTCAGGAACTATATATGCATAAGACCATAAGTCATGTAAAATGTATTTCTCTATTTCTCTATTTTTAAAAATATTTATTCCCTGCCTATCATAACACTTAATAATAATAATAATAATAATAATAATAATAATAATAATAATAATAATAATAATAATAATAATAATAATAATAATAATAATAATAATAATAATAATAATAATAATAATATCCCCCGCTTTTGCAGATTCCTGCCTGCCACCAGGCAACTGGCTGGCAGGGGAAACCCCAACTCCAAGCAGATGTTTCTGTGTGATATTGGCGATTTCGAAAGTGACATCATCGCATCACCGATGTCCCCACCCATCCCTGGAATGCCCCCCAAATCCCCCTACCGGCACAAGGTAGGCACCTGGCGACCCTACTATAGTGACCCTGGACTTCCTTGGTGATCTCCCATCCAAGTACTAACCAGAGCTGACCCTGCTTGTTTTCTGAGATCTGAGAAGATTGAGCTGGCCTAGGCCATCCAGGTCAGGGCAAAATACTACATCTATACAAATAATATTTACCTTAAAAAACATAGCTCTCAGTAAAACAGGTTACACTTTTCCCAGGCCTCATTTAAACAAGTTAAATCCCACACCCTAGAGTTTATGCCGCATTCAACATCCTCCTGACAGTGTTCAATAAGGCTCAGAGTTCAATAGACCACTGATCCACCAATGTGGTGCCTATGGGCACCATGATACCTACCTGTGTATTTTATGGTTCCCATTTGCCTTTTCCCCAAACAGGTAGCCAGTCCTAGCTGTCCTCCACTTCATTTGATCAGGAGGTGCTCCTGAAGACCTCCAGAGTCATAACCATCCCCATCATAATAGGATGCTTGGTTTAGAACCTCCCTACATTTTATAATTGCCCCAACTGGCAGCAATTTTGTGACTGGTCTCATTTCCCATGGCGGCTACTTTGTGGTGGTGCCCAGCTAGGGTTGCCAACTCCTGGGTGGGAATTCCTAGAGATCTGGGGTAGAACTTGGGGGGGCAGGGTTTGGGGCAGGGAGAGACCTTATTGGGGTATAATGACATAGAGGCCACCCTCTGAAGCAGCCATTTTCTCCAGGGGAACTGATCTCTGTCATCTGAAAATCACTTGTAATTCTGAGAGATCTCCAGGCCCCAGCTGGAGATTGGCAACCTTATTGCCCACTATCCTCTCTCAAACTTCTCAAAGTGCCAACAGGATCAACAAGTCTGAGAATCTTGGCACTACACTAATAGCTCAGTTAGGATGTGTTGGGGCAGAGATCTATAAATCTGGTGATGAGAGTCACACAAACTCTACAAGCGATCATACTCATCAGCTTTATCCCAAACCGTGACTCTGGCCCCTGGATGGCATGGCACTTCTCTAAGCCCATAAAGCTATTCTGGCTAACAGCCTTGTCTTCTAAGTACTGATAAAAAACATTGTGGTGTCCAGGCAGTGATGAGTAGTTCTGCTATTCTCCCTCCTTTTTAACAATGGGGTGGCTGCAGGGAGATCAAATCAGGAGTGTGGGTCCTGTGGTGGGACACAGCCTACTTAACTCTTGCCTTTCCTGCCGTTCATCTGTTCAAAGTCCCTCTGCCCAAAGTATGGGGGAAATTATTGGCAGGAAAGGCATGTGGAGGAGGTCACTTCTGAAGGGACAAACAATAAGGGAGGGAAGGGTTTAGCAGCACCAGCCCTACTGGTTCTCCACTCCAGGGCTTTTTCTTGATTGATTGATTGATCTGAACCTTTTTCTTCCCACTTTTCTCACATCTGATCCACTTTTCTTCTCACAAGAGAAAGGAGGAGGAAAGTGTAGGTTGCTGTGCCAGGACTCCTCTCAAGTACATGTACTCACAAAGACTGGTAATGCACAGTGCTAACAGCAAAGTGGGGTTTAAGAGCTGTGCTGCCTTTAAGGGTCAAAATACATTATATAGGCAACACAAATGTGGTTTAGAATGTGGTTTGTGGTGTGCCCAGTTCACGAATCATTTCCTCAGAACGCACTTTCCTAGGGGCACCTTCTTTGCAGGGCCTGAGATCCCCTGCAAGTCTGGTGTCTCTAGCTTGCACAGGATCTATTCTGTATATATATATATGTGTGTGTGTGTGTGTGTGTGTGTGTGTATATATATGTGTGTGTGTGTGTGTATATATGTGTGTGTGTGTATATATATATATGTGTGTGTGTGTGTATATATATATGTGTGTGTGTGTGTATATATATATGTGTGTGTGTGTGTATATATATATGTGTGTGTGTGTGTATATATATATGTGTGTGTGTGTGTATATATATATGTGTGTGTGTGTGTATATATATATGTGTGTGTGTGTATTTTTGCCAGCAGAAACAACTGTGGCAGTGACAAAAGTTGCATGAGACAGAAACTTGAGGGTGGCACCTCTCCCTTCACAGTATTTGGAGCTGTACATTCTTGCACTTATGTGACACAGACTGGGTGGCAACAGGGAACCTGGGATGCATCGACCTGTCCTGGCAGACATTTGTATATATAATTTTTATAGAAAAGTGGTGTTATAATTACATATCTAACATACCTGATGCCATGCCAACATGGGCAACCAGTGTGGTTGCATGCGTATACGACACCATTCTGGAGATGTTCTTATCCGTATCTCAGATGAGCTGGTTGATGTGTTCATCTCAAAGACAGTTGTCTGCACAGGCAGCAATGGCCACTGGATTCTGCCTTGTTACTGAATGGATCTTGGTCTGAGTACAGCAAATGAGTTCAGAGAATGTCACCGCTTCTCTCCACAGGGCAACTACAGAGTGATTGAGCTGGACCTCAGCCACAATGAGTTTGCTGAGAAGGGAGGAGAGCTTCTGGGACAGATGCTGGGTAACCTTGTTCATTCCTTCTACTGAGGCATCAGCCATCACTGCAAATGAGGAAATGTCTGGTCTAGACTGTGTTAGATGGGATTGCACTCCCAGTTAGTCTCACCCTTTGGGGCATGCTTCTGAATCTGTCCCTTTACCAGGATGCTCAGGTGATGGCGGTGGCCAGAAGTATGTTTTACCATCCTAGGTTAATTAATCAGAAGCACCTTTTTCTCAAAAAATAGCAACCTGACCAAAGTAAAGCATACTTTACTTAATCTGGATTAGACTATTGTGATGTTCTGTTCGTTTGGCTGCCTTGAAAGAATATTTGGAAACTACAACTGGTTCAGAACGTGGTGACCAGATGGATAACTTGGGGGCCAGCAGCACTCATGTAAATATTATTGCCTGCCAGTTTGCTTCCAAGTCCGTTTTAAATTCTGGATATGCGAAGGACCACTTACACCCATACGAACCCTGCCACACATTAAACCCTTTTTCAATGATTATATTGTGTGATCTGTGCTTAAGTCTCGGTGAGAAAATCAGGCTATAAATAAAGCAAATAATAAATATATTCTTCATGTGACTCCAACCATTGGCAGTTCAGTGGATGGTTGCTTAAGGGGGGGGGGCTTTATTCTGAGAGAACTCCAGGCCTTATCCCAGTCCCCATAGCAGCCATTTCGTGATGCTGCTGGGCTTGCGTGTTTCCAGTGAGAGGAGGTGTGTGGCTTAGTGGCAGAGTATCTGCATGGCATAGGTCTTGGGTTCAATCCCTGGCATCTCCAGTTAAAAAATCTGGAAGTAGGTGTTGTGAAACCCTCTGCCTGAGACCCTGGAGAGCTGCTGCCAGTCTGAGTAGACGATACTGACTTTGATGGACCAAGGGTCTGATTCAGTAGAAGGCAGCTTCATGTGTTCACAGTGCTTGTTTCTCACCGCCATTCCACATGGTAGCAGGAGAAACGTGTTTTAAAAGGCTGTCACACCAACAGCGTGACATCACTTTGGGAGGAAACCTAGAAGTGACTGTTGTGTCCGCGGAGAATCACTGGGACTACAGTTCCAGGTATTCCTTGCAGCGGCATCATGCCATTGCCAGTGGTCACCCCCTATGTCCCTTCTCTAGTCTCTTGAAGGTTGCGCTAGGTCATACCCACTTTGCAATCTCACAATTGTAAAAGTGTCCACAGGTACAAGGAGTGAAAATACTTCTCCATCAGCAATGGCTGAAGAACTCAGGAGTATGTATTCACTAGCATTTTCTTTTAAAACCATTTATGCGTGCCTTAGCAATTCTTCCACGCGGTTAACCCACTACACAACAGTGACATCAGTCCTCTCTAGGAATCACTGGGACTACAGTTCCAGGTATTCCTTGCAGTGGCATCATGCCATTGCCAGTGGTCACCCCTTATGTCCCTTCTCTAGTCTCCTGAAGGTTGCGCTAGGTCATGCCCATTTTGCAATCTCACATTTGTAAAAGTGTCCACAGGTACAAGGAGTGTGGAGGCACATGCACTAAAGTGAAAATACCTCCCCATCAGCAATGGCTGAAGAACTCAGGTGTATGTATTCACTAGCATTTTCTTTTAAAACCATATATTATAACACATGATTCTCAGATCATAACACTGACAACCCTCTTGCATGCCCTCGAAAAGACATTCCTTTCCCCCATCCAATTTTGCTTCCTCAGCAAGTTCCTCTGCTCCTTTTCTTCAGCCAACAACGAATCACTGGAGGTTCTGAAGCTGAGCTGGAATCATCTGCGGATGAAGGGGGCAGTAGCCCTCAGCGCTGGTCTCAGGGTAAGCATCTTCCCATGCTGAGACAGACAGAAAGCCCTGGGATCAAGAGAAGTCTGAGTGACGAGAGGCAGAACAGGACCGTAGAAGCAGGCCTGTGGTAGGGAACAGCAGCAAAACAAGGAGCTAGGCTGAGTGTTGTATGTGTAACAGAGAAATAAATAAAGACAATCCATGCCCAGGAAACAATAAAGGTCCACTTTTTTTTTTTTTAATTATTTTAAGTTTTCCAACTTTACATATAATCACGTTACAATTTCATACATTTGGGGGTTAAGTCAACCTCTTTCTTCGTACCATTTTATGGCTTTTTGCCATTTCAAGTTAAAGTGTTCTTCTGTTTTGCCCGCTAAAAACATATTGAGCTTGTCCATCTCGATTACTTCATAGAGGATGTTGGTCAGATCATCCTTACTCGGTAGTTTATCAGATTTCCAATTTTTAGCAATAGAAATCCTGGACATTGTAATAATATATACCACAATACATTTCTCATTAAATTTTAGCCCGTCAGGTGTAACATTCAATAGAAAGAGCTCTGGTATCAGCGCTAAATCTTTCCCTATGATTTCTTTTAACATCTGTTTAACAGTTTTCCAGAATTTTTGTATTTTTTCGCATTTCCACCATATGTGGAAGTACGTTCCTGTTGTGATCAGACAATGTGGTGACATATCAGGAGAATTTAGGTGCAGTTGGGAGGCTCCTGGTCTGTATGGATAAAATGTCTGAAAGGGGCTTAGAACATGCAGGATTTTCCAGCTCAGTTGGTGAGCCTGATTTTCAAGGCATCCTTAGAGCCCTCTTGTAGTGAATTGGGGTTACACCATCACTGCACCTGGACCTGGATCTTTGTGAGAGGGATGTCCATAGGAGAAAAGGTTTGCTGCATTGGTAGGCTGCTCTGTAGCAGTGTCAATTTCTCTTTGTATTCTCCAGACTAACGGAACACTGAAAGTACTTGATGTATCATGGAACGGTTTTGGAAATGAAGGTGCTTTGGCCCTTGGAGAAGCTCTCAAAGTCAACAGTGTGCTGGTTGAGCTAGACATCAGCAGCAACCACATCAACAATGAAGGGACGATAAAGCTGAGCAAGGGTTTAGAAGTCAATGGAAACCTTCGAGTCCTGAAGGTAGGCTGGTGTTTCCTGAGCTCAAGCCAATGAAAGCCTGCAGACTGGCAAAAGACAGACTGTGAGTGGCATTGTTTGTTTATATACTTACAGAATTTCAACACTTTCCCCCCAAAAAAGTGCCTGAAGTGGTTTACAAACTCTAACAAAAAGTCAAAAATGCATAAAGGAAAATAAAACTCACACATTATTTATTTATTTTTTAAAAATACAAATTTATGATCCACTGAAAAGAGGTGTAACAATAAAACTGCCTGACCATAAAACCACAAAGACCATCCAAACATTAAAAATGCAACGTGTTAGCTGGCTACAGTTTTATATCTTCATGTTAAGAAATATGAATATTGCTTCAAATGCCACTAGAAGGCTAGCTACGGCTCTCAGGTTCATGATATGTTTCCATGGTTACTTACAGAACCTATCAAGATTAGAATTTATGCCTTGGATTATACCGTGAGGAAACTGCAGGATTCTTAGGTACTGGGAACTGACTCAAAGAAAGGTGAAGGGGTAATGGGACTGGAGCAACCTGAATAGCCCAGATTAGTTTGAGCTTGTTAGAATTTAGAAACTAAGCAGGGTTGGCCACGATTAGTACTTGGCCGGGAGACCACCAAAGAAGTCAAGGGTTGCTATGCAGAGGAAGACAGTGTCAACCCACCTCTGCTCATCTGTTGCCTGGTCATAAGAACACAAGAAGAGCCCTCCTTGATCAGACCAGTGAATCAGTGATCCATTTAGTCCAGCATCCTGTCTCACACACAGTGGCCAACCAGTTCCCCATGAGGTCCAACAACAGGGCATAGAGACCAAGGCCTTACCTGATGTTGCCTCCTGGCACTAGTATCAGAGGCTGAGTGCCTCTGAATGTGGAGTGGCTAGTAGCCACTGATAGATCCATCTTCTGTGAATCTGTCTAATCCATTTTTAAAAATGTCTATGCCTGTGGCCATCACTACATCTTCTGGCAGCAAACTCCACATTTTAATCACTCACTGTGTAAAGAAGAATTTACTTTTGTCCATCCTGATTCTATTGCTTGCTCATCAGCTTCATTGGATGCCCTTGAGTTCTAGTATTTTGAGAACAGGAGAGAAAGTTCTCTTTTTTCAACTCTCTCCACCCTATACATAATTTTGTGAACCTCAGTCAATCATGTTCCCTCTTAGTCATCTCTTTTCTAAACTGAAAGTACCTCTTCAGCCTTTCCTCAAGGGGAAGGTGCTCCAACCTCTGAATCATCTTGGTTGCCCTCTTCTGTATTTTTTCCAGCTCTGCAATGTTCTTTTTTGAGTGACCAGAGCTGCACACAGTATTCCAAAAGAGGCTGCACTTTGATCAAAGAGGATTCGTTGTTCTCTTTTTCACCAGTGGAGAAGTCAGTTGGATCCAGCCCCTTGTCTCTCTAGCACATGCATATAAGTGCCTATGCATGAACACTAAGGAACCATGTAGTATGAGCACTGCCAGCTCACATACAGCTGGTCCTGAGCTTTATCTTGAACTTTGGCTAATCTGATGTGGTACAGGAGCCAGTTTGGTGTAGTGGTTAAGTGCGCAGACTGTAATGTGGGAGAACCAAGTTTGATTCCCCACTCCTTCTCCACATGAAGTCTGCTGGGTGACCTTGGGCAAGCCATAGTTCTGTCAGAGCTGTTCTTGAAAGAGCAGTTTCTGTCAGAGCTCGCTTAGTCACACCTACCTCACAGGGTGTCTGTTGTGGGGAGGGGGAGGGGAAGGAGTTTGTAAACTGCTCTGAGACTCTGAGTGAAGGGTGTGGTATTAATCCAATGTCCTCCTCCTCCTCCTCCTCCTCCTGCTTTCCCAGTATAAATTTTATTAAATCATTGGAGGAGGAGCTATTGCAGAGGACATGAACTTGACTTCAGCAGTATGTTATGGTGATGTGGGGAGAATATTCAGCTAATTTTTTTTCTTTTATCTCACAGATGTCGCATAATCCCATGACAGTAGAAGGTGCCATTGCACTCCTCACATGCATCAGAAGGAATTCAAAAACCAGGATGGAAGAAATCAACATCTCAGTAAGATGATATGAGGGATGGAAGAGTTTTTATATAGAATAATACAGAGTTTCAGTTCACGTTTCTTGCTCAAAGAAAATTCTAAGCATATAGGAAGCCGTGATTAGTCAATTTTATATATCTTGTGTTTCCTCCAAATAATTCAGAGTGGCATATATGGCTCCTGCTTTACCTTCTCAACAATCCTGTGAGATGGGTTAATGTAAGGCTGCCAACCCCCAGGAGGTTGTATATCAAAATGAGAGCTCAAGGGAGGAGATTGTATCAATATAAAGACACTCCGTGAATGAATTACGAACAAAAGCAAAAAGATTATATTGTGCAAAACAATTCAAACAGCTTTAAATCTTTGTTAAAGTTCAACAAACCCTTATATATTCTTAAAGAACTAGGATCAAAAATTGTTGGTACTTTATTTCAGTGAGTATGTATGTGCTAACAACTGGGGATGTAGTAAATATGTTGTAATTTAGTGGATGTGACATAAAAGTATATTTTCAGTTTCACAGCTAAAGAGTACCAGCTATCTGAAGAAGCAAAATGTGAACGCAGCCGTGAAGCCAGCAGCTGCTGCTCATACAAGATGTAGAACCTTTGCTCTCCTGAAGTTTGTCTTTATACAAAGGATTTGTGGACTTTACTTGAGTTTTCCCTTTGTATCAAGTACTTTTTGATCCTAGCTCTTTAAGAATATATAAGGGTTTGTTGAACTTTAACAAAGATTTAAACTTAAAGAGCTAGGATCGAAAAGTACAACCTCCAGGTGGTGGGTGGAGGTCTTCTGGGAACTGATCTCCAGGCAATGGAGATCAGTTCATCTGGAGAAAATTGCCACTTTGGAAGGTGGAGTCTATGGCATTATACCCCATTGAAGTCCCTCCCCTCCCCAAGCCCCACCCCCCTCAGGCTTCATCCCCCAAAACTCCAGGTATTTCCCAACCTGCAGTTGACAACACCAGGTTAAGCTGAAAGTGTGGGACTGTCCTAAGGTCACTGTCAAGAGAGAAGCCCTGTTCAGAGGAAAGTTCCGCATAACATTTTTTCCCCTTGTCTGGTTCCTTAAGAACCAGTATCAGCCACACACACACACACCAGTAAACAGTTACCAGCCAAGGTAATCTCTCAGGCATCAAGCCTTGCTAATTAGTTCACTCAGTTCAGCTGGATGTGGATGGGAGGGGGGGGGACAGAGCTCATCCAGAATCTCCCTTGGAGACAGTCCAGTGATCGATGGACAAGAGTCAGGAGATCTATGGCCCATGTTTTTATAAAGTGTAGTCTATGCTGTTAGGCCTCATCCTAGTCCCTTTACCTTATTTCATCGCCATGTTCCTGTACGTGTTACCTAATATGCCTCATGTTACACCTATATGGAGGTATGCTGCTATATACTGGACTTAGTAAACCTATAAGAAACATCTATGCTGCAAAGACCTGTATCTAGAGAATTAGTTTTCTTGTTTCCTGTATATTTGGAACTGGAACTGTATTGCTTTCAAAATGTTTTTTTCTTTAATTTCCTTAATAAAAAACCCATTTCACCTTAAAGGTGCGTTGCTGTGAGTTACCAGGACAAATCCAGGGTAAACTTGGCTACATTATCACAAAGAGATTTGTTTCAGTGTCTCAGTTCAGAGACAGGGGAACAAATCTCTTGTACCAAGGTGGGTCAGTTTTTACAGTCACCCTGTGATCTTTAATGGCACAGTGGGGAGAGATCGGGGTCTCCCAAATCCTAGTCCAACATGCTAACTGCTCTACCACACAGGCTCACACTGAAGTGATCACAGGTTGTATATGTAAAAAGGTCAGAATTTTGGGGGGGGGTGCCTCCATGGGATCTAGCATCATCTGCTCTCTGCTCTGCTTTAGAATGTGCTGGTGAATGAAGGTTTCGTACGACTAGTGGATGTCATTTGTGAGGTACACCCTGAACTAGATGTCATCTATGGAGGGGTTGGGGGCCACATAACCAAGAAGCAAGAGCATCGTCCAGATCCTATGAAGTTGATACAGGTGAGGATGCCTTGGTTCTTCCAATGCCCAGACGTCTTCCTGCACGTGCACAGAGGGTGGAGCTTGTTTCTCTAAGAACATTACTGCTGAGTCAGGGTTTGGGAAAGATCAGTTGACATTTTCAGGGTGCGGTCATGGGGCGGGGGAAAGTGAGTATACTTTACTGGGGTCCAGGGAGGACCAAGCCAGGCTACAAGCCCATTGCCATGAAATGGAGTATTAATTTGATCTGAGAAAGAACAGATAATTTTCTATCTCTTGAGACATATGAGAATGAATACATGGAGCTGCCAGCCAGCAACTGGCAGGAGTCCAAGGGAGTGGGGTACCTTCTCTCTCTTTTCCTTCCTGGTTGTCAGCAAACCACAGTTTGTGATTTTAGCAAGGGTTGACAACCTCCAGGTAGGGCCTGGAGATCTCCCAGAATTACAGTGGATCTCCAGGTTAATGAGATCAATTCCTCTGGAGAAAACCGCTGCTTTGGAGGGTGGATTCCGTGACATTACACCCACTGAGTTCCATCCCTAAAACCCATCCTCCCCAGACTCCAGCCCTAAGATCTCTGGGTTTTCCAACCCGGAACTAGCAACCCTAATTTCAGCCAAACCAGCAAGTTCTAATTTGCAGTTCTAGGCAGAACTGGTTTGCTGTTCTGCTTCAGCAAAAAACTACAAATCATACTTTGTCTGCACTCAATGAAGTGCATGTTGGCACGATGCTCTAGCCCCCCCCCCCTCCAGGCTCTATGGTTTTGATACATATATTATAAACACACTGTGCTAATTTATGTATATATTTTTCAAGCAGTAAATTCTTTCCCATTTGGCTATGCACTGTGTGTATCAACAGTTCTCGGCTATTTGGTGTGTGCTGTTTTCATTGGATTCCACATTGTTAATTTATCTTACAACCCATGTCTGTATATATTATACCTCCATCTATTTTGCTTTGATCATGCCATAATAAAACAATTAACCCATGCATTACCACAATGGCTTTTGTCTTTTGGCTACTACAGTCAAGGAGTTTTCTTCTGGATTCTGGATTAATTTTGAAAGCATGCTATCTCCAGAAACCGCACCAGATGGTGCTGTTGTGTCAAAGAAAGTTTTTATTAGTATTATTTTATTTTTAGTGCAAACTGCTAAAGCCAGTAACTGAATTATATTTTCTGCAGCCACCTTTTCTGGTGCTTAAAATGATTAAAACTTTGTGCTAAAAAACAAAAATCAAAGTTTTGCACCTAGAAATTCTTCAGGCTATATAAACCGAAGACATTTGTTAATTGGCAGGGCACAGGCTCATGAAATGGTGATGGAAATCCTGCTCAAATCTTACTCTGGCTTCTAGATTTGACCAAGTAATGCTCAAACATTTTCACGGCTCTCTTTTTCAAGCCAAAGTATCAAATCTCAAAGGCCACATTCTGCACCCAGCTACTGCTGAATTTTGAAACACAAGCACTCAGAATACAAGTAGCAAGACTTTGCACCTGTGGCTTTAACCATCCCACTGCCCCGCAAAAATACTTACACACATATTGTATTCTTGGGTATGTTCATATGCCAAGGCATATTTCTGGACAGCCCTAGAACATCCAGAGCTTTGAAACACACTCAGACATAAGGCACAATTTTGCATTGATTCACCTTTTCCCTATTGCATATTGAGTAACTTTTACCTGTGTGGTTCCTTTACAAAGCTATAACTTAAAAAGAAAAGAGACAACAAAAACTGTATTTGAAACCCAAGATGTTCGACAACTAACATAAACTTTCATGAATTTTAATGGTAGACATCTAAAAATATCTAACTTTAATAGTTTCAAACATTTTTTATCTTGGGATATTTTTCTACCCCACAAATATCTTTCTCCATTGTGAGGTAAATGTTCTCCAGGTTATTGGGAAGGGTCATCAGGTTTTAGTGAAGGACTCTGTCTCTCCAGAGCACTTAAAAAGGTTCCTTGGGCCATTGTTTCCTTAAATAGTGCATCAGGTCACAAGAGATGCTTCCCCCCCCCAGTCATTCATTCAGTGATCTTCATACCTAAACTATAGAGCCTGGAGAGTAGGTTGGAACATAACAAACACTAGAACGACAATACCCATCAATTATTAAACAACCAGAATCAACAAAACTGCCCACCATTACAGTCATTTATTTATTTATTTATTTGTATGATGCCTTTCTATGCTTCTATGAAGAGTCAGTTTCGTGTAGTGGTTTAGAGTGGTGGACTCTAATCTGGAGAACCAGGTTTGATTCCCCACTCACATGAAGCCAGTTGGGTGACCTTGGGCTAGTCACAGTTCTTTCAGAGCTCTGTCGGCCCCTAAAAACAAGTCTAGCTCACCATGCACAACGCTAAAAGCTAGAACTTGTGGCTGCCACACAATCCTAGGATTTATTTATTTGTTTGTTTTATTTCTTCAAATCTATACCCTGCCCTCCCAGCCAGGGCCGACTCAGGATCTCCTGGCTATTCTACACACAATGCCATCCTATAATCAATTAATTAACGCTTCTATAATGGCCTTTCTACCCCATTGGTCCTCAAGGTGGCTAGCAAATCCATTTATAAACATATAACACATGAAAATTAAAATATGCAGTAAATTCTCAAAATAAGAACAGCCTAAAAAGAAAACAATAATAATCATATTTTCCCTCACATATCTTCATTGAGAGTTTAGCTTTAAAAAAAACCCCAGGACATACTCCCACATGCCTGCTGGAAAAGAACAGGTTTTAAAATTCTTGTAAAAGAGAAAAAAAAAGAACTGGCCTAGCGGACGTCTCTAGAGAGGGAGTTCTACAGAGGGTGCTGCCACCAAAAAGATCCTGCCTTTTATCCTGAGCAATATATTTGCAGCTAAAGAAGGACCATCAGAGCAAGGATTCACCTGGTGCATGAGGAGACAGAACCCCAGCATCTTTCCTTTGGCCCCACTTACAGCATGCCCCCCATGTGTACATAATTTCACCCTGTAACACAGTCCCATAAATCATGGGAGAGGGGAAAAAAATCTGTTTTATTTCCAAAATGAATTAAATAGATAAAAGGTTTTTCTCCAGGGAGCGCATATGGGATTTGAGGAACAGAAATTACAGTCTTTGTATCAGAACAGCAATGAATACTTCCTTACCTTAGTGGTGGACAAAGCTGGAAGACTGAGATAGATAGATAATGTTATCCTGGGGAAGGTGTGGGGAGTTGGGATTGGTTACTAAAGTGAGATTATTGACCAGTTTGCATTTCATTGTTTTTTAATCCCTAGAACTACTTGGATAAAAACAAGCTGAGACTCTGGGATTTCTTCAGGAAGATGGACAAAGAAGGCACCATGAAGATTACTGTGTCAGAATTTCGGAAAGCTATGATGCAGGTATGTCTCAGAGCGCTTAAAAGTGGCTTGAACAGTTCAACAGTCATGGCTTCCTGAAACAGCAATGCATATTCAGGAGGGTGCTGAGGACTGTGGGTTAGAAATCCCATCATTGTCCCAGAATTACCGGGTTATTTGGTTGGAAACCATGACAGAGCCAAAATACACTATATCAAATTCACATGTCAGGATTCTCAGGACACAGGTTTCTCATCTCTGAAAAGCTCTCAGCTTCTGCATTTAGCTACCAACAAAGTTCAGTGGAGGTAGAAGGTTGGGGCTTCCCTCTCACAGCATTTTTGCCAGAGGAAAGATCTTTGCTGTGGGCAGGCTCATATGAGAATATATCAGGTTGCCATCCTCCAGGTGATGACTGGGGATCTCCTGCTATTACAACTTATCTCCAGGTGACAGCTATAAGTTCACCTGGAGAAAATGGCCACTTTGGAAGGTGGACTCTATGGCATTATGCCCCAAACCCCACCCTCCTCAGGCTCCACCCCCAAAATCTCCAGGTATTTCCCAACTTGAAGCTGGCAACCTTAGTAGAGGATGGAGTCCCTTAGAACCCCTGGTCTCAAAGTATTAAGAGCTTAAAAGGAAAGAACCAGCACTTCAGTTGTGTGCTACAGTTAGAAATCCCATCATTGTCCCAGAATTAATGGGTTATTTGGTTGGAAACCATGACAGTTAGAGCCAAAATACACTACATCAAATTCACATGTCAGGAGTCTCAGGACACAGGTTCCATAAATCCTTGGCATTCTTTCAACACTGGTGAGATATATCCTCGGTAGCTAGTCCCTATCACACATCTTATCACTACAGTTTGAACCAGTTGACGTTTCTGAATAGTCTTTAAAGGCAGCCATATGTAGAGCACAGGGGTCCCTAGCGTGGTGCCCATGGATGCCATGGTGCCCACTGACACCTTTCTTGGCGCCTGCCAAGTGTTTTACAAAGTAAGTGAGGACAGGTGAGGCTTTTGCCCAGCAAGGCTTATGACTGGCCACTGGAGATTTGATTGACTATAGATTTTTTTAAAAAATGTTACTTTGGCAGGTGCTGCCACCACAGCACTGTGTGCTGAAGGTAAGCTGTAGCAGCCATTTTGTGTCTGGCTCTGCCTCCTGCAGCAGCCATTTTTGGCAGCCATTTTGTGACTGCACCCACCGTGCTGTGTCAGAATTCTAAAGGTGCTTGCAGGCTCAAGAAGGTTGGGGACCACTCGTATAGCAGATAGCAGTAATCTATGTTTGGCCAGGGCTTTTTTTTTTTTTTAAAGAGGTGCCGGAACTCTCAAGAGGAAAATGAAGTTTTCAATCTGTATGCTAAAAGCTCATGAACTTTAAAAACATTTTAAAAAGAATTTTGTTGAAGCTCTGTTCCAGCACGTTTCCCCAGAAAAAAAGTCCTAATGGTTGCCGTTTGCCACTTTCCTGTTCCTTGTTGGCACTCAGTCGGGTGGCAGGGGGAAAAGGTGTGTATAAAATGGAATCCCTCAACACTGCAATATCATGTCCACTTGTTTAACTGGAAGTGATTTCACTCACCACATTGTGGGATGCTCTAGGATCCATCCAAAACTCTGTGGTTTTTACCATAAAGTTTCAGATGAATCCCTGAGCATCCCATGGCACAGTGACCTTACTTCCACTTACACAGCCAGAAGTAACGTCATGGTGTTACAGGAGGCTGTTAGGTAAGTCCCACATCCAGCAGTCTCCTGAAGTTTGCCAGCTAAGGGTTGGCAACCCTACAGGAATCTAACCTGGATATGATCTGAGCATGGATCACTGCTAGCAGAGCATGGTCCAATATTGATTCTCTGGAAAGGCTACAGTTAGTGCACCAACCAAAACTGGTTACAGCTGTTACGTGCTACCAATGATATTTGACATTCCATCTGCAGAAATGGATCTGAAAACACCCACAAGCTCCAAACCTATTTCTTTATGGAACACAACCCACTCCAGAAGAGGCCAGATCCCTGCTCCACGATTAGCCCAATTATTGAGCAACAGCAGCTTAATTTCACTTGTGTAGACCTTCAGTTTATTGGCCCTCATCCAATCCATTACCATCTCCAGACACTCGTTCAGAACATCCACTGTCTCACCTCTGTTGCAAAGAAAAATACAGCAGTGTGTTATCAACATACTAATAATATCTCATTTCAGATGTCCAGAAGACAGCCTTATGCTGATGTTAAAATGAGTGGGAAAGAAAATGGAACCCCACAGCACAAGTGCCACCGGGTTCAGCCATTTCCCCAAATTACGCTGTGCACCATGGCCCCAATCCAAATTGAACCCACACATGGGGGACTTCCAGGTGCAGCCTGATCCAAAGTCTTCATGGCAGCCATGTGTCAACCACATGGACTTTGTAATAGGTGAACCAGGCCTGAGAGGTCCAAGAGAATCTACAGGGATAACCCCCCACATGTCTCCCTGGTAAAGGTTGTGATTTTATGACTGGTAATCACTTTGGTCAGGTGGGAATAGGCAGGATCTAAGTTTAAATAAACAAGGAGGTGCTAGAAGATTGTTGGAGAAAGTCTAGCAATGGGATTGGCAGTGGCACAGCTGGGTGCTGAAATGAGGGCTGATGACTTGCAGCCCCTAACATTCCAGGCGAATCATGGACATTGATAGGAAGCAATTGGGGCAGCCTAGGAAGCAGTGAGGAAGGCGAATAGGGGCAGGGTCTCTGCCTTGCATCACAGGACACTTTTGGTGTGTATAAGCCATGCTAAAGGAAGAGTTGTGTCAGGTGGGTCAGCCTGCAAAGGGTCTTTCACAGACATGGGGTAAGGAAGAGGAGACAGGCAGGCACTCTGACCCTGTAGCCTCCAGATAGTGGGGGAAATACTTAATCACCATTTCTGAATGGAAAGTAACAAAATGTTCTTCTTGTTTCCCAAGCAAACCAAGATCCCTCTGGACCGAATACAGGTTGGTGAACTGATACGCAAGCTCGACAGTGGCAGGACAGGGCAGGTAGACTACAGGTGAGCAAAAAAACAAACCATTATTTTCTTCTATTCTCTCTCTTCATTGTTCTTTTCCATTTTAAAATGAGCAGGTGGCAAGTGCCAACTCCAGTAAACCTTTTGAACCAGACTAGATCTTTGCATTTTCCTGTCTAGAATATTATTATTTGCTATATCTAGTAGTAAAAAGAGAGGTTCTTATTGAAAAAAGCAGCAAAACCAGGCCACCCCCAGACAGGAGAGAGGCTTCTGTGTATTTCAGGGGCTGCCGGGGCATATGGAGGAGAATACAGCTTTGTAAATTAACCAAAAGAATTAATTAAAAACTCCATAGTACCCTGATGAGGACTGAGTATACTCCATTAGGCAGGGAATTTGAGAGCACTAGGGAATCAGTTAAAGGAGGAAGAACAGGAAGAGTTAGGAAAATTAGTTAGCACGACCCCCTAAGAGCTTCTAGTATCTGGGAGGGGGAGATTGGGGGGATTTCACAATCATCTATTTTCAGTGCCTCCCACCACCCACGATTCACGAGAACTAAGTTTGTTCCCTTTAAATAGCAAAATTAAAGACTGAGTGTCTGTCATGAAGGGGCTCACTTCAGGGCACTCAGAAAAATCAAAAGACACCCCCCCCCCAGTCATGAGGTCTGAGCATGCTCTTGGAACACTAAGAGCAGTTGAAAGTCAGTCAAAGGGGAGGGGAACAACAGAGAGAGAGGCAGAAATTGGCCTGCTCAAAGGTCTAAAAGCTTATAGTACCCTAGAGGCTTCACACATATCATTTATATGTTGGGCGGTATCCAACCATCCACATACAGGAGGCACTTAGATTTTCCCGTACTATTGGAGCTCTTTCTGACCCCCCCCCCCCGAAAGACTATTCCTGGGGTCTCAGGATTCATGGTTAGGAACAGCTGAGAGGGTCAGCAGGCTGGAGCCAGGAGGGAGGACAAGGGCTGGAACCACCCATTCCCCTCTGAGGACCTGAACTGGGCTTCTGGAAGAGGAAGGAGGAGCTGTTTCAGCCCCTCGTCTCACTCACCCCACTGCCACCAACCCACACTGCTCATCCTCCATGTGTATTTATTTATTTGTTAAACTTCATTTCTACCCTGCCCTTCTACCCAGCAGGGACCTGAAGCAGCTTACATGGTTCTCCTTTCCTCCACTTTATCCTCACAACAACCCACTGAGACAAGTTAGACTGAGAGAGTCTGACCGGCCCAAGGTCACCCAGCAAACTTACTTGGCAGACTGAGGATTCCAACCAGATCCTAGTCCAGTGTTCTAACCACTGTACCACACTGCCTGTCTCTGGGACATGGGTCCTGCAGCCCTGAGATTGATCTTTGCATGGGTCAGGAAGAGCTGCAGCAATGAAGAGGAATCTGGGGGAAATTACCCCGTCCACACATGGAGTGATAGGATACTGCCTGTTGAGTCCTGGTCTTGTTCAGACTGCCCTCCCCATGACCAGCATAAGTTGGTTACCAGCTTGTGGCAAGTGAGTTAAGGGCATCCATTGTCATGGGCACTATTAATCCTTTGGAGCAAAGCACCACGGGTTAGGTCAGGTGCTTACAACAGTGTAGCATCCTGATAAGCCCAGTTTGGTCTCTGAGCTCATCAGGATTTGGGAGCTAAGCAGGGTGGGCCACGGTCAGTACTGAGATGGGAGACCACCGAGGAAGACTACACGGAGGAAGGCAATATGGACTAAAAGGCAACTTGAAAGCAAGCACTCTTCCCTTAGCTAACCTTCCTGTGCTCAGTGGTTAGTTTGTTTCAGGTGGTCTTTAATATGTCATTTGGTGGAAAGGGGAGAGTAATTTAGAAAAGTGGTTCTCTCTTTTTGTTGTTGTTATTATGAGCAATCCTCATTGGTTTTTCCCCCCCTTCATCTTTCAAATCAGTAATTTTAAAATTGAGGAGCCAGAACAGAAGCCTAAGGAGGAAAAGGAGAATAAAGAGGAAGAGCCTTAATCAGACCCAGAAGTCAGGTCAGCTGGTGAAAGATGCAAGGATAAGTGCTGGCAGGAAGCTCAGAAACATGCGTGTGTGTGTGTGGGGGGGGGGAGCCTGGAGGATGAGAGATGCCATTTGATGGTCTTGAATTCAGACAATAAACTGCACTGCAATACCTACTGGCTGCTATAACTCCAAGACAGGAAGACAAAATGGCCCTTTCCTTTCCACAACAAAGTCATGAATTTGTTTCCCTTGTGCACAAGGAATGTGCATTTGTTTCTCATGTGTGCAATGAGTGCACAGTTGCTTCTTCCTTGTTACACTTTGCTGGTACACCTTCCCTCAATGTTGCCTTTTAGCAACCAACGTTTTTTATCTAGGGAAAACATAATACTTTCCTCCTGACAGCTCATCTGTTGCTATTGTGGCTGTGCTGTTACCTGGAATGGGGCTGTGTGAGTCTCATGGACCTCTATGGAATTTCCTTTGATGGTTCTAGTAAGACACAATGTCCTTACCCGTGCTTATGCCATTTTGTGAAAGTCTTTTAATTTTCATCATCATTTTTTGCGTGAAGAGACATAAGACAAAACAGGAGTCCAATGGCAACTCCAGCAGCAACAGTCCTTAATCCAGTATAAGCTTTCACAGCCCAGAGCTCACTTCATCAAATGGATGGAAAATTCATGAGTGTGCCTAATGGATCAGCCAAAGTGAAGGCTGACTCCCAAAAACTTAGGCTGGAGTAAGTGTTGCTGTTCTTTAAGGTACCGCTACCATCCAGCTCCTGTTTCATTTTGCCTGTGCAGCTACCTATCTGGAATTATTATCATATATAAAGACAGATATCACAAGAGTAGCAGGAGCAGTTTCAGTGTTTTCTAAGCTGATGAGTGGGTTGTGGGTTTTTTTTTTTTTTGCTCTTTTCAAAGCCAGTTCTGCAAATGATGAATGACACATTCGGTAAAGAGCTCTGAGCACAGGGTCTTTTCTTCCTCAGCTGTTTTGCACGCGCCAACTAACTCAAAAAAGGAGATTAGTTGTGTTGCAAAATGCAGGTCGGTTCATTTCCAAAGGAACTGTTCTGTATTATGAAAGAGCTTTGCTTTGATGTAACAAGAGCAGCAGAGAACTGAAGCGATGTGATGATGACTTGTTTTGGATCGTCATTCATCAGCAATTTAAAGATGAACGGGGCTCTGGGTGGTTGAACTGCAGTCACTGGCCAATGGGCTGCTTTACTTGAATATTTGCTTACTTGCTTACTTAAATTATAGGCTGCCTTTCTCAAGACAGATGCATAAATATAAGATAAATATCATACACCAGTCAGATAGCATAAAACACGCAATCCACAGTGCAGCAGGAAAAAATTAACGAATTGGAAAAAAATGGGGGGGGGGGCAAAACAAATCCAGAAAGCAGGTTACAGAGGTGGAAGACAATGCAGTAAAAGGAAGGTGTACATATTCCTTGCAAAAGACTACAATCATACATTGTCCTCACATCTTCTCCATTTTATCCACACAACACCGTGAGGTAGGTTTGGATTAATATGTATTAACTGGCCCACTTAGGTCACCCAGCAAGCTTCCATGGCAGAGTAAGAATTTGAACCTGGATCTCCTAAATCCTGGTCTGACACTCTAACCACTATACAACTCTGGCTGTCAGTAAATGGTACAATGTTTGAATAACCCAGGGCAAAAAGCACACACACAAACCCTTAAATAATGAGAAAAATATTTATTCCAGTGTCAACAAATGCAACAAAATATCACATGTTTTAAAATGAATGCATCAGGGTAGCATTCTGATTTAGCTAGGTCAATGGCTTTGTAGCCTCTAATCCACTACTGCCCACCAGGTACACAGCAACCCTGCCAAGATAAAAGTAATAAATCAAGGCATAAAAGCAACACTTGAGGTAAGAAAGCAACTCTGTTTATGCAGAAATACTTATATGTAGTATTATTAATTTGTTGGCATTATTAATAGTCCACCTTCCGCACTGAGATTCAAGGTGATGAGTCAATGCAGTCAAACGGAAACAGTTTAAGAAGGAATGTGGCATATTAAAGAATGCAGAAATTACCTAACTGGATAATGCACACAGCAACAGATTGTACATACTATACACAGTACTATGATCCACATTCTTTTCCCTTTCATGAAAGCATTCTTTTTTAATTGTTCCATTATAATAAAGCCGTGTTATCTTTGTAAAAATGCTTTCAATTTTGTATAGTTTGAAAAATGTCAGGAGAGTGGAAGCTTCCTGACTTCATCAGGCAGGCCATTCTATAAGGTGTGGGCCCCAAGACAGAATGTGTATGTATGGGCAATTGTTGCATCAGGGTAGCATTCTGATTGCTCATTTGCAGGGTGGCACTTGCAGAAGACCCTGCTCAAGTGATTAATTTGTCATGGCAGTACATAGGTAGACAGGTAGCCTTGCAGATATGAGGGTCCAAGGCCATGACCCAATATGCATGTACATCTTACTGTAGGTTTTCAGCGCAGTAAGCCTTTAATCTTGATTTCAGATTCTATGCCCGCCTTACGCAGCATTCTTTTCCCACCAGTGTACTTATTCTGCAGGTACAATTTTTTAAACGAACTTTTCTAAATCAAGGTGGAACGTCACTTGTGATGTGTGGAGCTTAGCATACAAAGTTGTTTTCTTTTTAAATCACGCAATTGTCCGATCACAGCTGCACAGTAGTGTCCAGCAAGCGCCTTCCATTTCAATCCCCCTGGTTCAGGTTTTGTGCTTGCATTTTAGGGTTAGTTGGTTGAATGAAAGGGAAAAGAAAGACATGTAGACAAAGGGGGAGAAACCTGATGTTGAAACTGACCAGACTTTTTTTGAAACTGACAAGCAGCTGCAGAGCCCTATTTTCCATATTGCGGTGAACTAGGGGATTCTCTGCTGTGTTATCGGCCACTGTGGAAAATGGGAAAGAATCACATGATCTCATAATATGGGGGAACATGTTGAGTGTACAGAATGCATGGTAGAACCCTCTGGCATTTGCATTGCAAGCTGTGATAGTTGGCAACATGTGAGTGTGTGCACGCTCCTGTGCAAAATCAGCTGCAACTCCTCCACACTTTGCACAGGGCTGCAATTTGTATTCTTTTCCCACCAGTGTACTTATTCTGCAGGTACAATTTTTTAAACGAACTTTTCTAAATCAAGGTGGAACGTCACTTGTGATGTGTGGAGCTTAGCATACAAAGTTGTTTTCTTTTTAAATCACGCAATTGTCCTATCACAGCTGCACAGTAGTGTCCAGCAAGCACCTTCCATTTCAATCCCCCTGGTTCAGGTTTTGTGCTTGCATTTTAGGGTTAGTTGGTTGAATGAAAGGGAAAAGAAAGACATGTAGACAAAGGGGGAGAAACCTGATGTTGAAACTGACCAGACTTTTTTTGAAACTGACAAGCAGCTGCAGAGCCCTATTTTCCATATTGCGGTGAACTAGGGGATTCTCTGCTGTGTTATCGGCCACTGTGGAAAATGGGAAAGAGACACATGATCTCATAATATGGGGGAACACATTGAATGTACAGAATGCACGGTAGAACCCACTGGCATTGCAAGCTGTGTGTGTGTGTCTGTGTGTGCACGCATGCCTGTGCAAAGTCGGCTGCAACTCCACCACACTTTATACAGGGCTGCAATTTGCGCCTACACACTGGTCATGATCTTGGTAAATTTTTAAAGCCTGTCCTGTGTGGATGGCCCTCTTCCTCCAAATGGATGGTGCCTCACTGTGCCTGTGCCAGCCCAGCCAGCCCAGGTCACATGATGCCAGCAGCGAGCACAGTGAGGTGTCAAGGCAGGCCATTCTCTACGATTTTCTAATTTGATGTTGCACACTGCTCGTGATCTTGGCAGTTTTTTACAGCCTGTTCTGTGCAGATAGCACTCTGTCCTCCAAATGGATCAATCCCAAGTGATTCTTAAGTTCATCAGTTTGCAGAAGGTCCACGTGGCTCAGCCACCCTTTTAATGTTAGGCTTCTGGAGACTGCCAAAACGGACCCCCCCAACCCCCCCCCATTTGTTCACTAAAGCATTAAAGGCAAAACATTTCTAAAGCTTTAGGCTTCCCATCCAGGCCTGTAGCTAGGCAGGGGTGGGGTGGGGGTTATGTCACCACAGATGTGCCCAGCCCCCTCTAGGATGATGCCAGACCCCCAGTGCAGATAGGGGTCCTTTGGTTTCAAGCACAGAGCAGGCAGGAAGGTGGTGGCTCCCAATAGTATTATCTCGCTACTGGTCTCTTTGCAACAGGTGTATAGAATGGCCTGCCTGGTGCCTCACTGTGCCTGTGCCAGCCCAGCCAGCCCAGGTCACATGATGCCAGCAGCGAGCACAGTGAGGTGTCAAGGCAGGCCATTCTCTACAACTCTTACAGAGAGACTGGTAGCAAGATAATTCTATTAGGGGTCACTGCCTGCCTGCCTGCCTGCTCTGCACCAGAGGAGGCCGGGCCTCTCCATTGGCTGGGGCAGCCAGGCTGCCTCCCTTGGCCTTGAGGTGGCAGGGAGGCCAGGCTGACCATGTAACCCAGAGGGAGAACCAAACACGGCTCGGGGATGAGGCTCTGTGCTCAGCACATGCTCTAGGGCTGCCAGGCACTGGACCCATGCATGGTGCTGGCTCATTGGGTGAGTAGACAGTGACAGCAGCATCACTTCTCTCCTTCCTTGGCTCCTAGCCAGACTCATTTCAATGACCCCAGCAAAAATTGTCTAGCTATGGGGCTGTTCCCATCCCAGTCTCTCCCTCTCTTTACATCTCATGTCAATTTCATTCCGTGCTGACAATCCCCCCCTTCATTTTGTTTCCATGCAGCACTGAAATCTTTTTCTTTTCTTTTTTTGCACAGGGGACACTGCCATTTGCCTCCTCTCTGAGCCCCTTTTCAAGTTGATACCAGCAGGGAACTAAACCTTGTGCACCTCCTTTTAAACTCCCCCCCCCCGGGTCATTTGAATTTTTTAAAAAATTCAGTGATCCAAGACTAGGGATATTCTCATATTGCTAAACTCATGCCGCTTGTCAAAAAAAGGGGGGGAGAATGGAGCTTGTACACTGATGAAGGGGGGATGGTAGTGGAAGGTGCAGAGTGGGTGGAATGCGCTCGATGTGGTCGGGGAGTGACCTTCAAGGGGCGGCAAAAAGGTTGGTGAGAAACCTGAGGGAATCTGTATGCTTTTGAATTACCTTCAGCTTGGAAGTGAAACAAGGGGAAAATTGGCATAAAAGCACTCTCAGAAAACCTGGGGAAACAGTGGCTAGAAAGCGAACTGAGCACTGAAGGGAGAAAAATCAATGCAGGATGACAAAGAAAACTCAGTGGGCATGCACAGTGAAAGCAGGGGAAAACATAGGCCCATGAAGTGCTTTCTGTGCTTGTCAGTACTTTGAACTGAACCCAGTAACTTATGGGCAGCCAACAGAATGACTGCGGAATGGGGATTATATGAATGCTCAACCTAGCTCCTGATAATAACCAAGTTGCAGCATTTGAATCAACTGGAGTCTCCAAGCTGACTTTGGCAGGGGACCTATATAGACTGAATTACAATAGTCTAGTTTCACTGTTACCGCGGCATAGAGCCAGGTCACCAGATCAGTCAAGTTAAGGTAGGGGGCCATCTTTGGGGCTAACTAAGTTGGCAGAAAGTGTTTCTTGAAGCCACATTAACTTGCTTCTCCGGCAGTAATGTTGGATCCAGTATAAACCCTAAGATCTTGATTGTGTCAGCAAGGGTCCTCACTACCCTATTGACTAGGTAGTGGTCAGTCCATGGTTCAGGCTGAGTCTCCAACTCTGAAATCAGACTGTCTCTTGAAGGCTCAGTACAAAAGATTCAAGGTGCGGTCTCTTTCATGTGTTGTTTGAAAGAGGATCAAGGCAATCAAAAGTAGCTATAAAGTCCTGGGCTGGACCCAGCAAGGTATGGATGTTGAAGTCCCCCAGAACAATCTAGGTATACAATACACGGATCTGAGCAACTCTTATGTCTGATGGTTATCAGCCACATCCATAACATTAGATTGGATTCCAATGTGCTTTGTAGCACTTTTTTAAAGAGACTGGGGGAGAAATCTGGGATTTGGGATTTTATCTGTTCAAGTCCTGTCAGTCTGTCGGCTGTCAGAAATTATTGCATATAGGGGGAAAAGGACTGCTTAAATTCTATTTCCCAAAAAATGTTCTGAATGCCCTCCTCCCAAGATTTGTAGGCTGCTTTATGAAGGCTGTACAGCCTTCAAGGGCACAAAGGGAAATGCTTTATCATGGCTCAACCATTCCTACGATTATGAAAGAGGCTATAGCTCCACTGGTTTCTTTGAACAAAGCCAGTCCAGGAGGACTGTGCCATGTATTTGTTCTGAAGATCTTAACTCTTGGTTTTGCAGGTTCAAGGGCAGAGATCCAGTCAAAAAGGTGCCCCCCCCCCCGGTCTTTATCTAGTCCCTGTGGGATAGAAAGAGGGACAGGAATGTAATGGAATTAAATGCAAAACTGAACGCTGCTAAAGACCCAGCATGGTGTATTTATTAGAGTGCTTAAGTAGAAGCTGGGAGGCCTGGATTAAAATCCACACTCTGCTCTGAAGCTTTTGGGGGACCTTGCGCTTAACCTACTCCACAGAGTTGTTGTTAGGATAAACTGGAGCAGGGAGAATTATGTATGCTGTCCTGAGCTCCTTGGAGGAAGGGCAGGATAAAAATGTGCTGGATAGAGAACCTTCAGATCCTTTCAGAAACGAGTGGATTGGCCATTATACCTGGAGATGCCGACCTCCAGGTGGGACCTGGGGATCCCCTGGAATTACAGCTCATCTCCAGACTACAGAGATCAGTCCCCCTGGAGAAAATGGATACTTGGGAGGGTGGACTGTGGCATTGTATCCCAAAGAGGTCCCTGTCCATTCCAGGATCCACCCCCAAATCTCCAGGGGTTTCCCAACCTAGATCTGGCCACCCTACCCCCCACCCCCCACTGGTGGCCAGGGGAGGTAGCACCTGCCCTGTCTGAGGCATGCAACGCCTGGGGAAGGACCAAGGATCCCTAGGAAGGCAGCACCCAGCCTGCCAAAGGCCTGTGGGGCTCAGGGGCACGACCCAAAGCCTGCAAAGAGGATAGAGTTGCCAGCTCCAGACAGAAAAATTCCTAGATATTTGGGGGTGGAGCTAGAGTTGCCATCCCCCCCTAGTGGGGCCAGGGGACCTCCTGATTTCAGGGGGCCCAATCCACCACTGGCCAACTGGCCAACAGGGGAAGCCCCACCCACCCCAAACAGCAGCATCCCATAGGGATGCAGTAGTGACATCATCATGCTGGGTCGTGTGTCGATGCTCTAGCATTCAGGGAGAACTCTATGGTTACCTTAGAGTTTTTGCCCCGAATGCTAGAGCATTGACAGCCCCAGTGTGATTATATCACTACTGGTGACGTCATTGTGCTGCACACACTTTGCACGTGGAGCAGAAAAATCCCAACCAGGAGCCAGGAGCCCCTCCCCCCGCCACAGGGAAGAGGCGACCTGGCAACCCAAAGTGGAGCCGAGGGAGGGAGGGGTTTGGGGTGTTGGAGGCACCTCAGCAGGGTACAATGCCATGGAGTCCACCTTCCAAAGCAGACATTTTCTCCAGGGGATCTGAGCTCTGTTGTTTGGAGATCAATTGTAATTCCAGGAGATTTCCAGTCCCCACCTGGAGGCTGGTGAGCCTAAAGGGGGAGGCTCCAAGACCAACAAAGTCCCATGCAGGGCTCTGAAAGGGTTGCACAGCTCAGCAGGCAGGCTGCCCCTCCCTCCCTCCCTCCCTCCCTCCCTGGGGCGGTTGGGCTGGGAGCAGTCAGGCTACCTTTCCTCAAACTGGCGGAGAGCCAATTTGGTGTAGTGGTTAAGTGTGCAGACTCTAATCTGGGAGAACCGGGTTTGATTCCCCACTCCTCCACTTGCACCTGCTGATGTGACCTTGGGTCAGTCACAAGCTCTGGCACAGCTGTCCTTGAAAAAGAGCAGTTTGTGTCAGAGTTCTCTCAGCCTCACCCACCCCACAGGGTGTCTGTTGTGGGGAGGGGAAGGGAAAGGAGTTTGTAAGTGAAGAGCGGGGTATAAATCCAATCTCTTCTTCTTCTTCTTCTTCTTCTTCTTCTTCTTCTTCTTCCTCTCTCCCCTTGGGGGGTGGGCTAGGGGTGGGGCCTTTTGGGGTGGTGGTTTTCCAATCCAAATCTGCTCCTGAATTACAAACCCTTCTGTGCAGGGACTCTATCGCTTTTGTTCTGTACAGCGCCTAGCACCTGGCTGGGAACAAGACCTATGGGTAAGCAAGACTCAGTAAATGGTATTTCTTACAAAAAGTAGCAAAGGGACTGCTTGGCAGACACAGCCATACACAAAGCACCCAGCCAGATGAGATGCATGGCACAGTTCATCTGACAATCGCTAGCAAGCTGATTGTTCTGTCAACACATCTTGGAAGGCTTGAAATGCCATACCAGATAATTGAAAGAAAGCGTCTTGCTAATTTGCAAGACAGCAGCCAAAAAAGGAATGAGCCTCACAATTACAGTGTGGCAGGTCCAGTGGCAGCTCCTAATTACATTTCCGTGTAAAAAGACCTTATCGGTGCAAAAACGCTGCCTGGCATCCCAGATCCAGTCAGGAAAGGGTGAGCCTGAGGAAGGCACCTGTCACAGGAAGGACAGAGAAGGCCCTCCACCGGCAGCTGAGGTCTTTCAGTGTCCGAGGAAATGGAGTTTTGGACTGTTCATTTGCCAAGAGAAGTTCATTCACCAGCCCAGCACATCAGAAGACACTGCATAAAACTCCCATAGGTAGGTCCTCCTCCTGCTGTGCATGGCTCTTCACTCCACAGGATTCACAGGGGAATGAAGGCCCCACTCAGCTGGCTCTGGCTGTGGATAAGCAGAAAGAGGGCCCTAGCAGAGCAGGTTCCTTTAGAAGATTCTTTGCTCAAGGCCAGTAGCTCCTGGGCTGCTGCAGCATCAACACAGATCTCTGATAAAGCGTCTCCATCTGCTCCTCCACCACCTCATCTGCCCCTTAACAACACAGTCCTAGGCAAGTCTACTCAGAAGTAAGTCCCATTTTGGTCAGTCAGGGCTTACTCCCAGATAAGTGTGCATAGGACTGCAGCCTTAATTTCTGGGGTTTAGCCTTCTGCTGTTAAATTGTGCCAGGTGCTCTACGCCAGCTGTTTCTAGTCTGTTTTGAGAAATCTATACTGGGGACTACTGCTGGTGTAGAAGTACCCTCAGATGGTTTCTGAACGTTAACATGTTTTTTCCAACCAGGGGCTAAGATACCCAATCATATGGCAATGGTGGCAAGAGAATAGGCCTGGTGGACTCTTCTAACATCTGTGTGGACAATGGGGGCCTCACACATTATGTGCTAGTGCAGGGGTGTCAAACATGTGGCCCGTGGGCCATATCAGGCCCTTGGAGGGCCCCAATCCGACTTGCAAGGCCCTGGCTGTTTCCTACTTCCATTTGCAGGTCTGCTGCTGCCGCCATGTCATAGCTTGCTTTACTAGTCTGAGTCGCACAGGAGAGATAGATAGGCAGGGCTCTCCTGTGTGATTGAGTCTGGTAAAGAACTGGCTGATGCTCCTCCCCCTCCTCCTCCCAGGGGGAGGGAGGGAACAGCCAGAGCTTGCTTCCTGGCCAGGCTGCAGGAAACAAAGGGAAGCCTTTCTTTCCTTCCACTGGCTGAGGCTCCACCTTGAAGGGAGGGAGGGAGGGAACCAGGGAGAGTTTGCTTTGCTGGGCTGCCTCAATCACATGGAAGAAATACCAAGCACCTTTAAGACCAACAACGTTTTGTTCAAGGTATGCACTTTTTTGTGCCTTGCTACAGTGTGTCTTTGTTTTGTTGGGATCTTTATGTCAGGGCTCTCCTGGGTGCAACTGGGTTCCCTCCCTCTTTTCACTGTATTCATGCCCTCATGATCCAGTCCTTCTCAGTAAGAAAGCAATGTGAACTATTTTAGAGGAGGAATAACAAGAAGCCAGTGAGGTGGATTAGGCTGAAAGTGTCCAGACCAAGTTTACCTGGCACATTTCATTTGTAGGAAGTTGTAGTTATTTCTCTGGGGAAGACTATATTTTTGTAGACAAACACATGGCCCTCAGTCTGTGTTAGGATGCATTCCCATGTTCTTGACCAGCACATGAAGCAACTTATGTACAAAAGGTTGCAATGCCCAGGCATTTGATGTTTTCCCCTGAGTCCTAGGCTAGGAACACTGAGCATGAGATTTCTGTAATGAATGCCCATAAATCAAAAGTAGATTTGCAGTTTACAGATACACACCTGAACAGCATACTCAGGATTGCTACAGCACAGACATTTTGATGCATAATTCAGAGCAGAGGTTTCAGTTATCAGAGACAGTTAAACAAACAAATTATTGCAAGAATGCTAGTGTTTTAAGCATGTTTTATTTAAAGTTTTAAAAATCTTTGTGTTTGTCTGTGTCCTTTATAAAGTATATATCTCTGCCACCTGGCATTACATTTTATGACACACATGGCCCGGCCCAGCAAGGTCTCATTTATGTCAGATCTGGCCCTCATAATAAATGAATTCGACACCCCTGTGCTAGCATCTCCAGGTCTGTCACTGACTGTAAACACAACAGGGAAATACAACCAGTCTTGCCTGTATGAGATGCATATCGGTGTAACTGGCACCTAATATCTTTAGGTGAGGAGAAAACTTGGTAGATGTGCATCTAAACATGTATTGTGCTTAATTCCCTCTTCCACTGAATGTGACAACTGTACTGGAGTTAACAATTACTGATGCTCTCACCCAATAGTAGTTAAGAGATATAATTAATAGAGCATTTTCCTGTGAAGGCATCATGGAATTAGTCCTCTTAAGGGAATTGACACAATGGTATGGCCCATGTTGTCTGCAGTTGTCCTTCTGAGTTACATCCAAGGGTTTACATCTGCTAATTGATTGGCCATAGATTCAGAAGAAACAAAAGTACTTATTCATACAATTCCTAATACGTTTAGGGTATCCATTACAACAACTATTAGTACAAATAGCTTTTTAATCAAAGATTAGGTTCTGCAAGTGTAGATCTGGTACATGATAGCTAGAAAATGAACATCCACGTGCAGAGGCAGAAGGCCTCAAATTCCCAGATAAAACAACCCCTACAGGGAATGATTGTTTCCAAAAAGCTTTGCGTGAGCACTTCCCCGGGCACTTGGCTAGCTGCTGTCAGATAGTTTTGAGGGATAGATTAAAATTTGACATGTATCAAAATAATGACTCTTGCATTCTTACCAAGAGAACAGAAAACTGGGATCCCAGCTTGCAGTAAATCAATTGTTTTGCGGTATTAGTCATGAATGTATTGTAGAGGGCAGTTAACACTGTTGTTATAACTGGCCCAAGAAAAGGCCACCTCAAGGTTGATTTCAAGCCATATGAGTTCAGTGAGCATATGAGAACTGTTAGAGAAGCGACAACTTGCTAAGAGTCTACTTAGACCGATTCCCCACAAGCAGCTGTGCTGCCCTTGCTCTTCTGTTTCCCCCGCTTGTATTGGTCAATTTCACACTGTTCGCTGCACAACCGCATTTTGACCTGCAGCTCCCCCCAATTTCCCCCACGTCTTCTTGATCTCAAAAAACAAGGATCAAGAAGACACAGGGGAAATTGGGGGAAGCTGCGGGTCAGAACGCGGCCGTGCAGCAAATAGTGTGAAATTGACCAATGCAAGCGGGGGAAACAGAAGAGCAAGGGCAGCACAGCTGCTTGTGGGGAATTGGTTTTACTGTAAATACTGCTGAAAGAGTAGTGTAGTCCACCTGTACCCTAGGGGGAGCTGTGGAGCATTCTCTGGTGTTTAATGGATGAGTATCGCAGAAAATAAATTAATGGAGGAATATAATCACAGAAATTGCAAGTAGATAAATAGGTACCACTTCAGTGGGAAGGTAACAGCGTTCTGTGCGCCTTGGTGTTTAGTCATGCCAGCCACATGACCACGGAAATGTCTTCGGACAGCGCTGGCTCTTAGGCTTGGAAACGGAGATGAGCACCGCAACCCTAGAGTCGGATTTGACTGGCTTTCGAGCAAGGGAACCTTTACCTTTATAATCACAGAAAAGAACTACAAGCAGGTGAAGATGGTGAAAAACCAGAAACAGCTCTCAAGGTAAATGAGGCAATAAAGCACACAGCAGAAACCAAAAAGGCCAGACATCTGAAAAAGAATTGTTCAATTTGGAGAGCTAAACAGACAAAACATATCACAGAATCACCCAAAGAAAAGGCTAAGAAAGCTGCAAATGAATCTGTAGATGAGGAATAGGATGGATGTCTAAAACGTACTCAGAGCAACACATCAAATAGATGGTATATTGATTCAGGCGCCACAAGCCACATGATTCTATGATATAGCCAAAGCTGAGAAAATACCTGAGCTTCCCATTCCCAAGTTGACTGAAAGTGAAGCCAGAAAATGGAGAGAGGCAGCAGCAGAAGAGATACTATAAATTCAAAAGAATAAGACTTGGATACTCACCAAATTGCCACCTGGGCACAAAACTTTAGGATGCAAATGGACATTCAAAATGAAATATAATGCAGAAGCGGAAACTGAAAGGTATAAGGCAAGACTTATTGCAAAAGGATATTCCCAAAAATATGGTGAGGATTACAATGAGACATTTGTCCCAGTAGTAAAGTATCCCACTATAAGAACCTTACTGAGCACAGCAGCTAGAAAGGGAATGCATGTCAAGCATTTAGACTAAAAACTGCCTTTTTGTATGGTGATATTACAGAAGATGGACCAGCCACCTGGCTTTGAGGAATCAGAAGACCAGACTAGGATTGCCACACACCCCCCCAACGGAAGCCAGAGGTGACATCATCGCATCAGGCACATCACATGAGGGACACTCTCGCTGGCAACCCTAGACCAGACCAGTGTTCCCTCTAAGCTGAGTTAGTGTGAGCTAGCTCACTGTTTTTTTAGCCTCCAGCTCACACATTTTTGTCTTAGCTCAGGAAGGATGGCTCCAGAGCAAACTAATTTATGCAGTAGCCAAATTGCTCGCTCACAACTTTAATGCCAGTAGCTCACAAAGTAGAATTTTTGCTCACAAAACTCCACAGCTTAGAGGGAACATTGGACCAGACCCTTATGTGTAAGCTCCAAAAGAGTCTTTATGGCCTAAAGGAAGCAGCCAGAGTGTGGAATGAGAAATTAAATGAAGTACTCACCAGAGAAGGATTCATGAGAGGCAAAACAGATCCATGTTTGTACACCAGAAAGCAAGATAACCAATGGACATACATCCTGATTTGCATGGATGATATAATACTTTGTTTTGAACAAAAAGGGGGATATGATAGGATAATGCACCAGTTGAATCAAAAATTTGCAGTGAAGCAACTGAGGGACATCACATACTATCTTGGTACTCAGGTAGAAAGAGAAGCTGATGGGACCTATCTCCTTGGTTAGAAACAAAAAATAACTGAGATGTTGGAGCATTTTGGAACGAAAGATGCAAAAGAGGTGAAAACACCCATGGAAGTAGGATGCCTGAAAAATGACAGCAGTCAAGAAGCATTGTCAAATAATAATCAATATTGTGAGGCAATCGGAAAACTATTGTATCTAGCCACAGTGTCTAGGCTGGATATTATTATTATTACATTCCATTTGTATACCGCTCACCCCCTGAGGGCTCTGAGCAGTTCACATTACATACAACACAAGCAAATCCTAACCTAGGGCCACATACATACAAGGGGGAGAGTGACTAGCCTACGAGGCACCCTTGTAGCTAGTCGTTGTTGTCTGCGGGAGCTCATTCGATGATGTCCTCCTGGCGCTGGTCTTTGATTGTTGTTGCGACTTCCTGGCTGTTGCGACTCCTTCAGGCTTGGACCGAGCGCACGTCCGCGCATGCTCGCTGCCGACCTCTGTCCAGTAGGCTCCAGCCTGCTGCGTCGCCCTGCCTCCGTGCTTTTTGCCGTCCCAGCCTCCTCTCACTTTGCCTCGCCAGCCGCCGCCATGTTTCTCCGCCGCTGCTCACCGTTCACGCCGCCGCTACACCGCAAGGGACGGGTGCCCCCCCGCTCTAAGAGCAGGTACCCATTTGTCTATTTGCCCTTTAACAGGCTTTCGAGCCGCTGGGTAGGCGGGAGCTGGGACATAGGGCCGGGTGCTCACCCCGGCCGCGGTGGGGCTCGAACAGCTGAAGCTGTTCGGCCAGATGTCAATGCAGGCTTCACTTACCGCTTGCGCCACTGCTCCCTATATAAGTGCTGCTGTAGGACTTCTGAGTAGGAAAGCTTTTTCATCTAGCCAAGCAGACTGGAACACAGTGAAAAGAGTGATGCGGTATCTGAAGGGAACAAGCCAGCAACTGCAGATCCAAAACTAAAAGCATATGTGGACACTGATTGGGCTGGGGACAGCACTGATCGGAAATCCACAAGTGAATATCTGTTTCAGTATGGAGAAGGTACCATTAGCTGTGCAAACCCAAACCAAACAATTGTAGCACTTTCTTCAACAGAAGCAGAATATGTTGCAGCTGCCAAGAGGCTATCTGGATTCACCAGTTAATTTTAGACTTAGGACTGGATAGACCTGAACCAATAGCAACCTTTGAGGACAATCAAGGGTGTATAAAACTGTAACAGACTAAAAAGGTCAACCCAGGGTCTAAGCACATTGATGATAAGTATCATCTTCTGAAAGTTATGCAGAAGTAAGGACTCATTAACTTGCAGTATTTACAAACCGAAGAATTGACTGCTGATGCTCTCATGAAACCATTGCCTAGAGACTGCAATTGGACCCTCCTAGCAAGACTAAACATGATGGAATAGTAAACATGCTGTTGTGAAGGACTGTTGGAGAAGTGACAGCCTGCTTAGAGTCTAATTACTGTAAATACTGCTGAAAAAGTAGTTTAGTCCGCTTGTACCTAGGGGGAGTTGTGGAGCATTCTCTAGTGTTTAGGGGTTTTTTAATGTTTTCTCTTGCAGTTGAGCCTACCTCAATTGTTTCTCTCTCTGCTGTGTGTTAGTATGTGTTACTGCTTGTGCTCTGAATGCCTCTCTGTTGTATTAATGGCAGGCAGTTATTGTCTTCTTTTGCAAAAATCCCGTTGCAGTAAACGAATTGAAAGCAGACTCCAAAGCGCGGATTGGATTATTCCTGAACTCTGCCAACAAGAACATGATATCATTGGGCTACACTATAAGCAGAAGGCAGCAATGGCTCCAGATTCTTCTGAGTCAAACTTGGCCTCTGGCCACCTGACTGTCATTTTGCACTTACTTTGCTGTGTGGTCCTTGGTCAAGCCCAGACATGTCAAGCAGCAGCAGGAAAAGGCTCCTAAATGGCCTATGGCAGAGACAGCATTTCCCCAACTCAAGTCTCCATCTCTACCATTCGTATAAACAGCCAGAACAGTGAGAGGAGGGGGGGTCCATTTTATTTTTACTTGCTCATCAGCTGAGTGCAAAAAAGGCCTAAGGCCACCCCTGTTGCATGGCACAAAATCATCTACTGAATGCACACAATTGTTGCCACATGAAAGTATGGCAACTTTCGCCCAGCGATTCGAAAGTTTCGGCGAGTAGATAAAATGGAAACCACTCCTTAGAGAGGGTGGGCATGCCAATCTCCCTTGTGGGAGGGCGTTAGCTAACGGTCGGATGTCCTGGTCAAGGCTTGTAAGGCGAAACAGCTTCACGGCTACGAAAAGAACTCCCGCAATGGATGTTCCGGCCAGGCGGTGGCAGTGTGGCGATTGACATACGGGTCCTGAAGCCTGGCCAGCAAGCAGCCGTGTGGGAAAATGACGGAGCCAGCCAGAAGACGTCTACACCGGGCAGTGACGGCGCGTGCAATTAAAAATGAATATATGTTGTCTTCCCTATCCCCTACAAACATTGTTAGTCCCTTGTCTATATTGAGTAACTGTACATCGCTTTGAGCCCACTGGGGAAAGCGATTAATAAATGAAAAGTATTATTATTATTACTATTACTATTATTACTAGTAGTAGTAGTAGTAGTAGTAGTAACAGAACTGCACAGCTAGCCTGTTGTGAGACCTAGAGAAAAGCAACACTTGAAGCACAACAAAGAAATCTCATGGAAGTAGGAAGCTGATACATACAGCAAGGGGGAACACTATCATGTACAGCATAGTAAAACAGAGGCTGCGGTCACACAGACCTCTTACCGTGCTAGTTTTCCCATAGTTCTTCTATCCGCGACATTTTATATCACTTGGAGATGGTCAGACGGTCCCTCTGTCTTCCGCTTCACTCGCGCGAAGTACTGATCACACAGCGCGCCGTCCCCGCGGCGGCGTGGTTTTTTTTAAAAAAGAAACTGTTCATGCGCTTGGGCATACATACAAACTAAGAAGACCAAAATAAAAGCTAGCGCCTGCTTGCACATGTGCATAACTTAAACCAGAAACACAAAAAAGGGAGGAGGGTAGCGTGGTCACGGCGGATTGCTGTCTAGATGCCAAAACCGCGGATACAAAGCGCGAGATATTGGAAAACACCTGTTCCAACGGGTGTCAGAAAGCCCGGATAAAAAGAGCGGAAACCGCGGGACTGAGCCCACTTCGGTGCGGGAGGCGGGTTTTCCAATATGAACAGGAAAGTTTAATGTGCGAGGGATCAGCAGCGAAGCCCGCACTAAATGTCCATGTGACCTGACCCAGAATCTCTACATTTTAGGGGGGGGGTTGTTTGTTCATTTTGTTTTTTACAACTGAAGGTAAACTTTGATCTGGAAGCACTCCTTCCCTTCTTCATCCCTTGCCTTTGACCATCCTTACATCTTTATATTCCCACAACTTGCTATTTAGATGTCAATTCCGTAGGGTGAAGGGATAGGTGATTTTGTCCTATAAAGACTTCCAGCTCACCTCTTCCTATTTTATCCTCCTCCTTTCCTTCACTCTATTACTTCACAGAGGCCTGGTGGACACACGGAACCAGATGATGCGTGACCAGCGACGTCAGCTACGGCTGGAGGAGTCACGTCAGAAGAAAGAGAAGGACAAGGATGATCGTGTGCTACAGACATTCAACAATGCCATGGAAGTGATTACTCCACGTAGCTCTATGGTGATATCTCTTAGCCAGAAGTCATTGCTGCAACCGGAGTTTGAAAGTCGTCCTTCCACCCATTTCTCAGCCACCCCTCTAAGCTCGTGGTATTACCCAGCTACTACAGGCGCATCCACTAACAGCCAGCATTCTGCAGAACAGGCATCCTCATCCAACCATCCCCTTTTCCAGAGTGAGCTGCATTCTGCCTCAACAGACATGTTCATCTCCAGCCTAGAAGAGCCCAACCTATATTGCTCAGAAGGCCCAGTTTGCTCTGATTACAACATGGCTGCCTCAGAGCCTGATACAGAGTCCAGTACTCAACCGAGTGGCATAACTGCTTCCCATAAGGCCATGCCTGTGGAGAACAGAAATTTTACCCACAGGCCTCCCTATCACCTGGCAGGAGGTCATAATGTAATTGCCTTGACACAACAAAAGCACCAAAAGAAAGCCGCAAAAAAGAACAAATAATTCAGGCTTTGTGGAAGTAATTGTCCTCTCACGTTTGTTGGAGCAGGAACTCTTCAAAGAACAATCATCAGGTCTGTCTGATTCTCACACACACACATAGGATTGCTAGGCAGTGTCCAGCAAACGGGGGGAGGGGTGTATGTGGGAGGGGAAATGGGGAGGCTGCAACACTGGCTGTGGTGTTACATTACTTCTGGTAAAAGACCAAAAGTGACTTGGGGTAGCTCTAGGAATTATCAGAAACTCTATGGTTCAACTTTGTGGCTTCCGTGCAGTCCCACACTGCCTGTGTGTGCATAGGCCAGCTGCAGAACAGATTTCCAAGCTTTCTTGTAGACTAGGAGCACCCTGTTATGTACGCGGACCGCCACTAGGGGTCCGCGGCAAAGACAGGAGCTTGGCTCCCCTAGACAATAGGAACATAGGATCCTAGTTCCCTCCAGCCCCAACCAATTGCCACTTTGGCGGGAAATTCAAACCTTCCAATGGACTAGGGCTGTGCTGGGTGTGTGTGTATATAGTTGGCCTTGCAGGGCCGTTTTAGTTAGTCTTGTGTTAAGTACAATAAATGTGTGCAACGCATGTCGTCGTCCGAGTCTTCCATGCGGCGAACCCAGTACTTTTCAGTGCCGATGAGGATGGGATTCCGTTGAGCCAGGCCTAGCTCGCATCCCAGCGCAGCACTGAGTTCTGTTCCAGCAATGCACCGTGCACCGCATCAAGGAACACCGCTCCCTGCTACCGCTACGCCATGGCCTCTGCTCGGGGGAACTTGGAGATCTTCGATTCAGCCCATCCCGAACTCTGGGACTCGTGGACAGACCAACTGACTTGCCACTTCGTCTACAATGAGGTCACTGATCCAGGCAAAAGACAAGCTCTCCTCCGTAGCTCCTGTGGAGTGAACACAGTCCACCTCACAAAGAGCCTCCTCACACCCCAGGCAATCCTCGAGTGCTCGTACAAGGAGATCGTCGATGCCCTGACAAGGTACCTCACGCCACGACCAACCACGCTCGCCAGGCGGATCGAATTCCAGGGCCACGTCCAGAAACCGGGTGAGTCGGCCGCGGCTTTCATGGCAGCCCTGCGCCAGCTGGCCATGGACTGTGCATTCACAAAGGTGGAGGAGAACCTCTTGACGCAATTTGCGTGGGGCATCAGTGACCTAAAACTGCGGAGGAAAATGATCGGTACTGCCCACATCAAGATCGACGCGGCCCTCCAACTCGCCATCGCCCACGAGGCCTCCCACCGCAACCGCTCGCCAGCAACATCTGACCTCGTACTCCCCGACTCGGGCCCCGAGAACTCAGAGGAGGAGGACATCCGTCTCATCTGCCCTGTGGCATCAGGATCCACTGGAAAGACCCCAGGCCGTTCCTCATGCGCCAGTTGCAGCAAGGCACACGAGCACAAGTCTTGCCGATTCCGCGACACGCCACACCTGTGGGAAACAGGGTCATCTCGCTCGTGTTTGCCGGTCCAAGGGAAGCCAGCACCAGCAGCCCCCAGCTCAGGCATGCTGCCCGGCCGCCACCACCTATGAGATGGCAGCAGAGATGTCCGACCTCTACCTCCTCACAGACTGGCCATCCCTACAGGTACTACGCCTCCCGAGGTTAGAGAATACCCCGAAAATCCAATTAACGGTTCAGATCGAAGGGTCCCCCTGCACAATGGAAGTGGACTTGGGGTCAGCAGCATTCATCATTTCCATGGACACGCTATGCAGACTTTGCCCTAAGGGGGGCCCCCGCTTACGCCCATCCCATTTGAGTTTGGTGGACTTCCAAAGAAACCCGGTTCCTATAAGGGGGGTGGGGACATTCCGGGTACAGTTCCAGGGGTTCAAGAGACTGTTGGACTTGATAATGGTGGAGGGAAATCTGGTCAGTCTGCTGGGCCAGGCCTGGTTTGCGCCGCTGGGCATCACGGTTGGGGTTGGAGGGGTGCTTAAATGTGGTCTGAGGGATTTTGCAGAGTTTTGCGGGGAGTTCCCAGCTGTTTTTGATTGGGCTTTAGGTTGCTACAAAGGGCCCCCGGTTTACTTGCAGTTAGACCCCCTGGTGGCTCCTATCCACATGCGGTTCCGCACAGCTCCACTCGCCATACGGCCAAAAATAGATGCCGAGCTGGACCGCTTGGTTGCGCAAGGGGTCCTGGAGCCAGTTCCAAATGCTATATGGGAAACGCCCATCGTAACCCCCCTCAAGCCCAACGGCGAAGTCCACATTTGTGCGAACTACAAATGCACAATTAATAAGGCCCTCCACGACCACTCCTACCCGGTCCTGGTCGTTAGTCATGTCCTGGCCTCGCTAGTGGGAGCTAAGATTTTTGGGAAACTTGACCTGGCACAAGCATATCAACAGCTGCCGGTCGACGAGGCCACGGCGCAGACAATAGTAACCCACAGGGGGGCCTTTAAGGTAAAGAGGCTACAATTCGGCATGAGCGTAGCCCCGGGGATTTTCCAACAACTAATTGACTCATTGTTAAAAGGGGTCCCTAGAGTGACGCCATTTTTCGATGACGTCTTGATTGCAGCGGTGTCCCCCGATGACTTCGCCTCCCACCTCCGCGCCGTCCTACAATGTTTTGACTCTGCTGGCCTCAAAGTGAAATGGGAGAAGTGCCTCCTAGGGCTTTCGGAGGTGGACTTCTTGGGGTTCAGGGTAGATGCGACCAGCCTTCATCCAGTGAAGGACAAGGTGAAGGCCATCGTGGAGGCTCCCACCCCCACATGCAAAGCAGAACTACAGGTGTTCTTGGGACTAATAAACTTTTACCACGCCTTTTTGCCACACAAGGCTGCGGTAGCAGAGCCTCTACACAGGCTCCTGGATAAGTCGGCCCCTTGGATCTGGGGCCCGAGGGAAGCGGCGGCATTTAGGGGGGTGAAAGCACTTTTAATTTCCAATGATGTGCTATGCTGCCATGAGTGTGGTGTATGTTTCTAACTGGTGTACATTCCTTCCCATGCACTTAATTGCTTCTTTGCTGTAATGCATATCTCTCAAGGCCACTGGAGGAGTTGGCGTGTCTAGGTTTCGTGGGAAGTTTCTTAAGTTCCCATTTTCTGCAGCCATTAGCAATCTGCCAAATGCCCGCGCGCGGGAGCCCATCTAATTGGGTACTACATAGGGGGGGGTGCATACGAAGGCCCTATATTCTATTATGCGCATAGGTAACCCGCCATTCCTAACAGTGTTCATGTTACTGCATCTATAGTTTTTCAATAAAAGTAAAACCTTCCTAGAAGCATGTACTTTGTTGTCTTGCTGTGGATCCTGACACCCATTTTGATGAATCCTTGCCCGGTTGTCCTTGCGTGTGGCGCCTCTCCCTATGGCATCGGCGCAGTGCTCGGCCACGTCCTCCCTGATGGCCGTGAGGTTCCCGTGGCCTACTACTCAAAAACATTAACGGCCACGGAGCGGAACTATGCACAAATCAATAGGGAGGGGTTGGCAATCGTAGCAGGGGTAAAATAATTCCGCAATTTTGTTTACGGGTGCCCTTTTACTATTCTTACGGACCATAAGCCCCTCCTAGGCCTATTAGCTGCAGACAAGCAGACGCCCCAAGTCCTGTCACCCTGCGTCCTCAGATGGTCCCTGTTTCTAGCTGGCTACCAGTACCACCTGGAACACCGCCCGGGCAAGGCGATGGGTCATGCCGACGCCCTGAGCCGGCTACCGCTGCCAGCCACAGATGCCGATCCCGCTCCTGCACCAGGGGTCCTGCTCATCGAAAATCTCCCGGAGCCTCCTTTGCATGCTGCCGACATCGCGGCCAAGTCGGCCCGCGACTCCCTTCTCTCCCGGGTACTTTTCACACCCCTCCTCCCTCTAGCACTTTCCTGCCAAATGATCACATGACCAGGAGGAGGGGCACTACTCCCTCAGTTCTCTTTTTGCTGCTGAAGAGAACAGATCTGCTCTGCTGTTCCCTGTTTTTTCCTCACCTCATTCTAGAGGCTGAGGAGATTTTTCTCTCTCAGATTTTTCCTTTTGTCATCAATACTGATTTAGTGAACATTAAACTATATTTTAAATAAGAAATGTTTCTGGTTTTTCTCATGATTGGATCAACTGTTGTTTTAGAATAATGTTGTTAACTGGCCTTTGTCTGTGCCTTAACTGCCTAAGGATTCATACAACAGAAAGGCATGTATGGATAGAGTTGGACACGGAAGAGCTCTTTTCAAAGGATTTGGCTGCTCACCAGCCTAAGTGAAGGCACATTCCCCCTCTGTGATGAGGTATGGTGAGACACAGCCTTGGACCCACAGGCTCTTGCCAAAGGCTTTGACTGGGAGCCAGCCTGAATGCTGGCACATTCCCCCTCTGTGGCGAGGTATGGTGAGACAGATCCTTGGAGTCACTGGCTCTTTCAAAAGGCTTTGGCTGTGTACCAACCTGAATACAGGCACTATCCCCCTCCTTGGCTTTGTGTGCCCTGAAGGGAGAAACCTAGAGGTGTTGCCTGACTGAGCCTCTGACTCAGTGGCCCCAGCAAACTGCCACCTACCCAGGAGCCAGCTCGATGTCGTGGGTCCCTTCTTGGAATCATTGATCTCGTCTCTGACAGTCTTGCAGGGATTTTTACAATCCCCATAATGTTTAAGAGTTTCTGCTTCTCACTGCCATTCATTGGCATCGACATGAAGGCAACCTTTGGTGTCTCCAAGTAATTTGACACTGGGCTCACTTTGGGTTCGACAGTCTCGATCCCTTCGATGTCAAAGTCCTAAGATTCCACGTTGAAACTCTTCCTCCTACAGCAGTAGAGCATGCTTTCGGAACCCTCACACTCCCCCTTCTCTCGGTGCCGAGGGAAGAAGCTAGGAGGTGTGGCCTGGCAGACACTGCCTGAGTGAAGGAACCGTCCCCCTCTCTGCCTTCTGTTGGTTCTGACCAGAAGCCTGGAGGTGTGGCCTGATGGGAGCCTCTTTTTGTTATTGTTATTATTATTATTATTAGTAGTAGTAGTATTAATTTGATTTTTACCCCACCCTACCCCGCCGAGGCAGGCTCAGGGCGGCTTACAAAGAAAACAACAAATAAAACAATATAAAATCGATATAAAATACACAATAAAGTTATTAAAACCATTAGCATAACGATAGCGCCACAACTGTAGCAAAGTGCACATACGGCAGTGCCTCCACTATTGGTGGGCTCAGGCTAGAAAAAAAGTTGGCACAGGACAAGGATGATGCAACGCAGCTCCTTACCTAAATGCCTGATGGAAGAGCTCCATTTTTGCGGCCCTGCAGAACTGTGAAAGGTCCCTCAGGGCCCTGATCTCATCTGGAAGCTCATTCCAGTAAGTTGGAGCTGCCACAGAAAAAGCCCTGGACCTGGTCGATACCAGCCTGCCAGCCTGGCATGTTTAGGACCGGGGGGGGGGTAGACGATTTTGCGACCCGGACTGCAGTGCTCTCTGGGGAACATGTGGGGAAAGGCAGTCCCTCAGGTAGTCAGGTCCCTGTGACCATAAAGGGCTTTAAAGGCTTGTCTGACTGAAAGAATCTTTTCCTGGCTGCCCTCAGTTTCAAGGTGAAATTCTTGGAGGCATGGGTCAGAAGGGTATTGTGCCCATTAATTGGGGTTGTTTGAATCTCTTCAGCCCCTGTAGTTTTGGAGAGTGGTGGAAGTGGGTGGAGTTTTTTCCTGTTCTTGTTGCTAGTACTGTCGAGAGACAACAGACTACTTATGCTTAAGGCCTGCTGTGCTTTATTTTACTACACACTCTATGGGGACTGCCTTGATTCCAGGGTCAGAACCAGTTCTTTGTTGATCTCCACTCCAAGCCCTCCTACTAATGCCTACTTTTAAAGGCTGATACAGTGACACAACAGCCTCAGTACACCAGCTTGCTGCAGTCTCTCAGCACTGATACTTAACCCTAAGGGGCTTTTCAACATAGGTGTTGTTTCAAACCCAGCCAAGGCTGACTGTTGTGAACTCCATAGGGAACTCAGTAGTGATCAGCAAATATGCTATTAGAGGCAAGCCTCAGTAGTTCGCCTCTCCTCTCAGTTCCATGGTAGCCTTCGGAACCATCATTGATTTGGGAGACTCCTTAGCTGCCACTGTTTTTTCATTAGCAATGATAAATCCGCATGAGACACTCCTATGTGATGACGTTCATAGTGAATGCCAGCTTGTTATAATGGTTTGAGTTGCGCTGGATCTGGGGGACCCAGGTTCAGGTGCCATTGTGTGGCTGCAGGGAAAGGAAGTTAGGCCTGGGGAATCCAGGCCTGATTCATTTAAAAATGTCACATCTAGTTTGGCCCAGAGTGGCAGGGTAGGGAACTGCTTCTGCTCTACACAAGCACTTCTTAACTAAATACCCGCTTCTAAAATCCCCAGGTCTAACACCAAGCTGGGATGAAATAGTACCTAGCTCTCCTAGAGTCATGAGATGCAGCCTTATGACTTCCATTCACTAGAAGGCAAAATAAAATAATCAGATCAGACAACCTGGTCCAGGACGGAAGATTTGTGCTTGGAAGCAGCCTTCTGTCTGTGTTCAAATGGCTGGAGGCATATCTGGATGCAAATCGAATGGGACTTGTAATGCATGACTAGTTGTCTATGATTAGAGTGGGTTTAGTACCATGGTGTATAGGAAACAAGCCCTTTCAAGAAGACATTTCAACCCCTTGCTTAAAACTAAGAGCTCTCTAGAACAGATAAACAAACTTCAGTATGAGATCATGGCTAGGCAAGCATGTCAGAAGAAAAGAAGAGATTGGATTTATACCCCGCCCTTCACTACCCAGAGAAGTCTCAGAGCGGCTTACAATCCCTTTCCCTCCCCACAACAGACACCCTGTGAGGTAGGTGGGGCTGAAAGAGCTCTTTCGAGAACTGCTCGTGAGAGAACAGCTTTGAGAGAACTTGTGACTGACCCAAGGTCACACCAGCAGCTGCATGTGAATGAGTGGGGAATCAAACCTGGTTCTCCCAGATTAAAGTCCACACTCCTAACGACTACATCAAACTGGCTCTCTGGTTATTTATTTACACAAAAGTAAAAAAAAATGTGGGGAAGTGGGAGTTGCAATATGGAAAGGAAACTGGTCAGTCCATGATCATTAATTCCTCTACACCTCAGTCTTCATAACTTCCATCTGGCAGGTACCTGCAGATAATTATGAGACTCTTCCGAGCTTTCAGCTCTTTCACTGCGATCAGCAAAGGATCCATCTCTCCTTCCAGTTCTACCATCACAGGAGCTGTGTTCTGTAGGTTAGGATTAGGGTCATGTGATAAGGATGCTTTCTGATGGAGAACGTCTTTTGCTAGATTGCAGAAAGAAGTAGCTGCTCTAGCCCTGGAGAGAAGGAACCGCAGCTCAACAATAGAGAACATGTTTTGTTTGCATCAGAAGGTTTGAGTTCGAAGCTCTGACCTTTCCAGTTCAAAGATTCTGAGATGGCAGGTTGGGAAATGTTCTTCCTAGTCAGGACCCTGTGTGAGAATGATCCAGGGTCGGACTCAGTATATGGCAGCTTCCTTGTGTTCAGTAGTAAGATTAGGGGATGGGGCGGCACAGGGGTTGCCAGATCCAGGCTGGGAAACTCCTGGAGATTTGGGGGCTTGAGTCTGGGGCAGAGAGGGACCTCAGTGAGGACCACAGAGTCCATCCTCCAAAGCATCCATTTTCTTTTTCGTGTTTAAAGACTGCAATCCATGCACAATAATTTCAAAGCAAGTCCCATTAAAATCAGTGGTGCTGTTACAAATAAATGTGGACAGGACTGGGCTGCAAATGATCTGGTGTGAAATATTGATGCAACACAATTGTGTTCCTCAGTCTGTTATGGGAACTTTCAGTGATCATCTGCAGATTATATATTTTTTTAAAGCAACCACAGAGCTTTATTTTTTACTCCAAGCAAGGCATAAACCAAGGGAACAACATGGCAAAAAATATCAAAGTGGCGCAACCAAATCCATTTTAAAAAGCTGTACTTTTTATGCCAAGGACCCATCTGTGCTATGCAGCTGAAAAAGAGACTTCCTGTAGCGAAGCAGTGAAATGGAATTGGCTGCATCTGGCGTGTTAAAATTACTTTTGTCTCCCTGCTTAAGGTTTGCCCCTAAAGCAGGAGAATTTGCAAAAACATTTATTTGCTGTCAGTCCAGAGAATACTTTTATACTGTGGCTGAATAATTAGCCAAGGGAAATGAAACCTTGGGTTGACCCACCTTCGTTTAGCATTGGGGGTGGTGGTGTCTGTTTGCCATGTATTAGATCTCCCTGGAATATAGAGATGTTGGAATGAAAATTGATATACACAATTCAGGACCTAGTTCTATGTTTTACATTTGAAAGTGGGCCTGATCCATCCATTCAAGGGGGAGGAAAGATGTGAAATGCATTCATTAAAGCCCATCAAGATTTATATCACAAAAGTTATTAGCCAAAGGCCATAACATACAATACATAGCACATAATATATGACATGAAGCAAAGCATCTAAATCATTGCATGATTTTTTTTAAAAAAGAAAAAGGCACAAAGCATCCTGAAGCCAGTCACCACAGCTGTATTGGAAATAGTCACAATGGATTTAATTGCAGAAACTGTCTGCAAAACTGAGGCTGGAGTGATGTGACCATGTTCTAAAGCGAAACTTCTTGGCATCTCAGATTTGTTATCAACAGTTATCAGGATGTGCAGCTGTAAGCCCCTACAAGATGCTTCACATACTTCATAAGTGTATGCCTGAGTACACATACAAATGTAAAGTGTTGATGTGTATAATACAGTTACACACCTTAGGGAGCCATGTTAGGTTTTGACTGAGTGTATACATTGGCAAGCCTGGGTTTGTTGTTAAATGCATGAAATGCTCAGAGAACTTTCTGGTCTGGAAAGCTAATGATGCTTGAATTTAGTAGGTGTTTGTTTATTGCTGAGCAAACTTGATTTGGGTTACATTATGCCAGTGTTTACCACCAAGGAAGATTCTGCAGAGGAAGGCAATGGCAAACCACGTCTGCTTCCCACTTGCACTGAAAGCTCCTTGCTAGGATCTCCGTTAAGTCAACTGCAATTTGACTATACTTTTTACACACACGCACACACACGCACACACACACACACACAGATATGCAAGAGTTTGGTTTTGTGGCCACTAGATGTCATGCTTCACCTTTCTAAAGGCAGACTAGTGATTTCTCCAATAACCAGGTTGGATCCTACCAGCTTTTCAGCAGAAGAAAAGAGGAGGAGGGGCCTTTTAATCACAGAAAAGTCTCTGTCGTGGCTCATGGGGCTTGCATTAACAAAAATTGTGCAGAGGGGTTCAGTGAGGAGTGCAGTCAAGTGAGATCAAATTGCAAAGCTGTTAGGATTCACCCCTCTCTGACAATGGCTGCTATGGACAATTTCCCCATTCTTAACAGGTTGTCCCACAGTCCTTGAGCAATGTTTGAACATCCACGTTATGTCTTCCCACATCATTATAAAGCCTTTGAACTGTTTCTGTCTCTTCTTTTAAAGCAGAGTTTTGTAAGCTATTGAAGTAGTGGTGAGTGGAGCATGTGTTTCTCAGCCTTGAGGTTCTTGAATTCCAGGCTGTTTTGTAAGATCTTCGTGAACTGGCAGAGGAGGAAGATACACCCTGGCATGTATGACTACAGCCCCATGGCTGAATGAAGGAAAACCAATTCTGTTTCAGTTGTTTCCAGCTGGATACATGGTCCTTCATCAACATTGGTTAGAGGGACAAAAAAGCTATAACCCTCCACAAGTCTTTCTCCTTTTGCAGATACTGATTCAGACGGTGGCCAACCTTGATTGTGTGCACTTTGTGCTGGATTCCAGGGACAGGCTGTGGACACTGATAGTGTATCATGCACCTAGTCATCCAGTAAGTACTCTCTGGCTAATCTGGCAGCAGTGGGGACATTGCTCATTGGCAGAGATCATACCAGTGGGGACATTGCTCATTGGCAGAGATGCATGCAGAAGGTCCCTGGTTCAATCTTTGGCACTCTCCAATTTACACGCATCAGGTAGCAGGTAATGTAAAAGGCACCTGAGACCCTGGAGAACTGCTGCCACGTGAAGTCGACAATACTGAGCTCGATAGACCAATAACTGCGTATAAGACAGCTTTGTGTGTTTATATATCTTGAGCCTGATGCTGGAAGCTGCCAGGCTAATTCATCTGAGGGATTCAAGAGCCATATATAGTCTTGCTGTGCTCAAGGTTTTGCTTCTTTTCCTCTCCCCACACCTCGTGAGGTAGGTGGGGCTGAGAGAGTTCTGAGAGAACTGTGACTGACCCAAGGTCACCCAGCAAGCTTCGTGCAGATGAGTGGGGAATCAAGCCCGGTTCTCCAGATTTGAGTCTGCCACTCTTAACCACGACAGCACCCTGGCTCTCCTTTGAACGAGATGTGGTGGCATTCTTGTGTCTGCCATGAGGATGCCACGATCACTTTAAAGTGATTTTAAAATGTTGTGAGGCCCTGATCCTAACTGGGCCTGCCACGTAGCAGACTGAGGTGCTCCTGTTCCTCTCCCTGCCTTTTCAAGTGCCCCCGTGGCTGGTTTCACACTTGAAACAGTGCATGGGAAGGAACAAGAGAACCTCAGCCTGCTGTGTTAGCCTCACAGCATTTTAAAGTCATTTCAAAATGCTGGTGGCTCCCTTTGGTGGACATAAGGACACCACCACATCTAGTTTGGCTCTCGGTATAAGGGAAAATTGTGTCTTGTCCACAGAGGAAAATCCAGTTGTGAATGAATGTGATGGCACAATGACAACATAGCTTCTGGAAAAAACAACTGAGTGATAGAGTTGGCATCACTTGGTTGGGAAATCCCTGGAGATTTGGGGGTGGAGCTTGGGGAGGAGAGGGACCTCCACAGGGTATAACGCCATAGAGTCCACCCTCCAATGCAGCCATTTTCTCCAGAAGCTATCTATGTAGTCTTGTGTTCAGTTGTAACTCTGGAAAATCTCCAGGCCCCTCCTGGAAGTTGACAAACCTAGTTGGCAAAGCTGGGGCCACAGAAAGCTTTGTATGTAGAAGGTTCAACCCTTGACATCTCCCATTAAAGAATCTCAGGTAAGAGCCACTATCAATCAGAGCAGGTAATATTATGTTAGAAGAAGAAGAGTAGTTGGGTTTATACCCCTCCCTTCATTTGGAGTCTGAGAGCGGCCTACAGTCTCCTTCCCTGCCTCTCCCCACAACCGATACCCTGTGAGGTAGGTGGGGCTTAAAATGCTCTGAGAGATCTGCTCTTGAGAGAACAGCTCTGAGAGAGCTGTGACTGACCCAAGATCACCTGGCTGGCTGCATGAGGAGAAGTGGGGACTCAAACCGGGTTCTCCAGATTAGAATCTGCCACTCTTAACCATTAGCCGCCCTGAGCCACTGGTAGCCGCCCTGAGTCACTGGGTAGGGCGGGATAAAAATCTCAAAAATCTCAAAAATAAATAAATAAATAAATAAATTACACCAAACTGGCTCTCATTAGGTAGACCGATGATTTGACTTGATGTGTTCAACAGTGTCTGGGTTATATCACTTCAGCTCCCAGGTGGGGGCTCACATGACTGAATTCTTTTCCACCCCCACCCCAATCCCTGCTCATAGAAGAATAGATGTCAGGGAGGAAGTCTAGCTTAGCTTTCCACTCAGCAGGCTGGTTTTCGATGAGAAAGGATTTTTTTAAAAAAATAGAGCTGCATTCTGTTATATGAGTGCCCATTAATATGAGTACCCACCTGCAGTCTGAAGTGGTTCAGCCTCAGAGAGAACACATCGTAGGTCAGACACTGTCTGCATCTTTGTGACTATGATCTGCCATGGCAACGGCATTAATCATACAGATGGAAGTTAGCGGCTACAAAAGATCACATTTTCCAGGCAGCCCACTTGAAAGCCTTAGAATTCCTTGCATTTCCCTATGGCTTTTAACGCACAGAGATCCTCATACTGCCCAAATGAATTCTGTATTCTTGCATTTTGTTTTGCACCTCCATTACTGTATTTTTGTAGCAAGAACAAATGAGCTAAAGGACTATGCCATGGAAGGCCAGCAAAATCAAGGCAGAATAAGGGTTTATGATTCCCCTCAGCTGGCTTGGGGTTTGTCTGCCAACTGGATTGGCTCTTTTCCCCCATCATCAACCTGGCCTGAATTTAAACATGGTGAACCATCTCTGAGGTCAAAGTTTGAGTCCAGTGGCTCCCTTAAGACCAACAAATTGGTCTTAAAGGTGCCACTGGACTCAACCTTTGTTCTGCTGTTTCAGACCAACACGGCTACCCACCTGTTTCTGAGGTCATCTAGGAGCCAGTTTGGTGTAGTGGTTAAGTGCACGGACTCTGGGAAAACTGGGTTTGATTCCCCACTCCTCCACATGCAGCTGCTGGTGTGACCTTGGGTTAATCATAAGTTCTTTCAGAGCTGTTCTTTCAAGGGCAGTTCTTGAAAGAGCTCTCTCAGCCCTACCTACCTCACAGGGTGTCTGTTGTGGGGAGGGGAAGGGAAAGGAGATTATAAACCACTCTGAGACTTCTTCGGGTAGTGAAGAGCGGGGTATAAATCCAATCTTCTTCATCATCAGCAGCACATCATATGGCATTTTTGAAGTCCCATTGTTCACGGGGAGCTAACTAGCAATGATATACTTGTGGTTAGACGAGAGAGAGAAATGGACATTAGGCCTGTTTGACAACATGATCCGCTATGGGAGCTGACTCTTAATCCCAAGAACAGTAGGCTAAAAATAGCAGGGTCTGCATGAATGGCTGGGTGCTTTTAAGGCAGAGATGCTCTAACACCCTCTGGTTTGGCTTGCATCCTATTTGCGGGAAATGAATGAGGAGCCAGTTTTTCGATGATCAGTTTGACTGTCCATTGGTTTGTTTGTGATTGTTCAGCAGATTGCTCCAATGTATCCCTTCCTAACCATGCAGTGCAGCACAATCTGCTTTTTGTGCACATGTGTTTTCACACAGCTCGAGTTCAGCTCCCCCACTCCCAACTGAGTTCTACTTCCCCCCCACCCCCGGTCCTTGTTGCATGACTGCTCCTCTCAGCAGGTAATTGTTTAAATCACAAATCATAAATCAGTCATAAATAAATGATGTATTTTAATAAAATCTTACTCTTTCCTATTGGTCTAATTAGTCTCGCTAATGAATGCTGATTGCTTTGAAGTGGCAGCATCTTGGTGCATGTGCAGTTTGGCAGATACCTGATACAAATCTGTTTGGCGGGTGTTCGCAGCTATCTGGCCTGAACCGAATGGACTGGGCAATTGGCTCATGTCTAATTGACATCTTCGAAAACAGTAAATTCTACCAGTGAACTAATTCATTGTGAAATGCCCAGCATCCCTAATTTGGGGGCAGTGTGCAGTGTGCAAGTGCACATCTAGTTGACCCTGTATTTTTTCATTTGGGGGCAGTGTGCAGTGTGCAAGTGATCTAGTTGACCCTGTATTTTTCCCTGCATTGACGGTCAGTAGAGCCGTGCAGTTTTGCTGATTCCAGGCAGGAAGTGCTGGGTGGAAGCTGACATGAGATGCCACGTGGCTTTATAGGGTGGGCTTTTACAGACAGAAAGTCTTCTGCCCTGGTGGCAATGCTGCTGGCGTCTCGCACCACACAAGCACTAGCCAGCTGTAACAATCACCTTGTTCCCACACAGTGGGGAGAACAGGCTATTAGTTGTGCCAGCCAAGGATGTTATTGTCGCTGTAGGTGGGAAACAGTTTCTAAAACTGTATTTTGGAGGAGGTGGGTGCTGTAACACTGCAGGGAAGGAAGAAACATTACAAACAAAACACACAGGGACAGTGGTAGGCAGATTACAAACAAAACACACAGTGGTAGGCAGGCAGGAAGTTCCAAGTGGCCCAGCAAAGAGGCTTTCGATGCCTTGTGAGGTATCACAGTGCTATCCCAGCTATCCTCCCCATACAGGCAAGGAGTGCCACTATTGGGGAACTGGGCATAGTCTTCAGAACTTCTGTTGAATGTTGCCCTTCTAGTCAACAACTATTCCCCTGCAATAGGAGCACGTGATACGTATGTATGTCACACAACTAGTTTGTCATGACCCCAGCAAGGGGCTTTCAAGGCAGGTGAGAAGCAGAGGTGGTTTACTCTGCTTCTCTTCCTTGGTGGTCCCCCATCCAAATACTTACCCTGCTTAGTTTCTGTGATTGGGCTATACCATAATACCATTCCACATCCATGGAGCATGTGCTGGGATGACCGTAATGGTTCAGTCACAGCCCTGCCCTCCTCCTCTTCCTCCTCTTGTGATCATTTGGAGGAACCGTGGCTCATTGGGAGATCCTCTGCTTTGCATGCTGAAGGTCCCAGGTTCAATCCCTGGTATATCCGGTTACAAAGGACCCAGACAGTAGGTGATGTGAAAGACCTCTGCCTGAGACCCCAGAGAGCTGATCCCAGTCTGATTAGTCAATACTGACCTTGATGGACTGTTGATCTGATTCTGTATAAAGCAGTATCATGTGTCTGGTGTGATTTCAGTTCTCGGAGGGGGGCTTTCCTTTAGGAGAGGGGCTGGGGCTCAGTGGCAGAATATCTGCTTGGCACACAGAAGGTCCCAGGTTCCATTCTCTGGCATCTCCAGTTTCAAGGATCAGCTAGCAGGTGATGTGAAAGACCTCTGCCTGAGACTCTGGAGAGCTGCTGCCAGTCTGAGTAGACAATACTGGCCTAGATGGACTGACGGTCTGATTCAGTATAAGGCAGCTTCATGTGTGATTTCATGGTCTGGAAGAACTAGGGCCATCTTAAGCAGAGTTACATCCTTTGAATTCCACTAAGGTCAATGGGTTTTAGGCGAATGTAACTCTTCTCAGGATCGTACTGCCAGCCTCCTTCCCCCTTTGGTTCACTGAACCCAGCTGTGAGCAATAATCCATAGTGGAAGTGCCTGACAGATTGCTGCAAGAACTAAGAATACAGGCATGTTCCAGGAAGGGCTTGGACTTTAACAGAAAGAGCAAGGAAAAGAAAAGTTTCCAGTGCTTTGGGCGATTTCTGGCAAGGAGGGATTGTGAGGAAATGTGGCTTGTGCATGCACATGTGTTTGCAATTGGGTGTGCATGTGGAAGGCGAAAAGCTGGTTGATCCCTCATCTGTTTGTTGTGCAGTTTTATTGCTCCATCCCCCGAAATACCATCAGCTGCAGGGCTAGAGGGATCACAAGTCTGATCCGTAACAGTGATTCTTGGATTCTGGTGCCTTGTGTTCCTTTGAAATGGGGGCGGGGGGAGTTTGATGACTCTGTGAATGTGTGCACCATATGGCTGCTGTCACTAATGAAGTGGGAGCACTGAAACTTGGACTATGCCAGATAACTTGGCCAGAGTTTCAAATAACACAGAAATATGGAAGAGATCTGGGTGTCACATTGCAGAAATAAACTTCTAATTTTAGGAACAAATAGAGTTTCAGAAAAGGCAATACAATAAAGCTTGCAAGTTATAAATAAGGTAGCTTGTTTTAGCACTGCCATGTTAGGACAACATTGCTACAGTTGTGTAATGATCTTTCGGGGGTCTTCAGCTCACTTCTGGACCCGAAACTAGCTGTTCTTGCATCCTGGGCAGGCCCCCAGTTTGAATGCCACAATATTGCTTTCCTGGGTTGTTGTTTTCTAATAGTCCACACAGCTGTGTGCCAATTCATCTTACCTCCATGGTGCCTGCCATTAGGGGCGTTGCCACTGCCCACTCCTTTTATTAGCCAGCATGGTTAGTAGTTAGAGTGCTGGATGAGGATCTGGAAGATCCAGGTGTGTGAATCTCTCCACTTTGCCATGGAAGCTTGCTGGGTGACCCTGGGCCAGCACTCTCTGACTCAGCTTATCCCCCACCCCGGATTGTTGCAAGGATAAATGGAAGGAGGGGAGAACAATATTGTAAGCCACTTGGGGTCCCCAGTAAATTCTTTTATGAGATGCTTTATTTTGCTCCAATATACAACGGGCGTCCAAGTAACATCCAGTGGACCAGCAAAACCCCAAAAGACGTTGCATCCCAAAAAGAATGTATCAAGGCAACCTCACAGATGTGGATGGAATAAAAGTGGGGGGGGGAGTCTGCAAGGACAAATGTGAATGTATCCGGCTCTACAGCATTTTTGGGTCACCTTATTGATGCTAATGTTCTTCCCAAGACAGCAGGAAAGGTCAAAGCCGTAACAGGTATTTCTGAGAGCGTATAAATCAGACGTGTTCTTTCATGGTAGGTGACTCATTCCTCTTCTGGATTCCGTCCGAAAGCTTCTCCATAATTTATTTAAGTCAAAGAAACTTTTGAATGTAAGCAAATGAGGAAACAGTTTGGAAAGACACAGAAGCCTGGACAAATCTCAGCAGGCTTTGAGGATTTGGTTTGCCCTTAATGTTGCAGGGAGCAAGAAGGGCTTGTGTTCCTCTTCTTCCTGCTAGGAGCACCTTGTTGCCAACACTCCATGCCAAACTGTGTTCCCTTTGCTTTGCAAAGAATACAATTCTTCCAACAAATTGAAATATTGCAAACCTGGTGCATAGAGACGATTTTGAGGTCCATGAACAGGTGTTAATGGCATTTTGCATTTTAAACATTTCATCATGGTTAATAATAATCATAGCAAGTATTGGCACCCATTATGTAAAATAGGCACTTTTGCAAAAATCTGCTTCCTTTTGTGTGATTTTTGGTTTGCTTTCCAGAACTGGATGTTTTTCATTCCATTTCTTGCAGCCCAGGGAGTGTTAGAATGTGGAACTTTTCAGGACTTTGTTGCTATGTATCAACCCAACAGAAAGAACAGAGAAATACAGGGCAGGGTTTAGATAGCTGACTTTGAGGCCATTTGGCAGCAGCAACCCCAGACGGCTTCCGCTGCCAGGCCTGACTGCCCACAAAAGGGGTTTTCTCCACAACATGAGGGCTAGAATAATTCCCTCTTAAAATAAAAAGTAAAGCTGCAGATCTCAAGAGGTATGTTAGAGCTTTCAAAAGAAATTAAACATGGTAACAGCTACTAAGGCTACAGTCCTGTGCAGACTTACTTGTGAGCAAGTCCCATTGAATTCAATGGAATTTACTTCTGAGTAGACCTACTTAGGCTTGCTCCCTAAATAAAGCTGCAAGAGAGGATGCGAGCAGAGGTATAGCGGCTGCAATACCCATTTCTAGATCGCCCCCCAAAGTTGTGCTTTTTGTCTGCTGTGTTCCTTACTCATTGCATGACTTTCTCTGGCTTCTGGGAATGGATCAAGGATGTTCTCATTCTCCAGATGTCTCTTTGCTGTCCCAGAACACATCACAGCTGAAGAGTGGAGGAAAGCAGTTCAAGGATACAGCCAAAGGCGGCTCCTTGAAAACAAGGGGAGATTTTTAACGACTCCCATGCAAATTGGGCACAGACACTGGTGGTGCAGAAGGACACTCTCTAAAAGGACAAATCGTTGATGTTTTAGCAGCTGGATAGAGATCACTCAGTTCAAGAAAAGGCTCTCAGATGAGCCATCTGGGGTCTGGGGCATGGCTCTGTGAGACTGATGCAGAATATTTACAGTTGGCCAGAACGGTCGGCAGGTCTCCAACCAATCTGTGGACTTGGCAGCGTGGGGCTTTCATCCTTCTCCTTCTGCTGCAGCCCCCTGGAAATTTGTTCCTGGGCTTCGGGGAACTGGCCACCCTTCCACAAACAGAGCTCCTGTTCCATGGAAGGAGCCACTTGGCTGGCTCCCGGGCAGGATTCTTGTTCAGCTGCCGCTTCCCTCTCCTCTGCTAAAGAGATGCTTTATCAAAGCGGCCTGTGAGTTCACTTTCAGGCACCACCTTCTTCCTTGTCGTGCCACTATGCCCTTGTTGTAATGTATTGAAACGATTACATGAATCCCCTCATAGGACTCCCATGTTAAGCTTCGAGCCAGGCCAGGGCTCCTCTGAGCGAACTTCCTATTGGTCGCTTCGTAACAGCGACCAATCAGAACGATACCATTCCCTAGGAGGGAAAGACTCCCATTGGTCCTTAACTACGCAATCTCATTGGTTGTTAATTGTAAATAGGCGTGGCTACATTAGCCCTGTTATGTTTAAAAGGAGCATAAGCTCCCACTGTTTGCTGTTCTGGTTTCTTATTGAGTTGAGTGCTTGTTCGTTACTTCCAATAAAGCTGAATCACTTGCTGAATCACTCTAAGAGTCCTTTGTTAGCGCGATCTAACACTTGTCAACTGCAGAGAGGAAGATTTTGGATTCTGCTTTTCTCCCCATTTGGGGACTCAAAGAGGCTTACAAAATAGATGCAAAAATAAAACCTCGACAAACTGTAACGCAGACAGCTTGATGTTCCAGCATCCTGGGCTTGAAGTGGTTGCTGTAGTTTGGCTTGGTCAGGGCAACAGCTGACAAGCCACCGGCTAAGAGCTTATGGGCCAAGATAGAACCCTTTGGCTTGCACCTCTGGCCGTGCCTAAACTCTTGCAGTCATCTCCTTCAGCTGGCTAAAGATCTCGCCGCCTTCCTTTCCCACTAGAAAAGCTTCAGACCACTCCCAGGCTCAGTACCAGTAAAAGCAGAGCTGCGAAGGCTGGCAGCCATCCTCTCCTGTTACTTCAGCAGGTACAGCTCTCACTGGGAAAGGCTTCAGCTGCAGGGTTTCTCCTCCTCAGAATGCTGTTTACAGCATGGCATCTCTGCCAGAAGTACAGTCGACAGTCTGTGCTGCATTTTTGTGTTGACTATTGTGAGCGTGTACATCTGATCTTTATGTTTACCAGCTCCAGGTTGGGAAATTCCTGAAGATTGGGGGTGGGGTCTAGGGAAGGCAGGGATTGAGGAGGGTGGGGACCTCAGCAGGGCACAATGCCATAGAGCCCACTCTCCAAAGCAGCCATTTTCTCCAGGGGAACTGATCTCTGTCATTTGGTGCTCATTTGCACTTCTGGGAGACCTCCAGGCCCCATAGGGCTGCCAAGCCACGGCGGGGGATCCGTGCGTCTTCACAGGATCCCTGCCATGGGGGACAGCGATACGTGTTGCACCGCCGTCGCCAGGATGTGCTGCTATGCATCGCTCTGGCAACGCGGCTGTTTGGAGTCCCGTTGCCAGAGCGACGCGTAGCATCATATCCTGGCGACGGCGGTGCAACGCGTATCGCCGTCCCCCGCGGCAGGGATCCTGTGAAGACGCACGGATCCCCCGCTGCGGCTTGGCAGCCCTA
>NW_015170887.1:1395598-1410107 GCF_001447785.1 Gekko japonicus
AGTCCCAATCAAATTCCTAGATCAGGGAGAAAATTCCCGGGCATTCTACATCTAAAGAACATTGGTTACATGAGAAACATGTGACTTCCTGTGAGTAACATAAACAAACATTTAACCCCAGATATACTGAGTGTTTTCAACTTGTAATACCCAACAATTCCCCTCCACCACAAAAAAAAGGTAATTCCAAAAACGCCATCTGCATTCTGCCCACCCATATCCAAGCCCTTTGTCCCCAGATGGAACCTGCATGCATCCCATCAGCTCCTCAGTGGCCTGGTTTAAAAGCAGCTCCCACCCACCCACCCACCCACCCCGAGCAACTCTGAGCAGTCTCCAGGCCTCGTTTAAACTGTGGCACCACACACTAAAGATCACATCACCTTGGCAGGCTTTGTGCAGGCACACTCCCTACGCAGGTGCAGCTGCTTCGCGTGAGTCCCAGGACAGTCTACACGAGGCCACGCAAACTGCCTCACCAGCCTCATGTTTAAACTGGGCCTGGTGAGTGGGCAAGGGAATCAATGAAGAGCAGTGTTCCCTCTAAGCTGAGCCAGTGTGAGCTAGCTCACAGTTTTTAAGCCTCTGGCTCACACATTTTCATCTTTTCTCAAGAAGGATGGCTCCAGAGCAAACTAATTCATGCAGCAGCCAAATCACTCGCTCACAACTTTAATGCCAGTAACTCACAAAGTAGAATTTTTGCTCACAAGACTCCACAGCTTAGAGGGAACATTGATTAAGAGTGACCAAAAAGGTGGGAAATATTTTAACACTCTCATGCAGAGTTGCCAACTCTAGGTTGGGAAAGACCTGGAGATTTTGGGGGGTGGAGACTTGGGAGGGACCTCAGCCGGGTAGAATGTCGCAGAGGGCACAGTCCAGAGTGGCCATTTCCTCCAGAGGGACTGGTCCCTGTAGTCTGGAGATCACTTGGAATGCCAGGAGATCTCCAGGTCCTACCTGGGGGTTGGCAGCCCTTCACCCATGTAAAGATACTGGTGAGTGGTGAGTGGTGAGTCACTCAGACTGGTGATTCCTGTTTATGCAAGAACTGAATAAAAGTAGCGTAGGCCGAGCATGAAGTATCATTTTCTCTGTCCTGCCATAACAAGGAGCAGTTCAATCAAAGGGGAAGGTGGTCAAGTCAGGATTCATTCTCATTCAGAATGTGACCAGCTTCAAAGCATCGGTGTGGATCTATGCAGAAACAGCTAAATAGCATCAAATGTAGACAATTGGGCGCAAACTGGTTTTGCCTTCTTAGTCCCGGAGAAAAAGACCCACTTTATTCGCTTTTTGTTTTAATTTACTTCATTTATATCCCACCTTTCTCCCCAGTGGGGATTCAAGGCAGCCGAAATTGCTCTACTCCATTTTATCCTCACAACAACCCTGTGAGGCATTTTGAGGGTGAGTGTGCATGACTGTCCCAGAGTCACTCAGCAAACTTCCATGGCAGAATGAAGATCTGCATGTGGGTCTCCCACACTCTAGCCATGGTGCCACACTGGCTCAACAGAGGCAAATGTGATTCCGCTAGGTACCCTTGAAAGGGAAGCATGAGAGCATACATAAGAAAAGCCCTGCAGGTCTAGATCCTCCTGTTTCATGCAGTGGCCATCCTGTTGCCCTGGAGGGCTAAAGGCCTTCTCCTTATATTGCCTCCTGCCACCAGTATTCAGATGTTTACTGCCTCTGCACATGAAACCTCCATTTAGTCATCATGGCTGGTAACCACCAATGGACCTCTCCTCCATGAACCTGTCTAATCTTCTTTTAAAGCTGTCTATGCTCATGATGACCACCACTGCATCCATTAGGCAGTGAATTCTGCAAATACTTCCTTTTGAGTGCTATCTAAAGAGAGTGCAAAAGCTAGTTGACAGACCCCCAACATTGCATAAAATTTGGTTGTGAGAAACAAGCGAAAATCCTGAAACTTCAGGTCAAGCCATTGAAGCCTGGCAACTCCATCCACTTCTCCTACTTCCAGTGGTGGCAAGCCACAACACTTCCATAGAAGCATTACAGCCACCAGAGAGCACTCTCTTCTCACAGATACTGTTGCAGCCTTAATCCAGGAATGCACTGTCAAAGAAAAAAGGCTGTCCCCACCAAAACGCATACACACACACCTCAGACAACCTTTGCTCTCTTAGAAAAAGTTTTCTTAAACCTCTAGAAATTCAGCCAGACAAACAGCTTGTGAGCCAAAGAATGAGCTTGAGTCCCTCCGCCCAGTCTGCCCGCAAGGAGGAGCGTGATCTACAAGTCTGGGCTTGAACACAATGACTGTCTTCCTTCGACCAAGGAGGAGGCTTACACACACACACACACCACAATCCTCTGAGGGATCTCTGGGCACTGCAATTGTTTTAATACTGCAGTACAAGAGAAGCACATTTTTCTCTGGGAGGGCCAGAGACAGACATAAACAGAGCCACGGCTCAGATACTGGAAGCTTTCATGTCCTTTTCCATTAAATGGAGCATAGTTGTGCCACTTCCAAGATGACTTTTAATGCTTTCCTTTGGGCTGCAGGGAAATGCTTCTTCCCCCCCCCCTCACTCCACCTCGCCCAAAGGCCTGCTGTTTATCACAGGAGCCAAAACACTGAAACAGGAGAATGTTGCCCTCCCCAGCTGCCCCTAATGCAACTGCTGAAGGGATCAGATATCCAGACAAGTTTGGGCTGTAGCTGTGATGGGCTTGAACATTAGAATATTAGAAGAAGAGGAGGAGGAATTGGAGGTTTTTTAAGGGGGTGGAAGTATATTTATTGAAGGAATCAGAAGCTGTGTGAAACGGTGTTCTTAAAAATCTCTCGTACCATGGCTAGAAAAGCATGCTGGGTAGTTTTGTTTTTGTTTCGTTGGTTGGTTTGCTCTTACACTTTCTGTGGTGCCCTGGCCAGTTGCACAATACCAAACAACCTCACAACTGCAGCAAAAATAAAAAAAAGCATGTAACTTGGGACACTACGAAATCAAGGGGACCTTAGCAACAGGACAGGCTCTCTCATGCCACAGGGTGTCCTGTCACGAAAAAGGGCTCTTGATCAATCAGTTGCCAGGTGCCCCTCCGGCAACAAGGGCTCATAGAGAAGGGATTGCTGAGCTGAGTGGAGCTGGCGCAGGGGCTCATATCCGTAGGGGCAGCTCTTTATATATGCAGGCACCAGACACAGAAGGTTTAAAAGTAAGTCCCAGCATTGTGATCTGTGTCCAGAACCAAAGGGACAGTCAAGGCAGTAGTTTCAGTATTGGCATACTATGAACATAGTGGCTAGCCTCCATTAACAGATGGGCCACCATATTCTGTACCAACTGACATCTCTGAGTCACCTTCAAGGGCATCCCCATTTGGAACGTGTTACAGTCATCTAGTGGAGAAGTTACAGAGGTGTGGATCCCAGTGGCCAGGTGAGAAAGGAAGACAGTTTCCAAATAACATCACGATGAAAGGAAACTAACAACAGCTCCAACCTGCTCATCAAGTGTGAATCAACCTTAAATTGTGGGGTTTGACCTGGGATCTGTAGACCCAAATTTCCCATTAATCCAATTACTCATTGAGTGACTTTGAACAGATCACCATGTGAAAAAGTGGAAACTGCAATTATCTGTCTCATGGGCAAGAATGGAGCAAGATAGAATGAATGAGAAGACAGGCTAAGAAATGCTACATTGGTTGTAATGCAATACACAGACCCCCAACACAAACGGCCTTTGTAAAAGTGCTATTTTCTGAATTCCTTTTGAGTGTGGAGTTTCCTGCTCCGGCCTAGTATAACCACTACACAACACTTGCTGTCTAGGGCAAGATATGGTACATGCATTCTTTGGTATTCTTTATTTCCAGCTGTACTTCATTTCCAGCCTGTATTTCAATTCCTGTAGCTCTAAAATCAAGAGAGTTTATAGAAGGCAACACATTGACACATTTACTGTTTACAATTAATGTAGAAGGCAACACATTGACACATTTACTGTGGACAATTAATGTAGTTGACATCCATGCCTTAGGAAGAACTGAAGTTTAGTGAAAAGATCATCCAAATTCATCTAATTTGGACTATGGAATTGCCTGACACAAGTCTAAGGTTGTCAACCCTCAGAGGGCAACACCGATGATGACGATGAAGAAGAGGAGGAGGAGGAGGAGGAGGAGGAGGAAATTGAATTTCTACCCCACCCTTCACAACCCAAGGAGTCTCAGAGCGGCTTACAAACTCCTTTCCCTCCCCACAACAGAACCCTGTGAGGTAGGTGGGGCTGAGAGAGCTCTCTCGAGAACTGCCCTTGAGAGAACAGCTCTGAAAGAACTCGTGACTGACCCAAGATCACACCAGCAGCTGCATATGGAGGAGTGGGGAATCAAACCTGGTCCTTTCAGATTAGAGTCTGTGCTCCTAATCACTACACCAGACTGACAGGTGGAGACTTACCTAAATGGCAGACTGTGATGCTGCAACCGTCACTTCCAGACATGTAACCAGAACCACCATGTTGCAGGGCACACGAGGATTTTCCCAAAGCGCTTGGGTAAAAACCATTGAGTTTTAGGGGGATCCTAGAGTATCCCACAACACAGTGATGTCACTTCCAGTTACACAGCCAGAAGTGACACTGCAGCATTGCAGAACACCATTTCGATGAGACTGTCACCTCCCCCATCTCCTGAAGTGCCAGAAGTGACATCATGGCATCACAGGCTGAGATTTCGATCTCCCGTTTTTCTCTTCCTGTCCTATCAAGCAGTGTTGAGAGACCGAGGCCAAGGGTGGGATGTTACCCACCTAAGTGGGACACCTGCCTGCCCTACACAAATCCCAGCTCCATGAGGTCACTAGGAGTGCAGTCCTAAACAATGACCACGAGGGAGTTTGGTGCAGTGGTCAAGTGCGTGGGCTCTAATCTGGGAGAACCAGGTTTGATTCCCCACTCCTCCACTCGCAGCTGCTGGATGACCTTGGGCAAGCCATAGTTCTGTCAGAGCTGTTCTCTCAAGAGCAGTCCTCGAAAGAGCTCTCTCAGCCCCACCTACCTCACAGGGTTTCTGTTGTGGGGAGGGGAAGGGAAAGGAGTTTGTAAGCCACTCTGAGACTCTGAATGAAGGGCAGGATATAAATCCAATCTCCTCCTCCTCCTCCTCCTCCTCCTCCTCTTCTTCTTCTTCCATTAACTTCAGTGGACTTGGAAGGGTGTGACTCTGTTTAGGAGTGCAGTGTAAGAGTGCTTCCAGTGCTTCCTCCGTCCCTCCTCCCCTTTCCTCTTTCTCTTATTTGGAAATATCCCAAGAACTCCATCCTTCCCAACCATTGGTCCATTAGGAAGTATCTCTGTGAGCTCCCCGGATCCCCTCTCCTTTTTTCCAAGGTCATGGGGGGGATCTTTTTTCTTTGTAATTCAAGCTTCTGGTCCTGAAATTAATGACAGAATCTGGTTATATAAATAAACCTTCTGCCTGCCCAAGACCACCACTGCCTGATACTTTTTATGCATCTTCTTGTTTCTCCCCCCACACACACACACCCTTTTCTTTCTTTTTTCTTGGATTACTACTTTTGCTGATTGGACCATGACAGCAGGTGCTTGGCTGCCCATCTGCTTGGAACTCGCTTAGACAGACATCTGAAAACCTTGCTTGGTCCTCACGCCCTGCCTTTGCCCCCTGGCCTGCCTTTGTGAGTGCTGTCTGTTGCACAGTGTGCCAGGGCATTGGGCCCTTGGAAGAGTTGTATATAAACATAGCCCAGGCTAGCCTGATCTCATCAGATCTCAGAAGCTTAAGCAGGGTCAGCCCTGGTTAGTATTTGGATGGGAGACCACCAAGGAATGCCAAGGCGGCTAGGCTGAGCCAGTCAATGGCAAACCAGCTCCGTCAGTCTTTTGCCTTGAAAGACCTGTGGGGTTGCCACAAGTCAGCTCTGACTTGACAGCAAAAAGTGGGAGGAGGGGCACTGTAATGTTGAGTGATCATGGTATTCAGTACAATGTTATCGCGCCCTTCCTTCAAGGAACTCTCCTGCCAACCTAGCAGTTCGTAAGCAAGAAATTGCAAGTAGATAAAGAGGTACCACTTCAGTGGGAAGGTAACAGCGTTCCATGCGCCTTGGTGTTTAGTCATGCCGGCCACATGACCACGGAAATGTCTTCGGACAGCGCTGGCTCTTCGGCTTTGAAACAGAGATGAGCACCGCAACCCTAGAGTCGGACTCGACTGGCTTTCGAGCAAGAGAACCTTTACCTTTACCTTTCAAGGAACTCAGGGGGGCATCTGTGGTTTCTTCCACCTCCCTCTTATCCTCACAACAATTCTGTGAGATGGGTCAGGCTGAGAGTGAGTGACCAGTCACAGGTCACCCAGTGAGTTTCATGGTGAGTGGGGATTTGAACATGAGTCTCTGGGGTTGCCAGCTCTGGGATGGGAAATATCTGGAGATTTGGGGGATGGTATGGGCAGGGGAGAGACCTCAGCCGGGTATACCACAGAGTCCACCCTCCAAAGCGGTCGCTCTCTCCAGAGAAACTGATCTTGGTCATCCGGAGATCAGTTGTAATAGCGGGAGATCTCCAGGGGCTACCTGGAGGTTGGCAACCCTATGAGTTACCCAGGTCCCAGTCCAACATCGTACCACGCTGGTTTGATATTTTTGTGACACTTTGATTGCACGAATAAAGCAATTTCTATTTTCACCCTGTTCAAGGGCTCGGTTCTACTAATATGGCATCAAGAGTCTCAGCGGGGTTTTTTTGGCCAAAGGTGAAGGCTTGTGTCAGCCTTTGCCTAGACTGGGCCACTGAAAAACCTAAACCAGCTGCTCCTAAGAGAAGGAAGGTTTCCTTCCTTATGCAATCCTAGTGTGATTTAGGTCAAATTGGAAAATGGGCCTCATTCACATGGACACATGTCTATCTAGGACACACATGTCTTCCCAACCACACATGCTAGCAAGGGATCAGGGGAAAGGAGCTTCAAGGGGCCCGTTTCTTGATAAAGCTCTTATGATACCACTGCTGTGATCCTTCTCATCTCATTCCTGAAAGTCTGGGCTCTCCATTGTGCTGTGCCTTCCAAAGAGTGCACTTTCAACATCCATCTTGTAACTTCAGAAACATTCCGTGGTGTTTGAACAGTCAGACTGAAAAGCAGGGAGACACCTTCTCTGCAGGGTGAAATTAGTAACTAGTGACAGTGAGCCTGCTAGATAAGGGAGGTCAGAAGCTTAAAAGCTTGCTGCCGAGTGCCTGAAATCACTCTGTGCAGAGCCGGAGGTTGTCTGTGGAATCTGGCTACCCTGTTACATTCAACACTTTAGCGCACACACACACACACCCTACATCCCCAAGATATTTTTTTCCTGACTGGCTGCAGCAGGTTTATAATCCTTCACATGTTAGAGAAGACTGCATCTCCATGCAATTCCAGGCACTATAGCCACATTCAGACCCTCAGTGGTAAGCCACAGTTAAACTCCAAGTTGCTGCTCCTCCTCCCTAGGAAGGACATGGAGAGCCAAAGGAAGGGGCAAGCAGCCTCTCTCCATGGCCATCCACTAGGGAAAACAGCACAGCAGGGAAACTGAGAGCCCCTATCCCCCCCCCCAGTGCTCTGGAGCCCAATGGAGCACTATGGGGGTGAGTAAACCCATTTTTACAAGTTGTTCTGTGTGTCAGTGAATTGTGTTGGGCACCAGTATCTCAACTCGTGTCACTTATGACATCTAGTTTCGCTCAAAGACTACTGTAGCCACTTGGGTTAAGTCAAACTCACTGTATCCCCACTTGTGTTCTTTGTGCAAGATCCTGTGCAACTAATTTCTGGGTACTATAACAAATAGGGAGGAAAGTGCTAGACATTTCACCAGAACTTGCACAAGCAGAACTGCACTAAGTCTGTTTCTGCTTCCGTTTGCGCATCATTGCATCTAAGCCTGTAGATCCAAGAAAACTCTCAGTGCAGCGGCTGGCAGAAAGCAGAAACTCTATGCATAGAAATACCAGTAAGGATGATCCTCTTGAGCAGGAATATTTGCTACCTCTTCTGATTGGAAGCTCCTCCTATCAGTTAGGTTATCTACTGAATCCCTTTCTAACTTCCTGCCCTCAACTCATACAAGGTAAACAATATCTATTGGATCCCCCTTGTCCACATGTTTGTTCACCCCCTCAAAGAACATTAACAGGTTAGTGAGACAAGATCTTCCCTTACAGAACCCATGTTGAGTCTGCCTCAATAGGTTTTGTTCATCTATGTGCCTACTAATTCTTTCCTTAATAATGGTTTCCACCAATTTACCCGGTATCGACGTCAGACTGACAGGCCTGTAATTTCCCGGATCTCCTCTGGAACCCTTTTTAAAGATGGGAGTGACATTAGCTACCTTCCAGTCCTCAGGAATGGAGGCTGATTTTAAGGAGAGATTACATATTTTTGTCAGGAGATCCACAAGTTCACAATTGAGTTCTTTCAGAACTCTTGGATGTATGCCATCTGGGCCTGGTGATTTATCAGTTTTTAAGTTGTTTATCAGTTTTAGGACCTCCTCTCTCGTCACCTCAATCTGACTCAGGTCTTTCAACACCCCTCCCGAACTCAGCGGCTCTGGAGTGGGCAAGCACCTCTCATCTTCCACAGTGAAGACGGAGGCAAAAAATGCATTTAGCTTCTCAGCCATTTCCCTATCATCCTTCAGTACTCCTTTTACCCCTTGGTCATCCAAGGGCCCCACTGCCTCCCTGGCTGGTTTCCTGTTTCTAATGTATTTGAAGAAAGTTTTATTGTTGGTCTTTACATTTTTTGCTATATGCTCCTCATATTCCCTTTTTGCATGCCTGACCACAGACTTGCATTTTATTTGCCATAGCCTGTGTTCTGTTTTATCAGCCTCACTGTGACTAGCTTTCCACCGCTTAAAGGAATCCTTTTTACCTTTTACAGCTTCCATTACTTTGTTTGTTAACCATGTAGGCTTTTTCTTATACCTGTTTGTGCCTTTCCTAACCTGCGGAATATATTTTATTTGAGCTTCTAGAATTGTAGTTTTAAACAGTTTCCAAGCTTCCCCAATGGTTTTGACCCTTTCTACTTTTCCCTTCAGTTTCCTCCCCACATGTCCCCTCATATCAGAAAAATTACCCCTTTTAAAGTTAAAAGTGGTTGTGTGAGTCTTTTTGGCCAATTCCCTATTTGTACAAATGTTGAACTCAACAACATTATGATCACTGTTCCCAAGCGGTGCAATCACTTTTACATCTCTCACCAGGTCTTGAGTGTTACTTAGGACCAAATCAAGGATCGCCTCTCCCCTGGTAGGTTCCATGACCATCTGCTCCATAGCACAGTCATTTAGAGTGTCTAGAAACTCAATCTCTTTCTCTCGACTAGAACACATATTGACCCAATCAATGTGTGGGTAGTTAAAATCACCTATTACGACACAGTGTTTTTGTCTAGCTGCTATCTTTAATTCATTCATCATTTTATAATCCTCCTCTATCTTTTGATCCGGTGGGCGATAACAAACTCCCAGTGTTAAGTTTCCTTTTGGCCCCCCTATTTCAACCCACAGAACTTCAAGAAGCGAATCCAATTCTCTTAGCCTCTCGATCTTTCTGGACTTTATACCCTCTCTGACATACAGAGCTACCCCACCTCCAACCCTTCCCCCCCTATCCTTCCGATATAATATATAACCGGGAATCACCGTATCCCACTGATTTTCCTCATCCCACCAAGTTTCTGAAATACCCACAATGTCTATTTTTCCCTCTGACACCAAGCACTCCAACTCCCCGATTTTACCTCGGACACTTCGAGCATTTGTATAGAAACAGCTGTAATTTCCCATACTGGTTAAGCCTGCCACCTTCCTCTTGCTATCTCGAGACCTTGTCAGGCAGTCCATGTCACTAGCCATGGTCTCAGTGGACAATTTCGATCCACCTCCCTGTAGAAAAGCAACAGGTACCCCCTCATCTCTCTGAGATGAGCCAACCCGAACCAGAGACTTTTTGTCTCCTGTCGGCTTTCCCCCAAAATTGTGTGATTGTGTGATTCAAGAATGGTTTCCTAGGGGGTCTCTGAGATGCTGCAAATAGGGATGCCAGCCTCCAGGTGGGACCTGGGGATCCTCCAGAATTACAGCTCATCTCCAGGCTACAGAGATCCGTTCCCCTGGAGAAAATGGATGCTTGAGAGGATGGACTCTATGGCATTGTACCCCACTGAGGTCCCTGTCCTCTTCAGGCTTCATCCCGAAATCTCCAGGAGTCTCCCAACCTGGATCTGACAACCCAACCCCTCCATCACCCACCGGTGGCCAGGGAGGACCTGGCAACCCTAGTTGCAAAGGATCTTGGGAGAGTCCTCTCAGATCAATTTTGTCCCTGCCTGCTCATGTCCCACTGAAAAGCAGATTATTCTCTCCAAATCTCTCAGAACTCCACACCCTGCATCTTACCTACCCTGGAAATACAGAAATCCACTTAGGTAAATTGCACAGTCTAACTGGAGGTTAGCCCTTGACAGTCCCATGAGCGAGCATGGGCCAAAATCTCCCACCGGTTTTGGCAGCCACAAGTGGAAGAACTTAGAAGTGCTTCCAACTCAAGCCATTGGGGAAAATGCTGTATGGAGGACCTTTCCAAAGGATGGCCAGAGTCTTGCTGAGTTATCTTCCTTATTGCCTCCCTTTCATCCTTTTCAAGTGCAGCTCAAAGATTCAGGTTAAGATGGGGGGGTGAGATTCTGCTATAGGTAGTGTGGCCTCTGATGTCATTTATTCATGGACCTTGTATAGAATAGGGTTTTTTTTCCTACACAGGACTTCCATGAGGTTTTTCTGCTTTTCCACAGACACTTTGCCTATGGTCCATTGGTCCTGAATCTCAGCTTCTTATTCTACCTTTTTTTCCCCTTTCACAAAAATCCATGGTTTTGGCAGCCACAAGTGGAAGAACTTAGAAGTGCTTCCAACTCAAGCCATTGGGGAAAATGCTGTATGGAGGACCTTTTCAAAGGATGGCCAGGGTCTTGCTGAGTTATCTTCCTTCTTGCCTCCCTTTCATCCTTTTCACGTGCCGCTCAAAGATTCAGGTTAAGATGGGGGGGTGAGATTCTGCTATAGGTAGTGTGGCCTCTGATGTCATTTATTCATGGACCTTGTATAGAATAGGTTTTTTTTCCTACACAGGACTTCCATGAGGTTTTTCTGCTTTTCCACAGACACTTTGCCTATGGTCCATTGGTCCTGAATCTCAGCTTCTTATTCTACCTTTTTTTCCCCTTTCACAAAAATCCATTGTGACTGAAATGCTTTCTATCTAGAGAGGAGGGGGGTAGGCCAGCCTACTCAGCAGATGCCAGCCACAAACACTAGGTGAGACCTCTGGGCTCCTGCCAGTTTTCCATCTCAGCCCTGGAACAGAGACAACATTTGGATGGCCCTCAAGGTAAGCATGACGGAAAAAAAACAAATGGCCTTTTCTCCTTCTTCAAGAGATGATTTCAGTCACTCAAACTCTGATTCAAAGAAAAGGTACTATAAAAGGAGCTGCGGTGGCTCAAGTGGTTAAGACGCTGAACTGCAGGCTGTGGAAGGTCAGTAGTTCAGCGGTTCAAGACCCGGGTGCCGCAAGACATGACCACGGAAACGTCTTCGGACAGCGCTGGCTCTTTGGCTTTGTAACGGAGATGAGCACCGCAACCCTAGAGTCGGATTCGACTGGCTTTCGAGCAAGGGAACCTTTACCTTTACTATAAAAGAAGGATTTCCAACAGCTACTAGGTGGGTGGAGATGTCTGGATGTGTGCCTCCTTAAAGAAAATATTCTGTCTTTAAGACACAATAGATTACAAGCAGAATATACACTTTAGATTAGGACAGACTTCAGTACCTGTGGGAGCTGCTTTTGGGGGATCCACAGCAGGTGAGTCAGGCTTTTTTCAAACATTCCAAGATGGAATAATGAACAAACGTATTTGGGGGGGGGGTGAGGAGTGTGCTCCAACATGCTCCCCTTGCTAGGCATGTTTATTGCTTTCTCCACGTGATTGGGAGTCCTTAAAAAAGCAGGGTTTCTGTTCACATGGGGAGAACCATATTCATATATGCTTGCTCAGGTTGCCAGGTCCCTCCTAGCCACCAGCAGGGGAGGGGGGGTAGGGTTGCCAGATCCCGGTTGGAAAAGAAGTTCTTCCACTTGTGGCTGCCAAAACCGGTGGAAGATTTTGGCCCATGCTGGCTCATGGGACTGTCAAGGGCTAACCTCCAGTTAGACTGTGCAATTTACCTAAGTGGATTTCTGTATTTCCAGGGTAGGTAAGATGCAGGGTGTGGAGTTCTGAGAGATTTGGAGAGGATAATCTGCTTTTCAGTGGGACATGAGCAGGCAGGGACAAAATTGATCTGAGAGGACTCTCCCAAGATCTTTTGCAACTAGGGTTGCCAGGTCCTCCCTGGCCACTGGTGGGTGATGGAGGGGTTGGCTTGTCAGATCCAGGTTGGGAGGCTCCTGGAGATTTGGGGATGAAGCCTGAAGAGGACAGGGACCTCAGTGGGGTACAATGCCATGGAGTCCATCCTCTCAAGCATCCATTTTCTCCAGGGGAACAGATCTCTGTAGTCTGGAGATGAGCTGTAGTTTCAGGGGATCCCACCTGGAGGCTGGCATCCCTAGAAGTGTAGGCTGCATAGATATATTCAAAAGAGGTGTGGGGGTTTGCTGCCATTGGTCTCATTCCCCTCCCCCATTATGTACATTCATAACCAGGCCTCAGAATGTCTGAAAAGATTTTCAAAGTGAATCGTGTTCTCTAAAGGTAGAACATTTGAAAACTACTGAATTATGCAGTCGCCTACCATAAGGGACTAGATTTGATAGATAGAGTGCCTGAAGAACTATGGATGGAGGTTTGTGACATTGTACAGGAGACAGCAATCACCACCATCCCAAAGAAAAAGAAATGCAAGAAAGTAAAGTGGCTGTCTGATGAGGCTTTACAAATAGCAGAGGAAAGAAGGAAAGCGAAAGGCAAAGGTGAAAAGGAAAGATTTGCCCAACTGAAGGCAGATTTCCAGAGAACAGCAAGGAGCGATAAGGAGGCTTTTCTGAATGAACAGTGCAAAGGAATAGAGGAAAACAATAGAATGGGAAGAACTAGAGATCTTTTCAAGAAAATTGGAGAGATCAAGGGAACGTTCCATACAAAGCTGGCCATGATAAAGGACAAAAACAGTAGGGACCTAACAGAAGCAGAAGAGATTAGGAAAAGATGGCAAGAATACACAGAAGAACTATACAAGAAGCAGGGCCGGCCCTAGGTGTTTCTGCACCCTAGGCAAGGCACAGATGCCAACCTCCCGGTGGGGCCTGGTGATGTGGGTGGGGAGGGAAACAAAGCTTCCCGAAAGTGAAGCCCGGTGAGGGTGCACAACCGGTGCAACAGCGCCCGCCAACTGGGTCCCCTTCCCCTCCATACCACCCGCCAAGGGCCACCCCGGCCTCTCCAACAGGGTGCCCGGCACCACAGGCCAACCACCACCACCACCACACACACACACACACACACACGGGTCCTTCCCCGATGCCTGCAACCTGGCAGCCCTGCCAGGAGCGGACAACTCCTCATGAGTTGCAGCAGCGCTGAGGGGGGCCCCCATGCCTTCCTCCTGCTGTAACACCTTCCACTTACTGGCCATGCCGGGCTTGGGCCTCTGCAGCAGCTTCTGCACGGCGCCCATGTCCTCCGCCTTGACCGCCGCCATCAGTTCCTGGTCCTTGCCCATGGCGGGCAGGCAGGTGAGCCGGGCTGGATGGGGCGGCCGGCCGGGGGGGCCCTCTCCGCCTCTGCCATGGCACGCAATTGGGAATGGGGCGAGACGGGGATGGGGACCAAGGCGGGGATGGGAGGGGCGCTCGCTCCCTTCTGCCTGCCTTCCTGCCTTCACCACCTTCCTGCCTTCACCGCTGCCGCCGGGGGGCTCACAGCAGCGGCAGCCTCCTTCTCCATGCAGCCCTGACCAGCAGCAGCGCCCCCACCAGCTCCCCCATGGCCAGGCGCACTGGAGCCATAACCGCCGTGCCCTGCCCCGCTGCGGAGACTGCCCAGAAGGAACAGGCCAGAAGGGCCAGGCCGCCTCTCGACTGCCTCTGCCTGGCCTCAGGGAAGCTGCTGCAGCAGCCGGCGGTGCTTGGAGATGGGGGCGGGGGATGGGGGGGATGGCTGGTTGGCTGGGGACGTGGCTGCTTCAGCGGCGGAGCAGGGGAGGTGTACTTCGGTGGCGCATGGGCTTTGGGGGAGAAGGCGAACTTCAGCGCCCCATCCACGGCCTGCCTCCTCATCCAGGGCCCGGCGCTCTAGGCGAATGCCTAATTCGCCTAGCGGGTGAGCCAGCCCTGACAAGAAGGACCTCAATGTCCTTGACAACCACGATGGTGAAATCACTGACCTCAAGACAGACATCCTGGAATGCGAAGTCAAATGGGCCTTAGAAAGCATT